>NC_133507.1:159737465-160040496 GCF_049354715.1 Callithrix jacchus
GTTGGACAACTGATCTCTAGAAGGTTTTCATCCTGAAAATGGAAACTCCACACCCCTTAAATCACTAGCTCCCTGCTTCCCCTCCCCCAGCCCCTGGCTGGACTGCCCTTCTTTCTCTTGATGAATTTGACTACTCTAGACACCTCATGAGTGAGGTGAAAACGGCATGAAAACGTGAACAAGGTTGGTATGCAACAAGATAATTAAAAAAAAAAAAAATCATACAGCATCTGCCCTTTTGTGTCTGGATTATTTTGCATAGCATGAAGGTGTTCAGTAGCATATCACAAAGTTTCCTTCCTGTTTAAGGCTGAAGAATATTCTAGGATGTGGATAAACATGTTTTGTGGATCCATTCATTCACTCACGGACACTTGGGTTGCTTCCACCTTTTGGCTGTGTGAATAATGCTGTTACAAATAAATATGGGTCTACAAACATCTAAGCCCTTAGTTTTAATTCTTTTGGATATGCTTGGAATTGCTGGGTCACGTGGCAATTCTGTTTGATTTTTTGAGTGGCCACCATACCATTTTCCATAGTGCCCGAACCACTTTCCATGGTGCCCATGCCACTTTCCATGGTGCCCGTGCCACTTTCCATGGTGCCCGTGCCATTTTCCATGGTGCCCGAACCACGTTCCATGGTGCCCGTGCCACTTTCCATGGTGCCCGTACCACTTTCCATGGTGCCCGTGCCACTTTCCATGGTGCCCGTGCCATTTTCCATGGTGCCCGTGCCATTATCCATGGTGCCCGTGCCACTTTCCATGGTGCCCGTGCCATTTTCCATGGTGCCCGTGCCATTATCCATGGTGCCCGTGCCACTTTCCATGGTGCCCGTACCACTTTCCATGGTGCCCGTGCCATTTTCCATGGTGCCCGTGCCATTATCCATGGTGCCCGTGCCACTTTCCATGGTGCCCGTACCACTTTCCATGGTGCCCGTGCCACTTTCCATGGTGCCCGTGCCATTTTCCATGGTGCCCGTGCCATTATCCATGGTGCCCGTGCCACTTTCCATGGTGCCCGTACCACTTTCCATGGTGCCCGTGCCATTATCCATGGTGCCCGTGCCACTTTCCATGGTGCCCGTACCACTTTCCATGGTGCCCGTGCCATTTTCCATGGTGCCCGTGCCATTATCCATGGTGCCCGTGCCACTTTCCATGGTGCCCGTACCACTTTCCATGGTGCCCGTGCCACTTTCCATGGTGCCCGTGCCATTTTCCATGGTGCCCGTGCCATTATCCATGGTGCCCGTGCCACTTTCCATGGTGCCCGTACCACTTTCCATGGTGCCCGTGCCATTATCCATGGTGCCCGTGCCACTTTCCATGGTGCCCGTACCACTTTCCATGGTGCCCGTGCCATTTTCCATGGTGCCCGTGCCACTTTCCATGGTGCCCGTACCACTTTCCATGGTGCCCGTGCCATTTTCCATGGTGCCCGTGCCATTATCCATGGTGCCCGTGCCACTTTCCATGGTGCCCGTACCACTTTCCATGGTGCCCGTGCCACTTTCCATGGTGCCCGTACCACTTTCCATGGTGCCCGTGCCATTTTCCATGGTGCCCGTGCCATTTTCCATGGTGCCCGTACCACTTTCCATGGTGCCCGTGCCATTTTCCATGGTGCCCGTGCCACTTTCCACGGTGCCCGTGCCATTTTCGACGGTGCCCGTGCCATTTTCTATAGTGCCCGTGCCACTTTCCATGGTGCCCGTACCACTTTCCATGGTGCCCGTGCCACTTTCCATGGTGCCCGTGCCACTTTCCATAGTGCCCGTGCCATTTTCCATGGAGCCCGTGCCATTTTAAGTTCCCACCAGTAGTGCAGAATCTCCATATCTTTGCCAGCACTTGCCATTTTCTATTCTTTCTAAATAGCCGTCCTCGTGGGCGCAAAACACTATTGCATGTGGTTTTGATGTGTACGTCCCTAAAGGTTAATGTTGAGCATCTTTTCAGATGCTTATTGCTTAAGGGCGTATCTTCTTTGGACAAATGTCTATTCCAGTCTTTTGCCTATTTTTTTCTCTTTTGGTAGAGGTCAGGGTCTTATTGGGATGCCCAGGCTGGTCACAAACTCCTGAGCTCAAGCGATCCTCTCACCTTGGCCTCCCGAAACACTGGGATTACAGGCATGAGCCGCTGTGCCCAGCCATTTTGCCTGTTTTGAAAATGAGGTTATTTGTGCTTTGTTTTTGTTGCTGTTGTTCTTAGTCTCATTACTTTTTACCCTGAGGGCAGGCTCTCTCGGGTGCCAGGTCTACGTGAGCATTCTGTGGGAGAGTCCTGCCCTAAACTGGTTTCTGCACCCTGTGCAGTCATCTAGGTCGAAGCTCAAGCCCTCAGCAGAGAGTCTGAGATGAGTGCTGCTCCGGCCCCACTAAGCTGCAAGGTTTCTGCCTTCTCTTTGCTTCTGGCCTCTGTGGCAGCCCGAGGATGCCTCTAACAAGAGGATTTTTACATTTTCTTCAGCATTTTAGCTGTTTCCACCAGGAGGCCCATCAGACCTCTAATTCCCCACAGTACAGAAACTGTAGCTCCTGGCGATTGATTTTCTTACCCCATCTTGTTTTGCTTGTGTCTGAGAGAGCCTGAGGAATTCCATTTACATAAATGCATCATTAGGTTCACGACAGAAAGGAAAGTGGGGGACAAATGTGTGTCTACACCATGATCCTGATTTTGTAATTTTATGTGCCTGTGAATAAGGACATGAAATTTACATAGAGAAAGGAAAAGAGGTCATTTCCTAGATTGGTGTAATGGGGACAACTTACTTTCCTTTTAAAAATGCACTCCTCCCGTCATCAGCCCTGCAGCCAGTCAGTCCATCAGTCCGTCAGTCCGTCAGTCCAGCAGTCAGTCAGTCCGGCAGTCAGTTATCCGGCAGCCAGTCGGTCCGTCAACCAGTCAGTCCGGCAGTCTGGCAGTCAGTCCACCAGTCTGTCAGTCCGGCAGTCAGTCAGTTGTCAGTCAGTCCGGCAGTCAGTCAGTTGTCAGTCAGTCTGGCAGTCAGTCAGTCCGTCAGTCCAGCAGTCAGTCAGTTGTCAGTCCGTCAGTCCAGCAGTCAGTCCAGCAGTCAGTCAGTCCGGCAGTCAGTTATTCGGCAGCCAGTGGGTCCGTCAACCAGTCAGTCCAGCAGTCAGTCCAGCAGTCAGTCAGTCCGGCAGTCAGTTATCCGGCAGCCAGTGGGTCCGTCAACCAGTCAGTCCAGCAGTCAGTCCAGCAGTCAGTCAGTCCGGCAGTCAGTTATCCGGCAGCCAGTGGGTCCGTCAACCAGTCAGTCCAGCAGTCTGGCAGTCAGTCAGTCCACCAGTCTGTCAGTCCGGCAGTCAGTCAGTTGTCAGTCAGTCTGGCAGTCAGTCAGTCCGTCAGTCCGGCAGCCAGTCAGTTGTCGGTCAGGCAGTACAGCAGTCAGTCATCTGGCAGCTAGTCAGTCCGTCAGCCAGTCAGTCTGTCAGTCCATCATTCCAGCAGTCAGTCAGTCTGGCAGTCAGTCATCTGGCAGTCAGTCAGTCCATCAGTCCGACAGTCAGCCAGGCAGTCCGTCAGTCTGATAGTCGTCAGCCAGGCAGTCCGTCAGTCTGATAGTCAGTCAGCCACGCAGTCCGTCAGTCCATCAGTCTGGCAGTCAGTCAGTTGTCAGTCCATCAGTCAGTTGTCAGTCCATCAGTCTGGCAGTCCGTCCAGAGTGAGTCCTTGATTCGAGCCCTGTCCTGGAAGCAGGAGACCCAGAGACCGAAGAGATTAGAAAGTGCCCAGCCTGAGTCCTTGTGCTTGTGCCGCTGGTAAGCAGTGACCTGCAAACCAAGTCTGGTGATGCGGTGTTGATATGGGGGTCACTGCCCTAACAACGGAGGGCAACCTAAGAAACAATCCCAGCAGCTTGGGGAGAGTGCCTAGTTCTCCAGCAAACGTTTTCAATGGACAACAGGAACTGCTGGAAAAGTCTGAAGTTGTGACTTTCCTTAGAGTGGTGAAAACAGGATTCCATTTTCAAAAATGTCCTTTTCACACTGGTAAGAAATGCCAGCCACAGAGGGGCTCTCAGCTGGGGGGTTTAGAGAACATCCCAGCCCACTTCGGGCTTCCAAGAGCAATTCAGAATTCCTACGTGGAAAAGGAGAGAGGGGCAAGTTCCCAGAGAGATGAAGGGCAGAGGGGCCGGGAGACTTCCTCCCCGCTGGGACACCGCCTTCTCCGGCGGTCGGCAGCCTTCTTCAGGTCCCCTGTCTTTGTAAAAAGTGGTGCTCCAAGCTGGGACTTAAACTAAACAGATTTCCTAGAGGAAACACATACACACCATCACACTCTGCTAACGTTGCTTTTATGGACATTTCCCTGAGAAATATTTCTCTCTGGAAAAATAAATTCACAGGATGTAATTAAAACCATGATGTGTGTATGTTGGCCAGGGCTCTTCTTAAGTGCTTCACCAAATGGGCCACTAAAGAAAGCAATGAAGGCTGGCTTTGTTCACGTCGGTTAACAATGCCATTTATTAATTGTAACACGGGCATTCTCGGACTTGATGGTTTCAGAAACAGCCGTGCGGTTGGCCCTTGACCAAGGCAGCCCTGGTTCTGACCCCAGGGTGACCTCTGCAGGAGACACAGCCGAGGGCTCTGCGGTGGCACTGCATGAGGCGACAGGCTCAGCTCCACCGACGCGCCCGTTAGGCTGTTTTCTGCTGATAACCTAGGGGAAAATATACTCCAAACGTGAGACAAATTCCTGAGAAAGAAAATGTTAGCAAGGCAGTGCTTTTGAGTAACAGGGCGAAGGGGAGTTATGTCTTCTTATCTTTGGTGTGGCTCCCAGAGAGGCCTCCCTGCTCCCAGCCCTGGCCTCTCCTGCTGGTCCTCAGCCTGGAGCAACTGTAATTCCAGTTTCTTTACTGGATGTAGGAGTCCTGAGGCTGTGGAAACAATTCACCGCAGACCTGTCTGAAGCCTGGGTGTCCCCAGGGCTGTGCTCCCCCTGACCCCACCCCCTGCACGAGGGTCCTTCCTGCCTCTGTCAGCTTCTGGGGACCCCAGGTGTTCCTTGGCTTGTGGCCACATCACTGCACTCTCCAGCCCCGTCTCCACACTGCCTTCTCTCTCTCCAATCTACCTTTGCCTTTCTCTTGTAAAGGCAGCTGCCATTGGGTTAGTGCCTGCCCTCAGTCCAGGGTCATCTCATCCTGAGATCGTTGATCGCATCAGCAAAGACCCTTTTCCCAAATAAGGTCCCATTCACAGTTTCCAGAGCTTAGGCTGTGGACTATTTGGGGGCTGCCATTCAGCCCCTCCATGCTGGTCTGTAGGCTCCACGGGATGGTGTCCAGCTTTGCTTGCCCCTGAACCCTAGGACCCTGGTGCCCTGGTGTGGCAGTTTCTCAGTTTCAGAGCCTGACTTTATCTGTTGGTTCAGGCCTGGACCAGCTCCTGTGAGAGAATCAAAATACCCCTCCTACCAGAAGCCATTTCAAGGAACTTAAGCATCTGCCAGGAGAGATAAGCTGGCTCGCTGGCAGCTGCAGTCAGGTGAGGAGAGAGAAATGCTGCCCGGAGGGCCTGGAGCCAAGGCCCCAACCGGCTGGGTAAGGCTGCCAGGGGGTGGGGGGGGCATCTGGTGAGGAGACAGAGGTCACCAGGACAGGGGTGCGGGAGGGAGGGAGCCTCGTGCGCAGACCCTAGGGAAAGCATGCTGACCCTGGAGGGTCAGGTTCTAGGCTGGAGCTTGGGAGCTGGAGGAGGGGAAGGAGGTTGGGGCTCTTCTTGGGATGGGCCTCAGATGCCCAGGCTCCTCCAGGAGTCTATACATGGGCATTCAGGGGGTCATGAAGGAGTCTGTGAGGCCGAGTGACAGAGACCAACTGGTATGGCAGGAAAAGTTAACCTGGCATTGGGAGGGCATGGCGGGGCCAGCTCAGAGGCTCCAGCACCGTAGTAGGACAGGCAGGGAGAGGAGCCCAGGGCTGGGATAGGGTCTCCACTCACCCTGCTTTGAAAACTGACAGCCCTGTGTTCTGGAGCCCGCTCAGTGCTGGGCAAGCTGGGCTGTTGGTCCCCCTGGGGCCGAGGAGTCTCTAAGAATCTCCTGTCTCTGCGGCCAGTCCCTGCTCTGGGACTGAGATTTCCTCACCTCTGACTCCTCCCCCTGCGGCAGTGACCAGCACATAGTAGGTGCCTTCCACGGGTGCTGCCTGGAGAGATGCAGGCCCCTGCAGAGGATGCACGGTCTTACTGAACACCGTGGCCTCCCGACACCCGTGGAGTTCTCGGTCACACCACGCAAGGCAGCATGGCACCTGTGGGGGGACTAGGCGAGGGCACCCCCTTGGCAGGGCTCCCACTGTGTCCTCTGCAGTCCCTGCTGCTGGGCTCCCCGGTCCTCCCCTGGGGCCCCCATGCCAGGATAAACCACATCCAGGCAGAGGCCGACTTGGCTGGAAGAGGGAGGTTTCGAGGGCTGCAGGAAGACCACTGCCTGCGCTCTGCCCAGCCCTGCAGGGCCCAGCTGAGGGCCTGCTGGGACACTGCCTCTGCCCCTGAGCCCTGCTCTGTTCCCAGCTGGGCAGAGAAGGTGGGCTCAATTTGGGACAGGGTGGGATGGGCTTCACACAGCAGAGCCCTGCCATTGTGAGGGTTTGCTGAGGCTCTCTCTGCCTGGAAGCCCGTGGCACTTTCTATGGGATTTTGGGTCTTTACAAAGCCTGCAAGGTAGGTATTACCAGCCCATTTTACAGGGAGGCAGCTGATGCTTGGAGGCTTTGCCCTGTCTGGTGGCTCAGCTGGAAGGAGGTGGATCTGGCTCCCTAGCTTGGGGCAGACACCCTGACTCACCATGGGTGGGCTCCAAGGCCTGAGACAGGGTCTGCGGGGCAGGGGCTGGTAAAGGGGTTTCCAGGGCAAAGCCTGGAGGCTTGGCCAGCTGCCCTCATCTCACGGCCTCACCTGGTAAACCTTCAGATGCCCTGCTTTGAGGAGATCCTTCAAAGGAGAGCGCTGGGCCCCCTGGGATGAGACGCCCCAAACACAGGCCCACAGGGCCTAGGACCAGGAGAGAGTCCCATTTCTGGTCCCTGTCTGGGTGACATCTTCTGCCCAGTTCCCAGAGACAGCCATGGGGTTTGAGCGGCAGCAGCATTGGCACACCTAGGCCCAGCAGCTGTGGGGCTCCGATTTCCAGCCCCCTATATTCCTGCTGTGCTTCCGGAGGGGCCCCCAGTGACCTGTAACAGGAGGTATGAGGGATGGGAGCCCCTTCTCAGACCTCCGGAGCCAGAAGGCCCATTGTTGGACATTTTGTTACAAAATGATGCTTAACCAGTACTACTGTAGATGAATCTGTCACACATCTGATTACTTCCCTAGAACTAATGCCTGGAAGAGGCATTTCTGATCAAGGACTACTCATTCTGATGCTTTAGCTACACCGCCATATTTTCTGCCAGAAAGATTGGGCTAGGCTACACGGAGGGGCCACTGGGGCCACTGTGGGGGAGGCCTGAGCCTCCAGGGGGCAACAGGAGGCGAAGGGTAATTTTATGGTAGGAGGAAATGCAGGGGTGGGGAAACGGGAGGGAGCCATGGGGTCCTGGAGGGGCACAGACAGCCCCCTGCACAGGTCCTGCCGCCGGTGTGCCGGCTGGGACGGCACTGGCAAGGTCCTGCGGCTTGTAGGTGATGTGACCGAGTGGATTCAACTCCAGTGGCCACTGGGTGGCTCTTTTATGCTCAGAGGATCTGGAAGAAAAGGGGCTCTGGAGACGTGAGGTCTGAGAAGGCGGGCTGTGAGGTTCTGGGGACAGCACCACGCCCCCTGGTCTCAGGGTCCTGAGAAATGGGGGTGATGGTAATTGCAGAGCGTGGCCAGTGATTATGTGTCCTTCCTGCTCCCACACTGCTGGTTCTGTGGATGCTGCACTGCACCTTGCGGGCATTTAAGAGGCATAGAGATAGGGATGTGAGGCCACTTCTCCACCACGGATGACGCAGCCTCAGGTTTTTCGAAGAGGCAACATCCCAAGGGGAACACGTGGCAGGAGAGATGGAGCTGGCAGGAGAGGTGGAGCTGCAGGCGCAGGAGGGAAGCTCTGCTCAGGGCACTCAATACCTTGATGCAAAGGCTGCTGACACATGGGACACTCACTGTGGGCCCACAGGAACCAGACAGGCAAAGCAGTGGAGGCCCTCGGAGACCTGGCTCTCACCTGGCTGCGCATTAGAATCACCCGGCTCTGAACGACCCAACGGCCAACCCACACCCCAGACTGACTGCACCAGAGCCTATTCTAAAAAATAAAGCAATTGCGGTAAAATATAGAACACAAAACATAACCTTTTTTAAATGCGCAGTTCAGTAGTGTTAATTCACAATTCACATTGTCGTGCAACCGATTTCCAAAACTTTTTCACCTTCCTCAACTGAAACTCCGTCCCCATTAAACATTCACTCTTCATTCCCCACTTCCCCAGCCCTTGGCAACCCCCACTCCACTCTGCGATTTCACTCCTCCACATTATGACCTCACGTCAGTGGAATCACACAGTACTGTCTTTGTCTTTTTGTGACTGGCTTATCTCACTCAGTATAACGTCTTCAAGGTCATCCCTGTTGTGGCATGTGTCAGGACTTCCTTCTTCTCGAAGGCTGAGCGCTATTCCATTGCATGGATGGACTGCATTTCGTTTATTCATTCACGAACACGTGAGTCGGTTTCAGGCTTCGGAGTTGCCGAAGCTCCAAGAGTTTGGATGTGCAGCTGCGGTGGAGCAGCGTCATCATCGGAGTCACCTGTCCCTCACGGCAGCGGTGCTCTCTGCTGTCATCAAGTCCAAACACCACTGCAGGAAGTACCCCCTACTCCCGCCTCCACCCCCGACAGGTCTGCACCCAGGTGGACCCACCCAGTGTATCTTGGTCACTCAGGGCCAGCCTCAGCAGGGGCACTTGCGGGGCTGCGCCTGCGGCTTCCTTACTATCTGGTGTGTTGTACACAAGGATGGGCCAGCAGGTCACGCCCACGACTGCAGGGCTTTCCGTCCTTCCTTAGTCTCCTCCTGCCCGAGGCCTGCTTTCTAACTCGGCCGGGGAGAATGGGAGGACCCCAAGGGAATCCGTGCTGAAGGACCAAAACCAATACTCACGGCGGGACGACGCTGCGATATTTGAACTTGGGAGTGTGCAGGGAATGTTACTCGTTTGTTCACAAACGCATTCACTTATTCAATGAACTCCGCGTCAGCCACTGGCTGTCATCAACCTCCGAGCTGATTGGGGGCTTCATGGAAGGGATTTGGGGGAGCATTCATCCAAAACAACACGCTGCGATGCTCAGCCCTGCCGTGGCTGTCACCACTCTCCGCGCCTCCGAATCCACCCTCCCGGGGCTGCTAGTGGCTCGGGGGGCACCTGCCGGGACCCCGCCAGCCTAGCCCAGGCCCGGGTCCCGCCCGCCGGGGCCCCGCCCACATCCGGCAGAAGCCACGCCCCGTCCGTGGCGGCGGGAAGACCCGATCGAACGGACCCAGGCTGCTGCCCCAGGCAACGCGCTTTCCGACTCCTTGGCTTCTTATGAGGGGAAACCACGGCGCACCCGGCGCCCCGACAGCCGGTAACTCGCGAAGTCCACGCCGGAACCCGCCAGCGCCCAGCTCGGCAGGGAAGCCGGAAGTGGAGGTGCGGACGCGGAAACCAGTGAGGCCAGCGCGCGCCCGCCGGAAGCCGTGACCCCGACGCGCCCCCTTCGCCCGTGGCGCCGGAAGTGGTCGCGGGCAGCTCTGCTTCCTGCCTGAGGGGCGCGGCGGGCTCGTGGCGGCCGCGGAGGCGGAAGCACTCATGGCGGAGGGCGGCAGCCCAGACGGGCGGGCGGGGCCGGGGTCCGCAGGTAACGTGCGCGCGGCTGCCGCGGGGCGTGTGGGGATGGCGAGGGCTGGCTCTGGCGTCCCTGCCGAGGTCCTGCGTCCTCGTCCCGGGCTGGCCGGGCCCACGGGGCAGCCAGGGAGCCGTTTCCCGCAGGCCGGGGTCGGGGGTCAGCGCGGCTCGTCGTGCGGGGCGGCCCCAGCGCGGACACGCTGCCGGCTCCTCAGCCTCGAGTGTAGTCCCCGCGCTGGAGTTTTTTTCTCCAGTGGAACTTGCTCGTAGCTTCTCTCGGGTGAGCCGATACGGATTTGATAGCACCCAGCGGCAAAAGCAGGCCGCGCGCCCTCCAGCTCTGAGTGCACGGATCCGGAGAGCCTCCCGGAGGGCGGGCACCCTTGCACCCTTCTGCCACCCACGACGTGACCGGTGGTACAGCGGGGCACCTTCCCTCCCCCCACGGGCACAGACCGGCGACAACGGGGACGCCATCTCCAGCGAGCTCGTCAGTGACACAGCATGTCCAGGGGCCTTTGGCCCACCCGCAAAGGAGGCAGCTAGAAAGGCTCACACCCACCGTCCAAGATAACCTACTTATCCTGTGGTCCACCCTGAAGGGCCCCTGCCACGCACGTGTGAAGGAAGCGGTCGGGACAGGTTCCTCTTTCCCGGTGGTGTGGGAGTCCCTTCCTCCGGGTTTCTGAGTTTGCCATTCGCGCCAATGGTTTCCTGTGCTCTGCCTTTACATGCTTCCTCTCCTGCTTAGTAATACACCAAGAAATTTGTTAAAAATCTCAAAAGATTGACTTGGAGACTGGTGCCGATAGGCTTTTCCATCCCTCCCTCCCTCCCCTTCTCCTTCCAGTCATTTAAGAGACTTTTGTTGAAGGTCTACTGTTGGCTAGACCCAGCGGGGGAAACTGCAGTGACCAGAACAAGCCAGGCAGAGAATCCACCACCCTGGGCTTTGGTTGGCATTGACTTTGACTTCAGACAGCCAGGGCCTTAGGGTCTAGGATGTCATTCCACTGAGAGTGAGAGACGGAATGAGAGGTGTTCCGTGGGAAAAAGAGGACTGACAGCTACTTCCCAGTATAGAGGGGCCCTGGGGAAGAAACACTGGCTTTCGCGGCTGCACAGGGCTCCTCTTTTTTTTTGTTTTTTTTGGAGATGGAGTTTAGCCCTTGTTGTCCAAGCTGAATTTCAGTCCCGGGTTCAAGCGATTCTCCTGCTTCAGCCTCCCGAGTAGCTGCCCGGCTAAATTTTGTGTTAGTAGACATGGGGTTTCACCATGTTGACCAGGCTGATCTTGAACTCCTGAGCTCGGGTGATCCCCTGGCCTTGGCATCCTAAAGTGATAGGATTACAAAGGGCCCCCCCCCTTTTTTTTTTTTTTTTTAAGGAGTCTCTCGCTGACACCAGGATGTCTCCAGTCTCGGCTCACTGCAACCTCCGCCTCCGGGGTTCAAGCGATTCTCCTGCCTCAGCCTCCTGAGTAGCTGGGACTACAGGCATGAGCCACCATGCCCACCTAATTTTTGTATTTTTTGTAGACAAGGGGTTTCATCATGTTGCCCCGGATGGTCTTGGTCTCTTGACCTCGTGATCCGCGTCGCCTCTGTCCCAAAGTGATGGGATTACAGGCGTGAGCCACCGTGCCCAACCGAGGGCTCCTTTTTATATATCCTCATGCACGGCTGTTTTGTTATTCAGTGTGTTTTGGGCCTGGGGTGGAGGGGCAACAGATTTTCAGTTGAAGCTTAAGTGCTATCCTGGGGCAGTTGTGTTGTTATTGGAATAGTTGGTCAGCAAAACACAAACATGAAGTTGCTTTTGAATCTGGAGCTGGGGAAAGATTCTGAGGCTACTTTTGAGATGGGCCAGAAATGGATAGCACAGAGGCCAGCAGAGGGGGCCCAGAAGAGAGCTCAGCAAAAGTCCTTTGGCTGCTATTTACCTGTTGGTTATTGCCTTACACCTGAATCTTTCCCACGCCTACTCTGAACTTTTTCACTCTGGTAACCACAACTGTGGGGTTAATTACAGGGGAGGATACTTACTGAAGGAAGACTGGGATAGTGGCATAAAGAGCTGCTCAGGCCTGCTTGTTGATCTGTGACCGGCCTGGTTGTAGAATCAGCATGAGCACCCAATGGACTACAGTAGTACTCAAAAGAGATTTGATTTTAATATAAAAAAAAATTTCAGTATCTGGAAGAGCCCCTTATGGAGGGTGTGCTTTATACCTGCATGTCCGTTCTCACTCTAGGACAGCATGGCAGGGCAGGGACTTGAATCCAAGCCATCTGTGTTTTTGCTTGTTATGTACATGCAAATCTGTGTAACTCTTTTTACAAAACGTAAATCTTCAGGAGTTTATTTTGGGTTATGATGTGAGGTGAATAACTCAGTATTTCCAAATAAGTACCTAATGGTACAAATGCCATTTGTTGACTACTCTTACGTTCTCGCTGATTTTGATGCTGGTTTATAATTTCAGGCATACCTTGGAGATAGTGTGTGTTCAGTTCCAGAACACTGTGATCAAGTAAATACTGCAATAAAGCAAGTCATGTGAATTTTTTGGTTTCCCAGTGCATATCTAAGTTATGTTTACGTGATGCTATGGTCTATTAAGAGTGCAACAATACCATTATGTCTAAAAATGTACACATTTTAGTTAAAAAATATTGCTGAAACATGCTCACCATCACCTGAGCTATCAGTCACAAACTTTTTGCTGGTGGAGTGTCTTGCTCCAGTATTGATGGCTCCTGACTCATCAGGGGGCAGTGGTAATTATTAAATTAGTTGACAATGAAGTTGCCCTATCGCCTGGCTCTTCCTTTCATGAGATTTCTTTGTAGCATGAGATGTTGTTTGATGGCATTTTACCCACAGTAGAGCTTCTTTCAAAAATTGGAATCAGTCTTCTTCAGCCCTGCTGCTGCTTTATCAATGAAGTGTGTGTCGCCTTCTAAATCCTTTGTTGTCATTTCGACCGTGTTCACAGCATCTTCACCAGGAGTAGATTTCATCGCAAGAAAGTGCTTGCTTTGCTCATCCATAAGAAACAACTCCTCATCCATTCAAGTTTTATCATGAGATTGCAGTAATTTAGTCACATCTGCAGGCTGTAATTCTAGTTCTCCTGTGATTTCCACCACACCTGCAGGTACTTCCTCCACTGAAGTCTTGATCCCCTCAAAGTCATCCATGTGGGTTGGAATCAACTTCTTTCAAACCCCTGTTAAAGTTGATATTTTGACCTCCTCCCATGAATCACACAAGTTCTAAATGCCATCTAGATTGGTGAATTCTTTCCTGAAGGTTTTTAATTCATTTTTGCCCAGATCCATCAGAGGAACCACTATCTATGGCAGCAATAGCCTTATAAATTGTATTAAATGATGTTAATACGTGAAAGTCAGAATGACTCCCTGATCCACAGGCTGTGAAATGGCTATGTTTGCAGGCATGAAAACAGCATGAATCTTGTCCATCTCCATGAGAGCTCATGAGTGACTAGGCGCTTTGTCAATGAGCAGCACTATTGTGAAAGGAATCTTCTGAGCAGTAGGTCTCAACAGTGGGCTCAAAGGATTCACTAAACCATGCTGTGAACAGATGTGCTGCCACCTGGACTTTGTGGTTTCGTTTTTAGTGCATAGGCAGAAGGAGTTTTGGAACGGTAAGTGAGCGTTCACTTCAGCTTAAAGTAACCGGCTGCATTAGCCCCTAACGAGAGAGTTGGCTTGTCCTTTACAGCTTTGACACTAGGCATTGGCTTCTCTTTAGCTGTGAAAGTCCTAGATGGCATCTTTTTTCCAACAGAAGGCTGTTTCTTCTACATTGAAAACCTGTTGTTTAGTGTAGCCATCTTCACCAATCGTCTTTTAGCCATGTCTTCTGAATAACTTCAGCACTTGCTGCTTCACTTTGTACTTTTGTGTGATGGAGATGGTTTCTTTAAACCTCGTGAACCAATCTCTGCTAGCTTTAGACTTTGCTTCTGCACCTTCCTCAGCTCTCTCAGGCTTCATAGAATTGGAGAGAGTTGGGGCCTTGTTCTGGATTAGGCTTTGGCCTAAGGGAACGTTGTGGCTGGCTTGATAGAATCTCCAGATAAGTCAGACTTTATATCAGCAATAAGGCTCTTTTGCTTTCTTATAAATTGTGTGTTCCTCAAAGGGATAACACTTTTAATTTCCTTCAAGCTCTTTTCCTTTGCATTCACAACTTGGCTGTTTGGCAGAAGAGGCCTAGCTTTCAACCTTTCTCAGCTTTCCACATGCCTTTCTCATTAAGCTTAATCATTTCTAGCTTTTAATTTCAAGTGAGAGATGTGTGACTGTTTCTTTAACTTGAACACTCAGAAGCCAGTGTAGGGTTATTAAGTAGCCTAATTTCAGTACTGTGTCTTGGGAACAGGGAGGGCTGGGGTCGGGGGAGAGAGAGAGAGAGCGCGTGACAGGGAGCAACAGGGAGCGGCTGGTTGGTGGAGCAGTCAGAACACAGACCACGGGGATAGATTAAGCACGCTGCTCATGGGCACACTTTGTGGCCCCCCAAACAACAAATCACTCATTACCATAACAGATAAAATAATAATGAAAAAGTTTGAACTATTCCAAGAATTACCAGATTGTGACCCAGAAGACACAAAGTGAACACATCGTGTTGCTTAAATACAGGGTTGCCACAGACCGTCAGTTTGTAAAAAGCACGGTTCTCTGGACCTTGATAAAGTGCAGTGAAGGGTGCTGGTACTGAGTTGCTTGTACTGAGGTCTTTCTGGGCGTTGATGGTTTGATTTATTAATCTTCATTTTCATGAGCGTTCTCTTACCTAGTAGGGTAAGGCTTTTTCTCTGTAACTTACTAAAAAAACCAGAAAAGTTCTCCCTTACTTATATTTTCAGATAAACTTTAGCATATTTTTTTGTGACATCTGATAACAAAACCCCAAAGAAATGGTTCATTCTTTATTTAAAATTCCTTAAATTTTGAATCTTTTTATCCAAGTGCATGGTGTGTTTTTTCTGCTTATTCTTTTGTATTGCCTTTCAGTTTTATAGTCTTCGTTATATGGGCTGGATTTATGTTTACGTACATGTATTTTTAACCTTTTTCATTGAGGTGGAACTTCTGTATGGTCAAGTGCACCTTTCTCATGAGTTTCTTAGGCAGGCCTCCCTGTGGCCATTACCCAGGGCAGCATGGTAGGGAGTCATCCGTGGAGCAAACAGCAGCATTTACTCAGCCCTTGGGTTTTGCCCTATGTCTTTTTTTGTAGTGAAGGAGATGACGATAGTTCTCTTTCATAGTTTCTCAGTTTTAAGATATTCCCATATACTTGGAGTAAATTAGAGTAATTGCATGCTAGATTCTTTGATACAGTATTGATTCAATCTGCAAATATTTTCTTTAGGATATTGCTTCTGTATTCTTCAGTAGGTTTGGCTTATAATTCCTGGGCCCCACCAACTTTTAAAAAATTAATCTTGTCAAGGTAAGGGAAAGTTTCTACTATTTTCTCTTTTTGTTTTTACAGATAGGGTCTTGCTGTGTTGCTCAGGCTGGTCTTGAACTCCTGGTCTCAAGTGATCCTCCTGCCTCAGCCTCTTGAGTAGCTGGGATTATAGGCATGCCACCATGCCCAGCTTGTGATTTATTTCTTGAGCATTTGAATGTGCCCCATAGCGGGGAGAGGGAAGACTTGCTGCAGATGGCACCCCCTTTTGGTTAACCTTGGTAGGGCCTCCCTGAGCTAACAGGAGCCCTCTCTTCAGCGCAGGTCGTAATCTGAAGGAGTGGCTGAGGGAGCAGTTTTGTGATCATCCACTGGAGCACTGTGAGGACACGAGGCTCCATGATGCAGCCTACGTCGGGGACCTCCAGACCCTAAGGAACCTGTTGCAAGAGGAGAGCTACCGGAGGTGAGCGGCGCTGCCCCGGGGCTGGTCTGGGCACTTGAGCCCTGCAGGGCTGCATGAGGCTGAGCCCCACAGTCAGGATTGCAGATAAAGACCTGGATGTTGGGAGGAATGTGTTTCAGTTTTAGAGGAAGGGGAAAAAGGAGACTGAAGCAGCATGCTCAGAGTTGTAGGAGACAGCCAGATAGTGTGGGCAGGGAGACCTGACTTCAGGTCCTGCTCTGTCATTGACCTTAGTGTTTTCTGGCAACTTCTGGGCCTCTGTGGGCCTCAGCCTCCTGATGTCACCCCTGAAGGCAGCACCGTTTCCCTCTTCAGTGGCGCCCTGCCCCATCTTGGGTCTCCTGTGGCTCTTGATCTCAGGCGCTTCTGTACGTTCACCTTCCTTCACCAGCTTCCCTGGCGCCCTCTCCTCTGCTTCTCAGGCCCTCAGTCGTCTGCCCCCTGGGACCTAGGCCTCAGCCTTAGGCCCTTTTGCCTCCTCACCTTTCTCCTTACTGTTCTCCTTATCAGTGGTCCCCTACCCTGGCCTTGTCAAATTCTGCCTGTCCCCACAAAACTGCTCCAGCCCTTTGTTCACGGCAGCTGATGCTTGCCCCTCCCTCTCCCTGCTCAGGACGCCTGGGAGAGCAGAATTTGCCTGCTCTCTGGAGTGCTCTCTGATTCTTCTGTGGGTTTAAGGTTGGAGTCCCAGCTGAAGCTTAAACTCAGCTGCAGCCGGGAGCTGTCCGTGCTGCTTTTGTGTTTCTGCTGTTCCTTCGGACCCACATGGCAGTGCGTGGATAGAAACGATGCCTGCATGTCGGTGCTGAGACTAATGCCACCACCTTTAAGAAAAGGATTTCTAACAGTACAGGAATATGTTTCTTCATTTCCTTCTAGTGTCTTACTGGTATTTCATCAGAAAAGTATCAGTTTTTAAAAGAGAAATACCAGAAAGGACTGTCAGATGAAGATGGATGGGTCACGTACAAATATTTAATGTGGGTGACTCAAGCCCAAAGCAAACCTGAATTAAACTTGCAGATGTAACAGTAGAATGAGACAGTTCAGTGAGGCCTCAGACCAAGTCTATTCTATTGCTTTTCCCAGCACTGTTTATTCTTCTTCCTTTACTCAGGTCCAGGGCGTCTCTGTTTCTTTACGTTTTCCTGTTGCTATTCGTCACTTCTTTGGTGATGAGTTCCTGGAGCATTCCTCCCTTGACTGTCCCGTGCAGTCAGAGCTGGAGCACAGCTGGCGGCGGAGCCAGGAGGGGCCTGTTCCTGGGGCCCTGCTGCATGTTCCTGGGGCCTGGTTTGATGCTCTGGGCCCTGAGCTTTGTTCTCGGTTACACCGGGAGCTCGCTGTGAACTGGCTGTGGTTGCTGCCTTGCTGGGTTGGTGGTTGAGGCAGGCAGTTGCAGTCTGATTGCGACGTCTGCTGAGAGCTGAGTCTGGACAGGTTCCTCTGCAGCTGTTGGCCTGGGGTGTAGCACCCATGCCACCATAGTGATCCTTTAGGCCATCATTTGTTCAGTGTTAGAGGTTGGGGGGCCCTACATAGTCACCTAGTCCTGGTGACGATGCTGAGGCCCAGAGAGAGGCCCAGTCTCAAGCCTTCACACGTGGTAACTGAGGAAGAGCGGCCTGACCCAGACTCCTGGGTGAGTGCGCTGTTCATTCGGCACTGCCTCCCAGGCAGACCTTTTCCACCTTTGTAGAGGAGGGCTCTTCGGACAGCAGTCAGGAAATCTAAGAACTAGGGTCTCAGGATTGTGCTGATCGTTCTGCTGATGCCTCGAGTGTCCTGTCTCTGGAATGGGGCTGGTAACGCCTGCCCTGCCCTGCCCTGCCCTGCCCTGCCCTGCCCTGCCCTGCCCTGCCCAGGTTCCACAGGGGAAAGGTTCAGCATTTCAGAAGGCAGAGCCCATTAACTGCAGGTGTTATTAACCAGCTGGGGACCATGTCAGTCACCTTGGGAGTCTGTCTATGGGCCAGGGTGAGGGGGGCAGTGCAGCCTGCCCTTGTCCTGGGATTGCATCTCATGAGCCCCCTTGTGTTCCTCCTGCAGCCGCATCAACGAGAAGTCTGTCTGGTGCTGTGGCTGGCTCCCCTGCACACCGTTGCGAATCGCGGCCACTGCAGGCCATGGGAACTGTGTGGACTTCCTTATCCGGAAGGGGGCTGAGGTGGATCTGGTGGACGTAAAAGGACAGACGGCCCTGTATGTGGCTGTGGTGAACGGGCACCTAGAGAGTGCCCAGATCCTTCTCGAAGCAGGCGCGGATCCCAACGGAAGCCGGCACCATCGCAGCACTCCCGTCTACCATGCTTCTCGTGTGGGCCGGGCTGACATCCTGAAGGCTCTCATCAGGTCGGTACTGCCGGGCTCCTGCGGCCACTTCACTTTTCTTCTCCGTATTTGCAGTTTTTTTCTGTTTAGAATTCGCTTTGTTGGATGACTCGCCTGTTTTGCTGGTCTTTGTAAAGAGCTGCTTCTTGGCTTTATCAGCTCTCTTTGTTTTTCTGCCTACGTGTTCTTTTATATCTGCTTTTATCTTTTTCTGATTTTTCATTTTTTTCCCTTTTGAGTTGAATGCTTAGTCCTTTTTTTTTTTTTAAATTAAGAATGAAAACTTTGGTGTATGCTTGTAATCCCAGCATTTTGGGAGGCCAAGGCAGGCAGATCACAAGGTCAAGAGACCAAGACCATTCTGGCTAAGATGGTGAAACCCCATCTCTACTAAAAATACAAAAAAAAAAAAAAAAAATTAGCTGAGTGTGGTGTCAAGTGCCTGTAGTCCCTGCTACTCTGGAGGCTGAGGCAGGAGAATCGCTTGAACCCGGGAGGTGTAGGTTGCAGTGAGCCACGATCGTGCCACTGCACTCCAGAGTGAGACTCCATCTCAAAAAAAAAAGAATGAAAACTCGTAAGGTTAACTTAACCTTTGACTATAGTTTTGATCATCCTCTCTAAGCTTTCTCCTCATTTTTAAAGTAGCTCTAATTGAAGTTGCTTTCCTCTCTGTTCTTAGAGTTATGGAAGGTGAGGTTTTAATAACACTTTTATTATATTATACTCAGATGATCTGGACCATAGAGTTTTCATTTTGGGGATTCTTTGAATTTTAAAGAAGTTGTTGTTATTATTTTTGTTTAGTGTTTGAGATGGGGTCTAACTTTGTTGCCCAGGCCTGAGTGCTGTGGTGTGATCATAGCTCACTGCACCCTCAAACTCCTGGGTCCAAGTGATCCTCCAGTCTCAGCCTTCCTGGTAGCTGACGGATAGCTGTGCAGCACCATGCTGGCTTACCACTGTTACTTATTAACGTCAGATTACATTGTGAATGCCTGAAACAAGTACATGACGGGTGTTTTATTTACATATTATACTTTGTTAACCTAAATTAGGTTCACTTTCTTTCTTTTTTTTACATTTTCTTGCCATTGGATCTGCCAGAAATTTAAAG
The DNA here is from genome assembly GCF_049354715.1 of Callithrix jacchus. NCBI lineage: Eukaryota > Metazoa > Chordata > Mammalia > Primates > Cebidae > Callithrix > Callithrix jacchus. The sequence continues at coordinate 159,756,711 of NC_133507.1, forward strand.
AAGTCTGTTAGTCTCTGATCACATTTGTGATTTTGCCATTTTTCCCCTCGTACTTTGAGTAGGTTTTGTTTTGAAAATGTTGATGCTGACTGAGCTCATGAAAGTTCCTGCTTACGTCTGATGTTGTATCAAAACAAGAGCACCGCTAGTTTCATCTAAGGCCCGTTTACATGGCATTATATGATATTCTTAAGCCTGGCGCGTTTCGGTAGTTCTGTTTGCACTTGGGTAGAACTGTTTGTCTAGGAGTTTTGGTTTTTAATACAGTTAACATGATTGCTGTAGCTGATGTTAGGGTCTATTTCTGTTATCTTTCTGTTTTGTAACCGTTTGTATTTGATACCTTTTCTTCATGTATGTTTTCGTTGCTTTTCCCCTTCCGTTTTGTTACGTTTTCATCTTATTTGAATCATACTAATGGTTGCCTTTTTTTTTTCTTTGGAACCAGATCGTGTTTTTATTTTTCATGTTTCTAGTGACTTCTTTCCAGCAAAGATGCTTTTTTCCCCTCCGTTACTCTGGAGACGAAATTGCTCTGCATTTGAACAGGGTGCAGTTTAGGTAGCTGGTTCTCAGGGAAATGTTTCCGTATTGGAAAGGATTAGGTAAGGAAGGGTTCTGTTGTTAGAGGCTGCAGCCAGGTTGGTTCTGAGGAGCAGGGACCTGGCATTCCCTTTACCCAGCAGAGAACATGGTTTTTTAAGTGAGGCACTGAGAATAAGCTTTTCCAGTTTTATGAATTAAACAGCTGCACAGTTGGCTTTTGGGAGGTAAAGAAATGAGAGTGGTAAGGTCGTTACGTTAAGAGGATGCTAAAGTGAGGCTTTTTTCTTCTTTTTAAGGGTTTCTAACCTGATGAAGCTACCTCAGTCCCATGCTTGGCCTCAGTGTCTTGGAGAATGTAAGCTATTAATTTGGAAGTGTTTTTGAATAGGATCAATCAGTGAAATTCCATCTTGGTTCCAGAAATCCCTTTGGGCATTTGAGTTAATTCTTGATGCACAAGTGCTTTGTTACCTGTCGGCCGACCGAGAAGTATGTACACAGATGCCCTTCTTGTGAAAACATTACTAAGACACCTTACTCCCTCACTGGAGCACAGGACATTACTTTTACAAGGCAGTACCAGTAACATATATTATCCTATTAAAAAGTTTCCTGTAGTCTAAATTCCAAGATAATTGACTGTTGGAAGGTAGAGTGATGTGGTTAAGTTACTGAACAGCGAGGTTATCTGGAAATCACTTCGCTCTGCCTTCCCTGTGCCAGTTCCCTCTTGGACAGGGCTCTCATCTTTCACGATTGCAAGTTTCCGTCCCTCTGTAAGTCACCTTCATTTTGTTATTTGTCAATTCCCTTGGTATATATTGCTCATATTTTTGAGAAAAGGTACAGAATGGTATTTCTGTATGTGCAAAAGTTATATTTATTGAGTTTTCCCAGTGGTTCCTTGACAGTGATATTAAATGCAATTGAAGAATTTGGAAAAAATTCAGGATTAAAATTAACTGGATCTCATCCAGTATATTTTTATGAGTGGATGAAGGGCTATCTTTCCCACAGCTCAGCTTATACCAGATTGTCATATTGCCCAACATTACAAATGTTTCGGAAGATTTTCCCTAAGAATAAAGAGAAAAAAGCCATCACTGCTTGAGATCTAGTTTTCCTTTGCTTAATTGGTTGGGTGTATGAAATGAAATGCGAATTTCTTGTTGGTTCTGTGTGTTTTAGAATGCTTCCCCTGTCACTCCTAGAATGTCTTGGAGAGTGAGTGATGTTTGTGTTTGTTGTGGAAGCTAAATTGTCATGTGAGCGTATTGGTCCATGTTCTCATCCTCAGGCCTGTGTTGCCCGAAAGCAGCTGTTTTGGTTCCAGGAGAACGTTTCTGTGGACACTCAGGATGGTGCTGAGGAGGTGATTGGAAAGGAAAGCTTGGTTGCCGGCTGTTCCTGCTGGCCAGTGCTGTGCGGCATGGCATGGAAGACGACGCTGTTCTGTCCTTTCTGCGCCCTGTGTGTTCTGGCCCTGCCATCGCTGCTCTCCGCATACTGCCCTTTCCTATTTTCAAATGAAATACTTTGGTGGTGATGAATCTTGTGAGACATTGTGGGGCCGTGTGGGTTTGAGGAAAGTTCAAGAAAACGGGTGCTGACTAATGTTACTCAGATTCGAGTCACTGGTGCGTTTTGGGCGGGAGTCTTGAAGCGAGGGTGTGTTCCCTTTCCCTCCGTCAGGCTGCATACGATCTCACCGTGTCCATTCCTGCTGATACTCACCGCTGTGATTGAGGAGGATGGTGCCTGCCATGTTTCAGTGCTAAAAAGCTGTTTCTGTTCTCTCTGTAGGGATTCTGTGGAGAGGCGCTCTGCAACCGTGTATATATCCTGTTCATCTCAGATTTTTAATTGTTCGTTTATTTATTTGTTAGTGTAGAATCATGGTTTCTGATATTATTCAGTGAGGTATAATTCATTATTATTGTTATGTAATTTGAAATCCACATTGTCCCAGATTTGGCTACTGGTAGCTGCTTCAAGCCTTCTCTGGCCTTTTGGCATGTCCTTATCATTCTGTGAGTAGTTCCTTTCTCATGGAGCAAGATAGTCTAGGCCCATCTTGCACTTTGACTGTCTCAGACCTGGAATAAGTCATTTCTCCAAGGTTTCTTTTAGAAGAATGGTGTGCAGAAACCTACATCTGGACGCTAGGAGTGCCTGTTGCTTTTGGGGTGTCACTGTTTTCACACCCTCCTCCTGGACCAAGCTAAGGTTGTATGTATATTCCACATTTTTGTCTGTATTTATTCATTTTTTGAGGTACAGTCTCACTCTGTTACCCAGGCTGGAGTGCAGTGGTGTGATCTCGGCTCACCTCCACCTCCCTGGTTCTAGCAATTCCCCTGCCTCAGCCTCCCAAGGAGCTAGGATTACAGGCGCTCACCACCACACCCGGCTATTTTTTTTTTTTGCATTTTTAGTAGAGATGGGGTTTCACTGGGTTGGTCAGGCTGGTCTTGAACTTCTGACCTCATGATCTGCCTGCCTCGGCCTTCCAAAGTGCTGGGATTATAGGCGTGAGCCACTGTGTCCAGTCTATATTTCTTTATATACATTGACAGGAGTTCACCTGGCTACCCTTAATTCAGGCTAACGCCACAAGGTTCTTCTTAGTTTCTTCCTTTCACCAGCGAGAACCTGGCTCCCCTGCCCCTTCACACACTACTTGTATTGGCCATATTGTCCCCTGTGTGGCACCAGCCAGCCTCCTTTTGCGGCCCCTTCCCATACATGGCTCCTGGCTTGTTTGTGCTCTTATGCCTCATGCCAGGTAGCCATTCTTGCCAGGTAGCCATTCTTGCCAGGACTCTGGGAGCCAGGGCCCCCTCATTGGCTGATCCCTGTTGAGAGTAAAAATGATTAGGAGTTTGCACTTGGCCTGGAAGAACCCTAAGTGCCTGATGGAGAGCAGTGTATTTGGTCATCTCTGAGTAGAATGACAAGGGCAAGTAAAGTCAGTGGAGTCATTTAGAGATTGGCTTTGGTGGACAAGAGACTTATAAGTCAGGTGGCTCCTGCACCTGCCCTGTGTGAGATTTGTTTCCTCCTATCCAGACTGCTGCTGGGGGTCAGGAGGGGCAGCCTAGGGGTTACCTTGCTCATGGCCGTGTGCATGCCCATGTGGAGAGCTGCGTGACGCTCCCCTGCCAGCAAGCTGTGCGTCCTGGCCTGGGGCCTTCCAAGTGAACCTGACGCTGGGAGTGGTCTGTGCTAATCACAGGAGTCTGGATGGTTAGTGTGCCTGAAAAGAGAGACGTCCTTGTGGGCAGCACTTTATGGCACCAGCTGGATACCTGATTGAGTTCATGTGTTTCTTTTTGCTTAAAAAAAATTTTTTTTTTGAGAGGGAGTCTCACTGTGTTGCCCAGGCTGGAGTGTAGTGCAGTTTCGGCTCACTGCAGCCTCTGCCCCCCTGGGTTCAAGCGATTTTCCTGCCTCAGCCTCCTGAATAGCTGGGATTACAGGTGCTGGTCAGCATGCCTAGCTAATTTTTGTATTTCTAGTAGAGATGGGGTTTCGCCAAGTTGGTCAAGCTGGTCTCGAACTCCTGAACTCAGGTGATCTGCCTGCCTCTGCCTCCCAAAGTGCTAGGATTATAGGCATGAGCCACCACGCCTGGCTGCTTTTAACTTTTAAGGATTGCTTTTTACTTAATTTTGTTTTATAACATTAAAAATTTACATGGTTCCAAAGTCAAATAAAACAAGGTATAAATTTTTTTTTTTTTTTGAGACAATCTTGCTCTGTTGCCCAGGCTGTAGTGCAGTGGCACAATCTTGGCTCACTGCAGCTTCTGCCTTCTGGGTTCAAGTGACTGTCATGCCTCAGCCTCCTGAGTAGCTGGGACTACAAGTGTATGCTACAATGCTCAGCTAATTTTTTTTTGTATTTCTAGCAGACTGGGTTTTGCCATATAGGCTAGCGAACACCTGGCCTCAAGTGATCTGCCTGTCTTGGCCTTCCAAAGCGTTGGGATTACAGGCATGAGCCACCATGCTTGGCCAGGGTACAAATTTTTGGAAGTCTAGCTTGTATCTTTGTCTCCTTCATTCCGTTCTCTCCCTTCCCAGTAGATAACCATTAAAAAATTCCATGGTTTACCATGAGCACACTGCAACCTGCTCCCCCATAGAAACAGTAGTGGACTGTCCACTCTCACTGTCCTGCTTCCTCCCCCTCTTCCTGTGCTTGGAGGCCGTTCTGGAGCAGTGTATAGCAGCCCTCCTCACTCCTTTTCAGAGCTGCACGGTGCTGCATTGTGCAGATGAGCCGAAGTTCATTCAGCCAGTCCCCTGTTAGTGGACATGTGGGTGGTTTACTGTCTCCAGCTGTTATGGATAGTGCTTTAATAAATTGCCTTGTGCATACATGTTTTCATAGTTTTGCAGATGTATTTTGGAGATAGATCCTGAGAATTGTGATAGATTGACAGGTTAAATGCATATGTAATTTTGCTAGTGATTGACAGATTTTCCCCCTCCATAGGGGGAGTGTTTACTTTTCATTGCTCAAACAGTGAGTGAGACTTTCTGTTTTCTAACCTGGTCAATAACTTTTTGGATTTTTCCCAATCTGATAGTTGAGAAATGATATCTCAGAATAGTTTTAATTTGCATTTCTGTTCTGAGTGAGGCTGAGTGTCTTTTCCTGTGGCTAAGAGCCATTTGTAGCTGTCCATCTCTCTACCTTTTCTTTTTCTTTTTTTTGAGATGGAGTCTCAATCTGTTGCCTAGGCTGGAGTGCAGTGGCACCATCTCTGCTCACTGCAACCTCTGCCTCCCAAGTTGAAGCAATTCTCTTGCTGCAGCCTCCTGAGTAGCTGGGATCACAGGTGCATGACACCACGCCTGGCTAACATTTGTATTTTTAGTAGCGACAGGGTTTTGCTTTGTTGACCAGGCTAGTTTCAAACTCTTGACCTCAGGTGATCTGCCTGCCTTGGCCTCCCAAAGTGCTGGGATTATAGGCATGAGCTACTGTGCCTGTCCCCATCTCTCTAATTTTTCTACAGGGCTATTGGTCTTTTTCTTTTAGAAGGTCTTTATATGTTAGGGATATTAACCCTTTGTAACATTTTTCCCCAATTTTTCATTGATTGTTTTACTTTGTTATATTGTTATGTCATGCTTATGCCATGCAAAAGTTTTTCTTTTCAAATTTTTTATGTTAAAAACACATTCTATGTGGATTTTGTGTCAGAATTAGGCAGAATTTTACTTAGAGGTTTTTTTCTAGTTTTTGCATGGTTTCATATTCACATTTTAAATTCTGATTCATTTGGAATGTATTCCAGTATATGTTATGGTGAGTGGATTTACTTTTACCTTCTTCCATATGGATGTCCAGTTATCCCAAAAAACACTTATTAAGATATCCACCTCCCTCCCTTATTTGAGATGCCTCCTTTATTTATATATGAAATTTCTATATGCAGTTTGGCCCATTTCAAGATTTTCTGTAAAGTTCCATTATTCTGTCAGTTTTGTTCGCATACCAATACCACAGTTTTATTTTTAGCCTTCATAGTAAATTTCACTTACGGTGTGGCTACGTCCCACCCTACATTATTGCTTGACTTTTTCATCTTGTTTGATCTTACAGATGAACTTTATAAATCAACTAATGCAGCTCCAGGGATGCTGTTTTTATTTATTTATGTTTGTAATCAACTTATTTTAGTAATGATACTTCGATTTATGAAATAAATTTAGGGGCATTATGTTAACAGTGTGGAGTCTTACCCAACACTGGGCCGTGTCCTTCCTTTCTCTTAGGTCTACCTTTGTTCACATTCGGTAATAGTTTGTATTTGCCTTATGCAAATTCCGGACATTTGTTGTGAAGTTTATGCTTAGATAGGTCATTGTAAACTTTATTTTGCTGTCATAAATGGAGTTTTCTTTTTATGTGAAGGCTCTTGGTTTTACAGCCTGTTACTTCAGTAAGTTATCTCATTGCTTATTAGTTTTTCCATATTAGGGCTTTTCAGACATATCATATCCTCTGAAAATAGGACATTTTTTACCTCTTATTTTCCACTCTTATGCATTTAATTGTTTCTCTTGACTAACTGCATGGGGTACCTTTAACACTGTGTTCATTAGGAGGCTGGAAAGCAGCAGTCTGTCTCTATCCAGCTTTGGCAGGAGTGCTTCTAGCCTTTCCCTGTTAAATGATATACTGACTTACGGCCTGAGGAAATATGTATTATCATGTTAAGGAAAAGCCATCACTCTCTGTTTTATTGAGCATTTTTGAACATGCACAGCTCTTAAGTTTTGTCATATGCCCTCTTTTTTTTTAAAATTTTGCATCTGCAGAGATAATCAGAGGAATTTCCCCTTAGCCTCGTTTTACATTTGATTGTATTCATAGTGTTTATAGTATTGGAGCTCCCTGTGTGCGTTCTTGGGATAACTCCTATGAGGTCATGGAATATTGCTTTCTTAGTATGCGTTAGGATTCTCTTTGGCTAATATTTCATGGAAGATTTAAAATTGATACTCAAATGAAATTAGTTGGTAGTTTTTCCTATGCTTTGGCCTTTGTCGGGTTTTGGGGGTATTGTGCCAATTTCATCAGATGAATTTGGAAGTTTCTCTTCTTTTTCTTTGCTCCGAAATAGTTTAAATAGCCTTGGGATTATTGGACCTTTAAAGGTTTGAAGGAGACTTCCCTTAGGAATTATTGTATGTGCAGGGATTCCAAGTTCTTTCCAGCTACCTTATCTTGCTGGATGTAATCAATCTATCTAATCTGTGGAGTCTCCTGTAGCACCTGGTGTCACCGGATCAATCTGATCTGTGAAGTCTCCTGTAGCACCTGGTGTCACCGGATCAATCTGATCTGTGAAGTCTCCTGTAGCCCCTGGTGTGGGATCTGTGGGCTGTGGTCGGTCCCCTGCACAGTCTGACTTCCCTTTCTTCCCTGCAGGTATGGGGCCGATGTTGATGTCAATCACCACCTGACTCCTGATGTCCAGCCCCGATTCTCCCGGCGGCTCACCTCTTTGGTGGTCTGCCCCTTGTACATCAGTGCAGCCTACCACAACCTCCAGTGCTTCCGGCTGCTCCTTCTGGCTGGAGCGAACCCCGACTTCAATTGCAACGGTCCTGTCAACACGCAGGGGTTCTACAGGGGCTCTCCTGGGTGCGTCATGGATGCAGTCCTGCGTCATGGCTGTGAGGCAGCCTTCGTGAGCCTGCTGGTGGAGTTTGGAGCCAACCTGAATCTGGTGAAGTGGGAGTCATTGGGTCCAGAGTCAAGAGGAAGAAGAAAGGTGGACCCCGAGGCCTTGCAGATCTTTAAAGAGGCCAGAAGTAAGTGGCCCGAGTTCAGCTCTGACTTGTGGGCTGGGTGGATTAAATGAATCATGTAGCAATAAACAAAAAACAAAAAATCTTCTGAGCACTTGGCCAAAATCTTCCAGTTAGCACTTACAGTTTTCCAGACGGTTATTCAGATTGGTCTTCTCTTTTTAAATTCCTGGATACCAAGAATCGGTATCAGGAGGTCTCTAAAAGTACATGTGTTGTCAGAACTCCTAGAATTATGTTCTCTCTCTCTCTTTCCTTTTTTGAGACAGGGTCTCGCTCTGTCACCCAGGCCGGAGTACAGTGGTGCAGTCATGGCTCACTGTAGCCATATCCTCCTGGGGCTTGTGTGATCCTTCCACTTCAGCCTGCCAAGTAGCTGGGACTATAGGCGCACACTAATTTTTGTATTTTTTGTAGAGATGAGGTTTTGATATGTTGCCCAGGCTTTTGTTGAAATCCTAGGCTCAAGTGATCTGCCTGCCTCGGTCTCCCAAAGTGCTAGAATTACAGGCACGAGCCACTGCCCTGGCCTAGAATTATATTCTCTTTATCCTTTTGCTCTGCTTTCTGGCCCCAGATTCTTACAGACAGTGACTTCTTTTATGCCTGGTTTTTAAATGAGCCCTTAAAACAAATTGTAAGCGGTTTTCTAGGGTTCCTCACTTTCCTTTCTTCAGTTCCACTCAAGTATCGATATTTTGGATTGTGTGATAAACCTCAGTTTTGTTACAATCAGGTTTTATGAAGAAGGATTTTTTTAACGATTAATGCATCAATAGCATGAGAGATTGGAATTGATCCGTGGCTTGGTCTTGTCATCTGAGGCTCTCACTGGGATTCAGGCACTGACCTCATGTGTCCTCTTTGACCTTCTGCCCACATGTCTCCCTCTCCCACCGCTCCCAGACTGGGTCCCGAGACATCCAAGTTAATAACCTCTTCCTTTCCCCTGCTTCTTAAAGGACTAAATTTGTTGTGTCTTTGTTGCTCGATTTCCCTAAACCAGTTCATTAAAGCATGCTCCTGTGTAGCCTTCCTGCAAACAGTTGACGGTCAGCTGGGAACCATACTGATAGAAAAAGCAGCTTGCTTTCATGACTGTTCCACTCATCAGCTTCCTCCATAACTGAGGCAGAACTTGGCTTCGCTCTTTTCATTGGGAGCAAAGTCGTCAGCCTGTGCCCCGTGGGCACTGCTCCGCCTGTGTTCCTTAGGTTTTTGTGGAGCTTCAGGGTTTGACCAAGAGAAGAGGCTGACAGAGGCTAGGTGCCAGTGGCTTGCACCTGCCAGGACCTTCAGTGGTCCACTCTGATTTCTTTGTCTAGTGCGTTAAACATGGTCAAGTTGCGACCCAGGGAGCAGACGCCTGGGTTAATGAGGCTGTAAGGGTTTCGCTCCTTCCTGCAGCAGAAGGAGCAGATGAGACCTTCCTCCCTGGGGCCTCCTCTCTTCATCCATCAGGAAAAGCCATCACTTTGTGTCTCACTGAGCATTTTGAAGTTGGTAGTGAGCATTTGTGCAGTTCTGGCTGCCAGTCCCAGCTGCCTTTGCTCACTAGAGCTAGGCTAGAATTAACCTTCCTCTGTCCCTCCCTTTCTTCCCGTGACCTCCAGGTGTTCCCAGAACACTGCTGAGTTTGTGCCGTGTGTCTGTGAGAAGAACTCTTGGCAAATACCGGCTTCATCTGATTCCTTCACTGCCTCTACCAGATCCCCTAAAGAAGTTTCTACTTCATGAGTAGATCTCAGTGCAGCGGTTGATTCCAGCGAGGGAGAAGGTGATATGCAGGGAAGGTGGACACTGAGTCCTGCGTGCTGTGCTGCCGGCGGTACCCCGGTGGCTGTTGCTGCAGAAGATGTCCTCGTGGACTGTCATTCCTCCTCAGGTGCCTGGGCCTCTGAACAGTCCTTGGGTCGTCGTCAGCCCAGAGGCTCATACAAAAGTTATTTTTGTTTTTCCCAAGTTCTCTATTTTGGATTTTCAGTTGCATATTAATGTAGCGGGCCATGGAATATGTACACGTAGGGGCTGAGGTTGGAGGTGTAGTAATTTCCCTGGAGGGAAGACTCCTAGCACTTCTGGAACTGTGCTTCTATTTATTTTTCTACTTCTCAATTTGATTGTTTGATTAAAGCCTCGTATCTAAGTGAAAAGGGAGTTTTGTAAGCAAAACAGAGGACAGAAATGCAGTTCATGAACTTGCTAGTTTGTTTTCCCTGCTCCTGGGGTAACATGCACTACTGGTCCACACACCCCTTCCTTGCACTTCAGTCTTCTCTCTCTGGTCGGGTGTCGTAGTGATTGTCTTCTTCAGGGGTGGTTTTCTGGCTGCACAGCACCTGCGGTGTTACCTGCTGTACCTCTCATCAAGTGTCATGATTTTTCTGCCACTTCACCTTAGGGAGCTTCCAGTGATTGATTTTAGGAGGCCCACACCAAACTGCCCAGGAAATGACTGCCTTCCTTGGGACCAAGGACTGTTCCAACAGCATTCACTGCCAGTTCTAACAGGCGAGGAAAATGCCCACGGCACTGTCTTCTGTCCCCTACACACACCAGAAAATGAAAAAGGCAGTGGGTCCTCTGGATGGTTCTAGCCTCCAGGTGCATGGTGTCCAGTGGACAGAACATCTGACAGTTGGTTGATGGCTCTTTTTTGTCTCAATAGCTGCTTCTAGAATCTACGCAAGGGGATAGCAGTGAGGTCAGAAGTCTTTCCCGGCCTGCTGGGAATGGTGGCGGGGAGAGAGATGACCTGGGTTATCATTGCTGATAGCTTTGCCTGTGCGGGTGGGGCTTCCCCTTACCCAGGGCTGTGCAGCCAGGTGTGAGGGTCACTGGCAAGTGGGCAGGTGACTGTGGCCTCAGAGCTCTCCCATGTTGCTGCTATTTCCCATGAATCACATTTTGTCATTTGGAGCCCGTGAGGACCATTGTATGGATCCATGGTGATTCTGGACTTCGGACATATTTAGGAAGGAGCAGATTTCAAGTCTGTTTAGATTTTCTATAATAAGAGAAATCCAATTTGTAAAAATTGAACAATGATAATGTTTTACTAATTAGCATCACTGTGTGTCTTAGCAGGCAGGCAGTGCCTGGCCATTATTGCGTTCTACAGCCCGAGGATGGAGTTCTATACCCCCCACCCCGTGTCACAAATGGGCTCTGTGTGGGTCACCTCAGCTGACCCGATTGCGTGCAGATGGAGTCCCCAAGGGAAGAATAGTCCTTGGGTGAGTGAGAGGGGAAATGCAATCCTGGAGGTGTTTCCTCAGCTGAGGTAACACTGTGAGAAGCTGTGATGGCTGTGCAAATGTGGGCTGTGTGCTGTTCTAAGGGGAGCTTGGGACTGGGTCCTGCTGAAGTCAGGAGGGCCTTCCCAAGAGAGGAGAGGAACCGCAGGCGGTGAGCGGCTGGGGAGGGCCAGGACAGCTGGAGCCGGGTGCTGCCGGGGCTTCAGCCCGGAAGAGGGGGTAGGTGTGTTCTTTGTGGCACCCAAAGTGGGACTAGGACTGGGGCTAGGGGCTAGGGCAGGAGCTATAGGGAGTTAAGGAATGATGATATGGAAGTTGGAGCCACTAAAGCGGACTGGACCTTGTCACTGGAGGTCATAGGCAGTGGCTCATCACCCTGGTAGTGCTGAGAGGGGCTTTCAAGGAGGCTGCTTAGCTCCCTGAACTCTGGGATCTTTCTGGGCTTACTGTTTAGCCCCTCCCACCTCATGAGTCTCTTCTACCTGCCACACTTTGGGATCAGGGTAGGAGAGGAGGGTGGCTTTTCTCAAGGTGAGCCATATTGTAGACGTGACATGCTCTGCGTCTGCCCTACTGAGTGCTTTCTGCAGAGGCCTGGGGAGGCCTCATCCTTCTGATGTAGAAGGTGGCTCAGTTCTTGGACCTTTTAGGAAGCAGCACCTGGGAATGCTGCCTCATGGAAGTCCCATGTATGAGTGCGCTGGTGTGACCTTCAGGCTGCACGGAGGCGAGGACCTACGTGTGGTAGTGTGCGCATCACGCTCCTTTGCACAGCACAGGGCTTGCTTCTGAAGGACCAGGCCACTGCCTTTGGTCTCTAGAAGGAATGGACTGAATGGATCCTTGCAGAGGAGCCTCACCCAGACCTGGCCAGGGAATGATGTGTCTGGAAAGAGAAGGAACTGGAGGAGGGGCCTCTCGTGTTCCTTGCCTGTGGCCTGCCCTGGCTGGCCTGCCGGTGTCAAGGGTCTCAGCTTTGCATTTGCGGAGAACATACTCAACTTCCTCTTTGTTCAAGCCAGCCTTTGCGGAGTTTTTCAGAATCCAAACAACTTGGAAGTTTGCTGTCTTGTTTCATAGCTGCCAAACATGAATCTGAAAACAGTGTGGTAGCTGAGGGAATTCCTCCTGGATTTTAGTGATACTCCCTTCACTAAAGCTCCCTTTTTCCTCTGTTGGCAAGGACAGGAAAGAGCTGCATTCTCCACCTGAGCACTTTATAAAATCACCTTCCTAAGCCCTGGGGCGCCTAAGTCTTGCGACACAGGAAATGTGGTCCTCAGTGAGGCTGCTGCCTGGCTGGCTCAGAGTCCTCCCCAGGAGAAGGGCTCAGTGGGCTGGCAGGAAGGAGCCTGAAGGTTGCCCCTGGCTGCGTCCGGGGAGTGTCTGACTGTCCTGTCACCACTGCCAGGGCAGCTGCTGGCTGTTGAACAGAGTCCTGGGCCCTGGGACTTGGCTGCTGTCAACAGATGTGCTGGTCTGGGCTGGGCCGGGGTGTGGCGGGGGGGCAACATTGATACCTCTGAGAATTCAGCTTTAGAGTCCTGGGTGAGGAGTTTTAGATAAACCCATCAATATTACCCACATTCTGTGACTCTTTGTATCACTCATGTTATTTATTTATTTATTTAATTTATATTCTGCCTTGTTCCAGAAAAGTGTTTAAGGCAACAATGCTTTTTTTTGGTGTTTTCTTTTGACATTTGGAAGTTTAATTAAAATGTACTTGTTAAATAGGTAATGTTAAAGAGAAAGGACAATTGTTTAAATAAGTTTTCTTTTTTCTTTTTCTATGAATTGATTCTTCAAATTAAACGTTCTTGAGAGAAAGAGAAAGAGAGAGGAAGATTCAGCAGACATAGGACTGAGGCAAGGGAGAGTCTGCTTGCGGGAGACGCTTGGCCCGTGCTGCCCTCCGTGTGGCCTTGGCCAAGTCCCTGTTCACAGTGGTGGCTCTACTTTAGACAGGGACAGGGTTTCCTGCTGTGCCTTCCCGGCGGGGTTTTGTGGGGTCACTTGGGAAAGCACCTATGTTACACACACAGTCCCCATGTGCGTGGAAACTGCTGTCGTGGTGACTTGTCCCTGTTCTCAGTGCAAAAGCATTTGAGGTGATGGCTGGAGGAGCCTGTGACCCGGGAGATCTCAGCTGGACCATGGGCCCCGATGGACCAGAGTCCTTGTGGCCCGCAGCGTAGCATGGGGACAGAGCGCTCTATGCAGGTGAGGCGTATGAAAACAGCATGGTAAATAATTGATGAAGTCACGTTTATTCAACTTGAAGGATTGTCTTTTATTCTGAGGTTATTTTTGTCCTGATTTGGATGGTAAAATGTTCGTTTATGTAATGAAGGTGAAAGTGGAGGGCTATATTTTTGCTTTTGAAATGCTCTTGGTTGCAAAACGAAACATTGGCTGCCGTTTGTTAGCCCCAGAATTTCATCTTCAGTTCGCCTGTCTCTGAAACCCCGAAGTCAGGGAATTGGAGTCCAGCTGTGGTGTATGTTTACATATTGGTGAGAAATTCCTCTTGGGTTCTTAAACAGCCCGTATACTGGCAAAGAGCACTGCAGCATTCCCACTGCCTCATGGTCCAAGGAAAGTGGGGAGATCACTGCGTGCGGTTTTAGGAAGTGCAAACACCTTTGGGGATGGGCCTCTGGCTACCCCTTGATCCGTGAGACATACTCACAGGAAGTTGGTGTGGCCTTCGGTGAGGACTGTCCCCCTTAACCTGGGCCCTGGGAGCCTGTGGCCCCCTGTATGTTGGTGATGACACTAGTGTGGGTCTTCTGGCTCTGGGGCTGCAGCTTCTGCCTCCTCACCTGGCCATCTGCACTCAGCAGGCAGGCCTGGCCTCCAGGACCTCCGCCAGCTCGGATCACTATCCTGGAAGTACCTGTTTGGGCCACATGACCTCCTTTCTCACTTAGGCCTCACTTCCTTCGTCCCCTCCAAACCCGAATCTCTCAGTGTAGAATGAAATAGTTTAGGTGGTTCCATGATGCAAGTTGGTGGGATTCATGTCCTAGGAGAATCCACAGAGAGGAATGTTTAGATTTTGAAGTGCACGGTGACGTGTGGAATAAATACTATAAATGCTCAGCAGACAGTGGGATGGAGAAGTGAATTGGGCAGAAGGGGCTTCTGTTGCCTTGACATGTGATTGCTCAGTGCCTGGAATGCAGGCGAGTCTCTGATTTCAGGGTCTCTTAGATATACTTGGTAGCACATGGATGTCCATAAAACCAGTTTGAGAATGGCGTTTATGAACAAGCCGTCTCATGTGTGCAGTTGCTGCTGTAATTGAGCTGGCAGTGCCCTGCCCTGCGGTGTCTGCACAGCTCCCACTGCTTCTCTTTGCTGTTGGGCATGCGAGGCATGACTTGCAGGGGGGCCTGGTGCCTGGGGACCTGCTGAAGAGAATGCTTGCCACCGGCCCTCTGTCTCCCTTTCTGCTTTGGTCATGGATGTGTTTGCCTGCAGTGGCTGGGACCTTGACTGTTTCTGCCCTTGTGCCTAGTTAAGAGCTTTCAAAAGCATAATGGACATTTTTGATATGCTCTTGTAACTTTAATAAATGCTTTATTTCCCTCTAATTCCCCCAAAATGCCTTAATTTTGTGGACTGTTTATTTCAACAGGTGGAAGTGTTGGTCATATGAAATCGGTGTGCACATTTCAAGAAGGGAGTTCTTTTTTCTTTCTATGGAAAGTTTCAAGTGATAAGGTAGAAAGAAGGACTCTGAAGCAGGAGTTTTTAACTGCTCTAAGGGAACTTGGGGCTCCAGGGACGTACCCCAAATGCTGCCCAGGTTGAAACTCCCTGACTGTTTTACTCAGTGGCTTGTGGTTTCCAGTTTGAAGAGAGTTGTGCCCCTAAAAGTGTTTGAAACCTGTGGATTTCAAGCAAGGTGCCATTGTTCCCCTAGTGTTCTGTGGGATGGGAAGTGATGGAGACTGTGGGCAAGCCTGTTGTTTTTGGCCCCCTCTTACATGGGACCTGTTTTGACAGTGGGAGGGTGAGATGTGAAAATTCGGGATGAACCTGGAATGAATGGACTAAATAAAGACGTGCATTCATCTGTCAGCGACTCCTGGCGTGTTCTGCCTCTTCATTGCTTGTCCTGGAACCTCTGCCACCTCTCCCGCCCTCCTGCAAAGAAGGCTTTTCTCTTCAGCAGCCTCAGTCTCTCTGCCTCAAAACTAGCTGGATTTATGTGGCAGAGATTGCTAGTTCCCATCGCCATCCACTGTTTCTGTCTGTGGTGATACGACTCAGTACTTGGATTCCCAGAATAAAGGCTTCATTCCTCAGCCTCTGCAGCTAGATGTGGCTGTTTACCATTGAAATCCCATGGAAATGACAGGGAATTTTTTTTTTTTTAAAGCATAAATCTCCTAAGATGATTAAAAATCACAACAAAATTGGAAAGCTCTCCAGAAATTAGGTAAATGGTAGCTGACTTAGAAACACCTGAGAAATCTACATTGTAAGAAAGAAATGGGAACATCTGAGCGTTTGAGTTGTATTGCAGAGCTCCCAGAGGCTCTGGAATTGCCAGTTGTAGGTTCTTCTGGAAGTAGTTGTGAGATAAGGTGAAACCAGGAGCAGAGGCCTGTTTGAGGAGCTGTTAGACTCCCCATTCCACACAGTTGGGCAACTGTGCCTACCTCAAACCAGAGGAGTGACAGGCCACAGGAGGTGTGCCGCTCTCAACCTTCAGTGTCTGAAGTCTTCAGCTCTGTCGTATCCTCTTGTAAGTAAGCAGAAAGAGGCTTATTTGAGGAATCTCACCAGCCTAAAAGGAAAGACCTAAAGTTACTCATACATAACATGACCCAAGAAATGCTCTCACACGTCCTTCAGTGGATCCCAGTGAATAAAAGCCTTCTGAGAATGAAGGCTGTAAGTTTCTAGATTACAAGGGCTCCGCTAACCTAGTGCTGACACAGTGGAAGAAGAAAGCACCTGGCGTCTTCCAGTGCACATCAGTGTCACATCCAGGCACATGAGTGAGGTTTCAGAACACCAGGGCAGTGCTGGAGGAACAGACAGTACACATAGAGTATCAGGAATCAGAAGAGCTTTGCAGTCCTCAGATGCCACATAGGAAACTGAGGGAATATGGATGGGCCTTCTCAGATTCTGAAGGAAGATTATTTCCAGATTAAAAGTCATGCCGAAAGACTTGTAGGCTCTTTAAAAATGTACATTCCACACACTCTTTTATTTATTTTTATTATTTTTTTGAGACAGGGTCTCACTCTGTTACCTAGGCTGGAGTGCAGTGGCATGAACACTGCTCACAGCAGCCTTGACTTCCCAGGCTCAGTGATCCTCCTGCCTGAGCTTCCCAAGTAGTTAGGACCACAGGCATGTGCCACCATGCCTGGCTGATTTCTTGTCAAGACAAGGTTTTCCCATGTTGGCCAGGCTGGTATTGAACTCCTGGGCTCAAGCCATCTGCCTATCTTGGACTCCAAAAGGCTGGGATTGCAGGCGTGAGCCAACGCACCCCACCTCTACACACCCTTTTAAATAAAGGGAGTAGAGGCGGGGCACGGTGGCTCACGCCTGCTATCCCAGCACTTTGGGAAGCTGAGGCAGGCAGATCATGAGGTCAAGAGATCAAAACCACCCTGGCCAACATAGTGAAACTGTTTCTACTAAAAATACATAAATTAGCCGGGCATGGTGGCATGCACCTGTAGTTGCAGCTACTCAGGAGGGTGAGGCAGGAGAATTGCTTGAATCCAAAGGTGGAGGTTACAGTGAGCCAAGATTGCGCCACTGCACTCCAGCCTGGAGATAGAGCAAGATTGTCTCAAAAAAAAGAAAAAAAAAAGGGACTAGAGGATGTACTCCAAAAGAAGAAGGGCTGGCATAAGGGCAATGGCATCCAGTGCAAAGCGCAAGGTGACTCCTCAGAGCATAGCAAAAGGAGGTTCCAGGATGGCAGACGTGCTCTCAGCATGGAGGGCAGGCAGGCTCGGTTTGGTGCTGGCTCCAGAGAAGATGGCTTAACAGAACACCTGTTGCCTCTGAACACATTGAGGATTTGCATAGGAGCTGAGAATGAATTATTGACAAGTACCTGGAAAACCAAGGGACATAACTCCAAGGAGAACAAGTTGGATAGGAAAGAAAAAGTTACCACAGAAATACTGCTATATAATTCAGTTGTGACTAGTATTTATATAGCCCTAAAATAATAAGCACTGCACGGTAACCATGCTATGATAGTACCCTATTAGGAGAATGGAGGTTGGGAGGAGGACTGATGGGAAGTGTGTGTGAGCAAAAGCTGAATAATCATCTTCCATAAGGAGAGACCAAGAGAAAATGTCCAGCCTTGAAAGGCATTTTGGCCCTGATTGAGTGCCAGAGAGCATGCCCCTGGCAGAAACCATGCCCATGAGAGGCATGTGGGAGAGGCTTTGGCTTCTATTTAAACCAGCCCAGAATCAGCACTGCAGAGAGAAACCCTGCAGCAGGGCTGAGGGCAGGACCTCGTGGAAAGCTGAGGAGTCCACCCATCAGGGAAACCCTTAGTGTGAAGCAAGGATGGGCCCCAGCACTGGCCTCTTCAGCAGCAGGCCGTCACAGTGTGGGGAGCCACACGGGGGCACCGAAGTTAGGGGAACCTTTCACCTGCAAAATGTGGCATGTGAGGGGGGCATGAGCAGCAAGTGCACAGCAGAGAACCCGGGGACGTGGAACCCAGTTCAGCACCAGAGAACCCGGGGATGTGGAACCCAGTGCTGGAGAAAGGTCTCGTAAGTGCAGTGAATGTGGGAAGTTTCTTAGCTACAACTCCAGCTTCATTGAATACCAGGAAATCCACTGTGGTGCTGAGCCTTGCCAGTGCAGCTGATGGGGGAAAGCATTCAGCAAAGGATTCACCTTTTGTCGGTGCCAGAAGATTCACAACAGAAAGGCCTCATTAATGCAGTAACGGTTGGAAAACCTGTAGCCATATCGCCAAGTTCATTCAGCATCAGAGAGTTCACTGTAGAAAGTCCTTACAAATGCACAGAAAGTGTTCCGCCCAAGGTCTGCTCTTAGTTAGCCCTGGAGGATATTCAGCTTTAAAATGGTGATATAGAATCAAGCTGGCTTCACTCCCCCAACAGAAAACCAAAAGCAAATATACAGTGTGAGATTTTCGCCAGCAGCAACCCAGAACTCAAGAGAATGAGACAGATGCTGGGGCCGCAGAGAAGTGAAGAAACTCCAGGCAGATAGTGGGAAAACCAGACTTTCTACATCCATGATGCTGCTTCCCCACATTCTCCCCAGCAACAAGTGAGTGGAGAATCTTCCCCCGGCTGTATTAGTGCACTGCTATGAAAAACTGCCCGAGACTGGGTAATTTATAAAGAAGAGTTTTAATTGACTCACAGTTCTGCATGGTTGGGGAGGCCTCAGGAAACTTAGAATCATGGTGGAAGGGGAAGCAGGCACCTTCACGAGAGAGAGAGAGAGAGAGAGAGAGAGAGAGAGAGAGAGTGTGTGTGTGTGTGTGTGTGTGTGGAGGAACTGTCAAACACTTGTAAAACCATCAGATCTTGTGAGAACTCACTATCACTAGAACAGCATGGGGAAACCACCCCCACGATCCGATCACCTTCCACCAGGTACCTCCCTCGACACCTGGGGGTTATGGGGATTACAATTCAAGATGAGATTTGGATGAGGACACAGAGCCAAACCGTCTCAGTGACTCACGGTTTTTACACTGGGAAGAGTGAGACTGAGGTGGCCAACCAGCTTTCCCACCATGCTAGATTCCCTGGCAGGAGACCCGTCTTTGCATTGACCCACAGGCAGCAGCATGACTGCCTGAAGGGAGAAATCTCTGAGAACAGGCAGTGACAAATGGGGGAGGGGAGCTACCATCCCCATCCCCGGAGAGACTGCTCTGTAACAGCTACAGGAGACGCCAAATCAGAGTGGCTGTTCAGCAGCGAGCTGGAGGAGGTATGTTTCACAGGTCCCTTGGGCACAAACCCCTCACCAGCCTTCTCACACTGCTGGGATAATCCTTCTGGGACCTTCCTGGTTCAGGACAGACAAAGCTCAAATCATATACTGGAGTCGAGGTGAGCCTGGGCTTGACATGCCATGTGGAGCTGAAAAGGGGGCAAAGTGGTAAAGACTTATTAAGCAAAAATATCCAATAAAAACCAAAACAAGCCCGACAGAGAAAACTGTAATAAGTAATCCTTTAATGCAAGGACAGATGTATACCCACAAGAAACGACAGGAAGCAGGGAACTGTGACCTCTTAGAAAGGGACAAAGCAAAAATGTAGTCGCCCTAATGAGAAGAGAGTTTGTGAGCTCTCTGACCTTGAATTCAAAAATAGCTGTTTTACAGAAACTCAGGGATCACCAAGATAACACAGAAAATCACTTCTGACATTTATCAGAGGAATTTAACAAAGATGGAAATAATAAACAGAAATCTTGGAACAGAAAAGTACATTTGCTGAACTGATGAACTCATTAGAGGCTCTGATCAGCAGAATGGACCAAGCAGAGGAAAGAATCAGTGAGCTTGAAGGTGTCTCTTTGAAAATACACAGAGGAGAAAAAAGAACGAGAAGGAATGACGATCGCCTACAAGAGACAGAAAATTACCTCAGAAGAGCAAGTCTGAGAATCGTGGGTGTCCAGGAGAGAGCTGAGCACGGGCAGCGGGTGGAAAGCAGATCCACAGAAAGAACAGCAGGACCTCCCAAAGCTTGAGAAGGACTTACACATCCAGGCACGGGAAATTCTGAGAACACCAAACAGATCCCACCCAAATGAGACTACCCCGAGGTCTACACTACTCAAACTCTCAGAGGTCAAGGACAAAGAGGATCCTAAAAGTAGCAAGTGACATAAATGACATAAATGAATGGAGCTCTGATTCGTCTCACAGCAGGATCCTCAACGGGGAACCATACCCTAACCCTAACCACCTTTAACTTGGGAGTTTTGGCAGGAGGGAATGGAATGGAATTTTCAAAAAGCCTGATGATTTGGCCCTGAAATGTGCATCGGCCAGAACGTTGCTTGGAGTGCAGTGCGTGGGGGGAAGCTCCTGCCAAACCCCAGGCTTGTGCTGCACAAACGCCGTTCAGTACAGCCTGTTTGGAAGAGCTTTAAGTTGCAGGTCCAGCCTCTCGCCCTCCCTTGGCTAACTCACACCCAAGAAAGACCTCGTGAATGCAGATATAGGAAAAGGCCTTCTACCACAGACTTCCTCATTCAGCACTGGAACGTTCGCCGGAGGAGACCCAGTCCTTACCAGTGAAGGTGTGAGGGTACCTTCAGCCAAGGGTTTCACCTCACTCCGCACTAGAAGTTCCGGCTGGAGGAGGACCTGAGGTGTGCAGGGAATGTGCACTGTCCTTGTTTGACTTAACAGCACATGCCAGAGAGGAGATCTGAGAGCAGCCTTTGTGGGGACAGCCTCAGCCAGAAGTTCTGTTCAGATGTCCACTTTGGGTGCTGCTCAGGTATGCAGGCATGGTGCTGGGTCTGTGGGAAGCTTGCGGAAGCCACGTGGCACATTCCAGCCTGCCCAGACCCCTTGCCAGAGTCATGTCCCTGTCACTGCCTGTGGCGGAAGCCACCTCCTTTCGTAGCTGCCCGGGACTCCTCAGCCACCCCACTGTTCTCTTTCCAGTCCCTTGAGGGAATCTGGCATAGCCTGAGCCTTCATTCTCTTCTCCCTGATTGGATGGGGCATGGCTGAGGGGACCTTAGCAAGGGTCTTTTTGTGGCTCACAGGGACGGTTTATCTTTTTTCATGGATGTTGCTGGCCTCATGTGACTGGGTGGATTTGTCTGGCTTCCAACTCAAAACTTCCAAGGGAACCGCCTGCCTCATTAGGCCACCTTTAATTTGGGAGTTTTTGTTTATTATGTGGAGTGGCTGAGAATAGAACTGGGGTCTGCCATCACTGAAGGTAGGGGTGGGCGTGGAGGCAGAAGGGTACAGGGAGGAGCTGTCAGTCCACTTGGCTGAAGTTGTTGTGCTGCACAAGACCTGGGAATGACTGAGGGGCTGTGTGCAGCTCGGTGCTGTGGCCTGGATGGATGTCAGGATTGTCCCTGGGCCCAGGGCACCCTGAGGAGAGAGTGGTTGGTAGGACAGTCCCAGTGTGTCTTGGGGCAGCCTGAGCTTGGTCCCTTGTATCCAGGGACATCTCACATGTTCCAGTTCTATTGTGGGGAAGGTTTTCCCTGGGACTGCTAGGAGCCACGTGCCTGAAGTGCAGAACCTAGAAGGCAGTGTCACTGATGGCAAGACCTGCGGACCCACATAGGAGTCACAGTGCAGAAACACTACATCTGAATCGCCCGGGGTCGGGGAGACTGCAGCAAACCTAGGGGAGGTGCCCCTTTGAACTGGGCATTCACACATGTTCAGTAGCTGCTCTGTGAGATGGCAGTGCACAGAAATGCTCAGCGCCTGCAGCCCTTTGTCCCACAGCCACTCCCATGGGCAGAGCAAATAATCAAAAGCAGCCTAGTCCAGGGTGGAGAAGTTCACTGGGCTGCCCGGCACAGGGCTTCATGTTCGGTAGGGTAAAGCTGTGGGCAGGAAATTACTTGCTGGGATGCAAAGAAATTTGCAGGATAGCTGCTTGTAGGGGGTGCTTTTGGACTTGCCGGGAAGCTGGAGTGCGCTGGGCTCCCGGGGAATGCTGGGCAGCTGCCTGTGGGGCAGTTGAACTTTCTGGGAAGCTGGCTAGGTCGGCTGTAGAATTCAGGCAGGATGCTCCCTGTTGGGTGCTGCTGAAGCCTGCTGGAGGTAAGCTCCGCTGGCATCCTACATACCTGTGAGCATCAGGGGAATTGGAAGGAAAGCACATTGGAACTAGGAAGAGAAACCCCTTCTTCTCCCAGTATCCCTTTAGAGCTGCCACCGACAGGCTCAGCCCTGTGCCAGCTGGCAAGGAAGGTGTGCTTCTGGATCCTGGCAGAGCACTGGGGGATGGATGTGCAGGCTTCAGGAGGACTCCTGTCATGTGCTCGAAGCAGTGTTGCAGGCTTCTTCCTCGGGGGACCCAGCTTCCCTTTCAAGCATCTTGGCCTGTGGATGGAGTTAGGTCTGGGAACTGGGAGAGAGGCTGTCGCTATACACAGTTGTGACTCAAGTCAGGTTTTTGGCTCCCGGACCTAAGATTTTCTTCTTTTTCCCATCAGTCAGTCCTCTTGTATTCCTAGGAATACCATGTTCAATTATCCACTACCAGAGAGCCCCGTGGCCCAACATGTTCTGATTGACAGTGTGTGTCTGCTACCTCCCGTGGCAGATGCAGCCCCTGGCCTTTGGTGGTCAAGCCCTGGCATTTGGCCTCTGCTCCTCTGGAACCCTATTGTCCCCACTGAAATCAGAGAGCCCAGCTCAGTGGCAGCATCCCCACCATCGCACCTGCCTGCCAAGGAGTGCGTTTGCAAAGCTTCTCAGGGATGCAGGTGCTCCCCTCACCTACTTCCCAGTGCCCGAGTGAAAGCAGGGGTGCTTTGGGACCGTCTCGCAGCGTGTACTTGAGAGACAGATGTGCGGGTCACACATGTTAAACCCAGTCCAACATTCCCATCTCCCTACGCCTCTGGAATCCCTCCTCCATGCTGGGAAAACTCTAGCATCTTAACCTTGCTAAGTGTAGGTCATTTCTGAGTCGGAGTTTTCAGTCAAACAATCAAATAAGCTGTTAGAGCTGTGTGGCTTGTTCCTGAGGCGTGCCTCATTGATGGATCCAGGTACTGGTACCTGGAGTGGCATGAACCTGCTTCAAGGCAAGAGTCCACAGTTGGTGGTGATGTCAGGTAATGGATTGCTCTTCTGTTCCTTTTTTTTTTTTTTTTTTTTTCTGAGACAGGGTCTCACTCTGTTGTGCAGGTTGGAGTGCAGTGGTGCAATCTCAGCTCATTACTGCCTCCGCCTGCTGGATTCAAGCGGTGCTCAGCCTCTGAGTAGCTGGGATTACACACATGTGCCACCATACCTGGCTAATTTTTGTATTTTTAGTAGAGATGGGGTTTCATCATGTTGGCCGGGCTGGTCTCAAATTTCTGGCCTCAAGTGATCTTCCTGCTTTAGCCTCCCGAAGTGCTGGGATTACAGGGATGAGGCACCGTGCCTGGCTGGTAGAAGGGTTTCTTACAAGGGCTCTTTCCAGCCCACTGCCTTTGGTTGGAGAAATTGATGTTATTGGCATATTTTTAAAATCACATCCAAATGTGGCTGCAGAGCATGAAGGAAAGAGTGGACAAGGAATCCATCTGCTACCATCCCTCTCATCCACTCAGTCCCAGTTTCCCAGGCTGCGAGGGCAGCCAGTGTGGTGTCTGATGACACTGTCAGTCATCCTCAGGGACAGCTCCAAAGGGTTAGCATCCACGTTTGCTCCAAATATTCAGAACGTCTCACAGGTGGGTGTCATTTCTGAAAACCTATAATTGTAGGCTACAATTTTCTGATATGGTTTAAAAATGGAATGAAAAAAGCACCTCCTTAAGTTTCATGCTCTAGATGCCGCCTTCACCTGACCCTAGTCCTGGCTCTGAACCCTGAGGTCTGTGGTTTGGAGCAGTCTTGAGTTCTGGCCTAACCACTTATGACCTGAGCTACAGGATCCTGGCCCCTGTGCTGTTGTTTCTTCGTCTTCAATATGGGGAGCATAACAGTGCCCGCCTGGTAGGGTTGTTGAGACAGCTGGAGGGACCAGCATGCAGGCGCCTTGCGATGCCTGTCTCTTGAGAGACGCTCGGCTATCGTGGCTCCTCCTCTCTTCCCCTCTCCCCGCCACACCTGGGTGACGGTGGTGCTATGGTATTCTAGTTAGAGCATAAGTCTTCGGAGCCAGCAGGGCTGATTATGGTGCTAATGTGCCCTAGCTGAGGGGCCTTGGGAGCGCTGTGTAACTGACATATTTCAAGATTCAAGCGGTGCTCAGCCTCTGAGTAGCTGGGATTACACAGCTTCTGTTTCCTCATCCGAAAAGTGGGGCTGCCACTGTAACGTCCTTTGTGGGATGTTGTGGGGATACATGACGCCATGCAGGTCGGATGCAGCGTGTCATGCCTGGGCCACGGGGCACTGCATCCAGGATACCAGTGTTGATAATGACATCCCAACTCTGCCACTTCGGCTGACACTGCCATCTATGGTGTGACGCACCCTGGCATCACAGGTGGTAAAATGTGGACCTGTGTCTCTCGGCATTGCAGAAATGCAGGATTTCCATTGTGCAGTTGCTTCTTCGTGCAGTGCATGGCCTGGGCAGTCCCAGCAGACTTTTCCTGTGTGAACTCACTTCCGTGCAGCATCTAAAACAATTAGGAGAGAAGCGTCCTGTGACCTCGAGGTGCTCCGGCTTCTGTTGGCAGAGGCTGGGGATGTGACAGGCCTAACGGAATCAAGGCCTCAGTATTTAAGCTGTTCTTTGATTGTTTCCTGCGGAAAGAAAACTTTGTACACAAGGTGGGTTGCCTGAAGATTAGATTATCAGTTGGAAACCTGACTTCCAATGTACTCCTGCTGTTTGATCTCTGAATGCTGTGCTTTCGACAAGGGTCTCCTGGGCCCCATATTTGGATGCTCAGTTTCAGGTTACTCTTCATTCACCTCTGCGTGTGGAGGTGGCAGGAATGCAGTGATTGTCACCCTCCCTCTTCCAGCGTTTTCAGTCTCTGCTCTCCAGGGACTGGTTTTCTGCATATCACGTCTCCTGATTCCATCACACCTACGTGAAAGCACAGTCACCCTGGAGAAGAACAGAAGGCAGAGTCAGCCTCTACCTGTCTTACATGTGCTAGGGAAGAATGAACTCATGGCCCTCCTGAGACTTCATCCTGAGGGTCGGGGAATGTCAGAATGGCAGCGACAACAAGGGCTGACTCTGGCTTTGGCCTTCAGGCCCTGAGCAGCCAGTAGAGTCCTGCTCAGTCTTGGCTTCCACTGTGGGTGCTGAGGCTCGGGAGGAGACACAGCTGGCTGTGGCGGATCCCCTCCCTGGTGGTGCTGGGACCAAGCCCAAGGCCTCTCTCATGCTGTGCCCTGTCCTTGGGCGCCTTAACTTCTCCATGCCTTTTGAGCAGAACAGGAGCCTGTTCGTTGAGGAACTAAATTAGAGCGGATTTGAAGAGTAAGGATGCTTCCTACAGAAGCCAGTGTCCTGGGTTTAGAACAAGGCAGCCCGTTCATTTGCTGTGTGTCCTTGCCCGCTCTCAGAGCCTTCCTATTGTAGGTGCTTTATCAATGCTGGTCAGTGAAGCAATGAGTGAATAATGTTTTTTAGCAGAAATGAATTCATTTTGTAGACTAAAATAGCCTTAGGGAAGCCCACAGCAGAGACTGCATGCTGTGCGTCCTGGGGTGCCTGTGGCTCCCCGAGGCTGCTTTTGCTCCAGGTCTTGTGTCTGGGAGCCTAGCCATCCAGCATCCCTGGGAAGGGGTTTTTGGAAAACATGCGTTTATGGATTTGAAATCCCAAACGGGTTATCCACACTGCTTGAGAAGGCGCAGTTGGGCCCTGAGCCAAGCTGTGGTGAGCCCTGGTCTCCAGGGTGGCTCTAGAGGACCGAGGGGCCCGGGTGGGAGAGGCCATGCTGTGTTGAGAGCTCGCATTTCATGGCTTGTAAAACCCAATCGGAATTCCAGGTGTGCCAGATAAAAACCACATTTGACGTCCCAGTAACCAAGTCATAGCAGGATGGAGGACTTGGGGAGAGATTGCATCCAGGATACCAGTGTTGATAATGACATCCCAACTCTGCCACTTCGGCTGACACTGCCATCTATGGTGTGACGCACCCTGGCATCACAGGTGGTAAAATGTGGACCTGTGTCTCGCCATTGCTCCCTGAAAAGGGTTGCCAATCTGGTGGCCCTCACCTTCCTGACCCATTGCTGTGGCCACTTGGAGAGGTCCCAGCCCTTTTGCCCCCTCTCCTGGCCCCAGCCATAGGGAGCTGTTCACTTCCCCTGACCACATGGCCTGCTTGTTGCACAGCTGTCCAGGGTCCTTCCTCTCTCTTGGATGCCCCATCCCCGGAAAGCCTTCCCTTCCCTCCCAGCTGAATGGTAACCCCACCCCAATTTCTCACCCCAAGACCTGTAATTTAGACATGCCCAGCATCAAGGATTTGTGGGAAGGGTCTGAGTACAGGATTGTCATCTTCATGCCTGGAGGGGCCGGCACAGGTGATCAGTGAACAAGTATAGGTCAACAGCCAGGGTAGGGAGGTGTGCTGGGGTGGGGGTGGTGGGTCCTTCGTGTGCAGAGACCTGTAGCTGATCTCTGCCTGAGTAGCTCTAAGCCTTCTACTTCTTAAGGCCACTAGGATGAGATAAGTTTTACCCTAGGAGTTAAAACTTTAAAAAAGCCCCACGATATTCTAATCCATGTGTCTTAGTCCATTCCTGCTGCTGTAACACAATCCCTGAGACTGGGTAATCAAAATAACAGAAATCTACTTTTCATAGTCCTGGAGGCTGGGAGTTCAAAATGAAGGTGCTGGCAGGTTCAGTGTCTGGTGAGGGCCTGCTCTCTGCTTCTGGGATGGCACCTCATTTCTGTGTCCTCACGTGGCAAAAGGGGAGGAAGGGCAAAGAGCTTAACTAGTTCCCTGGAGCTGCCCACCCCTTTTATTTTTCTGGAGACAGGGTCTCACTCTCACCCAGGCTGGAGTGCAGTGATGTAGTCAGAGCTCACTGCAGTGTTGACT
Source organism: Callithrix jacchus (assembly GCF_049354715.1). Lineage (NCBI taxonomy): Eukaryota > Metazoa > Chordata > Mammalia > Primates > Cebidae > Callithrix > Callithrix jacchus. The sequence continues at coordinate 159,783,582 of NC_133507.1, forward strand.
TCCTAGGCTGAAGTGATCCCCACCCCCTGAGGAGCTGGGACGACAGGCATGTACCACCACACAAGGATAATTACAAAATTTTTGTGTGTGTGGATATGGGGCCTCACGATGTAGCCCAGCTGGTCTCAAACTCCTGGGCTCAAGCAATTCTCCTGCCTCAGCCTCCCAGCCCCCTGGTTGGGATTATAGGCGTGAGCCACTGTGCCCAGCCCTGGAGCCCTTTTATAAGGGAACTAATTCATTCTTGAGGGAGGAGACCTCATGACTGAATCACCTTCTAAAGACCCCACCTCTTACTACCATCTCTTTGGGTCTTAGGTTCCAATATATGAATTTTTGGAGGGGAGGCACATACATTCAAACCATAGGATCATGCAAATGAGGCATTTCTGAAGATGGACTTTTATTTATTGTCCAACACTGATGATAGTTGGATGGGCGGTCACGTGGCAGGTCTTGTTAGGAGAGAAGGAGGTTCTGGAAGAGTTGTTCTGTCTAATCAGGAAGAGCTTCTGTTCTATAGACACTGATGATGTAAATCTTACAGGATATCCCGTGAGCTTAAAGGATGCCCACTTAAATTTGACTTTCAGATAAACAATACACTTTATTGTACTTATGTTCCATGCAATATTTAAATTTAATTGGGATTCCTGCATTTTTTATTTGCTAAATCTGGAAACTCTATTTGGAATAAACTCAGGAATAAATTCAAGTTTTGATGAGTATGTAATGCTCTCTTTGGGAAATTTGACCATAAATAAGGATGATAATACTTTGAAAAGCAAACAATGTATTCAGGAAGACAATTTTTCTTTACAAAACCTAAATAAACCCCTTCAAAATAAACTTTCAAATAATCTAAAAAGAATTAGTGATTTCCCAAGTGCTCATTATCCACTCATCTGTCGATGGTAACCATTGCAATGGCCTGAAAAAACATACATATTTTGTAAAATATTTTCCTAAAGCCTAATTTCTTGTATCCACCCATTTTTTTACTCTTCTTGTTCTCTTTTCCTTTTGATGTTTCAAGATTGATTCTTCTTTTATCATTTCCTTTCCATTTCAAGAGCTTCTGTAAGCGTTATTTTAGGATAGGTCTTCTGGTTCCAAATTTTCTTAGTTTTTCTGCATCCAGGAAGGTCTTGGTCACCCCTTCCTTTCTGAGGGATATCTTCAGTGACAGTTCTTTTCTTTCATCGTTTGAAAAATTTGGTGCCATTTCCTTCTGGCTTCCATGGTTTGTCATGAGCAATCTACTGTCATTTGAATTGCTTCTTTCACACAGGTAAGATGCTGATTATCTCTTAATGCTTTCAAGATTTTTTCACTGTTCTTAGTTCTCAGGGGTTTTATTATGAGGTGTCTTTGACGTGAGTGTCTCTGTGGCTCTCCTAGCTGGCATTTGCTCAGCTTCTTGTATCTATACGTTTGTGTTTTTTTTGCCAAATTTGAGAAATTTCAGCCATTATTTATTTGAGAACTTTTTTAGTCCGTCCCTTTTTCTCTTCTTTTCCCAGGACTCTGATGACATGGATGTTACATCTTTTGTTATAATTCCACAGGTCCCTGAGGTTCTGTTCATTTGTTTTTCAGTCTGTTTTTTCCTCTGTTAGATTGATTGTTGTTCTCTCTTTCAGTTCATGGATTCCTTCCTCTGCCTTCCCCGTTCTATTGTGGAACCTACTTAGTGAGTTTTTGTCTTTGTTTTGGTCATTGTATTCTTTAGTTCTAATATTTCCATTTGTTTCTTTTTCATATTTATGGTTTTTTTTTGCCAAGGCTTTCTATAAAAAAAACATTTATTTCAGTATGTTTCTAATTCCTTGATGAAGCATTTTTATGATGGCTGCTTTAAAATCTTCAAGATTTTGAATATTATTAACACAGAATAATGACAAACATTTGATGGGTATGTTATTTACTCTAATCTGATTACATTATATGTATCAAAACATCACTATGTACCCCATGAATATGCATATTATTTTTTAATTTGTCAATTAAAAAATAAAAATTAGCAAGTAAAATAATCCTCATCATATAATTCCACTGTATGTATCATCTTGATATTGGTGTCTATTTACTGTTTTCTTTTTTTTCATTCAGGTTGATACTTCCCTGGTTGTTGGTATGCAAGTGAATTTCAGCTGTATCCTAAACATTTTGGGTGTTCAGGATCCTATTTAAATCTCCTGTCTTTACAAGCTTCCTCTGATATTTTGTCACTTAAGCGGGTGTCAGGAGGAGTGGAAGTCCAAATTCCCCTTTCAGCTTCTTCTGATACCCAAGAGGAGGGAGAAGACTGTCTCATTTCTGCTGGGTGTGGGTGGTGGTAGACATTTAGGCTTTCCTAGGCTTTTTCTGATGCAAACCCAGTGGGGAGGGGAAGGGCCATCTTTTACTGCCAGGTGGGGATGAAGATTCGACTATCTCACGTGGCCTTCTCTGACACTCTAGGGGAGATGGAAGCATTGGTTTTCTTGGTCTTAGTTTGGGAGAGGTCATCTTAGGGGAAGCCCTGCATCCGGTGTCGCCTTGTCACTGATACTAAAGGAAGGACTTTAGATTTCAAGCATTATCTTTTATACTTTATAGAGATTGCCTTTTCTTTCTTTCTCTTACCTAATTGCTTTGGCTAGGACTCCCAGTACTATGTGGAATAGGAGTGGTGAAAACGGGCATCCTTATTCCTAATCTTAGAGGCCAAGCTTTATCTTTTCTCCATTCAGTATGATGTTCACTGTAGGTTTGTCATACATGGTATTTATTGTTTCAAGGTAGATATATCTTCTATACCTAATGTGCAAAGAGTGTTTATCGTAAAGGAATGCTGGATTTTCAAATGCTGCATCTGTGTTTATCGAAGTGATGGTTTCATTGTCTCTTTCTGTTAGCGTGGTATAACACATACATTGATCTGCGTACGTTGAACCGTGCTCATGTTTCTGGGATGAATCCCACTTGATCATAATGATCTTTTAAATGTGCCTTTCCATTTAGTTTGCTAGTATCTTGTTGAGAATTTTTGCATCTATGTTCCTTGAAGATGTTGGCCTATTGCTTTCTTTTTTATTGTGTTCTTACCTGGTTTTGGAATCAGAGTAATGCTGGCCTCATATAATTAGTTTGCAAGTTTTCCCTCATCTTCAATTTTCTGGAATATTTTGAGTGGAATTGGTGTTAGTACTTCCTTAAATATTTGGTAGACATCAGTAGTGAAATCATCAGGTCCTAGACTTTTAAATTTTTATTTATTTATTTTTCATGGAAGACTTCTTATTACTGATTCAGTTTTTTTTACCTGTTATTGGTCTGTTAAAATTTCCTACTTCTTCATAATTTAATCTTGATATCTTATGTCCAGGAATGTATTATTTCTTCTATGTTTACAGATTTTTTGTTTCATATATGTTCATGATAGTCTCTTATGATCCTTTGTATTTCTGTGGTATGAGTTGTCTCCTTTTTCGTTTCTGATTTTAGGTAATTGTGTCTTTCCTCTTTTTTCTTGGTCTAGCTAAAGGTTTGTTGATATAGTTTATCTTCTCAAAGAAACTAATGTTTTGTTTCATTGATCTTTTGAATTGGTCTTTTTTTTTTTTTACACTTTATTTCTCCTCTGAGCTTTATTCCTTCCTTCCTTCTACAATCTTGGGTTTAGTTTGCTCTTATTTTTCTAGTTCCTAGATGTTCATGGCAGGTCATTTATTATAAATCTCTCTTCTTTTTTGATGCAGAGGTTTCCCACTATGAACTTCCCTCTCAGAACTGCTTTTGCTTTGTGCCATAGGTTTTGGAATGATATGTTTCTATTCTGGTTTGTTTTAATTATTATTATTTATTTTAATTTTTCACAGACAGGGTCTTGCTCTGTTGCCCAGGCTGGAGTGCAGTGGCACAATTGTAGCTCACTGTAACCTTGAACTTCTGGGCTCAAGTGATCCTCTTGCCGCAGCCTCCCATTTGCTGCCATGCCCAGCTATTTTTTAAAAATTGCTTATAGAGACAATGTCTCATTACGTTGAGTAGGGTGGTCTCAAACTCCTGGCCTTAGGTGATCCTCCCACCTTGGATCTCAAGGAATTTTCCCTTTTCATTTATTTATTAACCCATTGGTTATTTAGGAGCGTGTTGTTGAATTTTCATATACTTGTAAGACTTCTGAAATTTTTCTTCTTGTTGGCTTCTAGTTTTCCTTGTCGTTGACTTCTGTTGTGGCCTGAAAGAATCCTTGATATGAACTCTGCCTTCTTAAGTTTGTTAAGATTTGTTTTGTGGCCTAACTTATGATCTATCCTGAAGAAAGTTCCATGCGCTGTTGAAAAGAAGGTGCATTGTGCAGATGTTGGATACAATGTTTTATAAATGTCTGTTAGGTCTATTTGGTCCGTGGTATAAATTCAGTTTTTTGTTGTTGTTTTCTGTCTAGATGATCTGTTCACTGCTGAAAGGAGAACCCTGAAGTCCCCTACTATTTTGTGTGTAGGCTCTCTCTCCCTCTAGAGCTACTCTTCTTTGCTGTATATATTTGGATGCTCTGATATTGGCTGCATGTATATTTATAGCTGTTAAATCCTCCTTATGAATTGCTTCCTTTATAACTTTATAATGACCTTCTTTTTCTCTTTTTGCAGTTTTTGACTTAAAGTCTATTTTGTCTGATAGTAGTATGGCTATTCCTGTTTGTTTTTGGTTTATGTTTGCATGGAAATATGTTTTTCCACTTCTTTCAGTTTGTCTTTAGCAGTGAGATGAGTCTCTTGTAGGCAGCACATAGATGGGCCTGTTTTAAAAATCAGTTCAACCAGTGTGTATCTTTTGGCTGTAGAATTAATCTGTTTACATTCAAAGTTCTTATTGGTAGAAAAAGGCCTACTCCTGCCATTTTATTGTTTCCTGGTTGTTTTGTAGACCCTTTGTTCTTCTTTCTTTCTTTTAGTTTACCCCTGTGGTTTGGTGGTTTTTGGTGCTAAGGTTTGTTTTCTTTCTCTTTCTCATTTGTGTATCTGCTGTAATTTTTTTCTTTGTGGTTACCATGGGTCTGATATAAAGAGTCTTGTAGTTATAGGGCACTATTTTTTTTTTTTTTGAGACAAGGTCTTGCTCTGTTGCCAAGGTTGGAGTGCAGTGGCATGATCATGGCTCACTGCAGCCTTGACCTCCCAGGGCTCAAGTGATCCTGCTTCAGGCTTCTGAGTAGATGGGACTGTGGGCCCACATGACCATGCCTGGCTGATTTTTTGTAAAGATGGAGTCTCACTTTGTTGCCCAGGCTGTTCTTGAACTCCTGGGCACAATTGTACTCCTGCCTCAGCCTCCTGGTGCTGGGATTACAGGCATGAGCCACTGTGCCTGGCGATATAATATACTATTTTAAACTGCTAACAACTTAAAATATATAAAAATACTCTAGACTTTCCCCCCTCCACCTACAATTTGTCTTTTAGTTGTCTTAACTTACATCTTTATCTTTTGTAGTTGATGTTTTTGACCTTTTTGATTTTTAGATATCAAACGAGATGATTGGAAGATTCACATAGCACCATTACAGCACTGGGCTATTCTAAGTATGGTAGATTTACCTATACTGGTGAGTTTTATAATTTTGTGTGTTTTAATGATAGTAATTATTGTCTCTTTGTTTCTAGCTATAGCATTCCCTTAAACATTCTTTGTAAGGCCAGTCAGGTGGTAATGAATTCCCCCAGTTTTTGCCTGTCTGGAAGGTTTTTATTTCTCCTTCATTACTGAAGGACAGCTTTTGTAGATACAGTGTTCTTGGCTGACAGTTTTTTTTTCTTTTAACACTTTGAATGTATTATCCCATTCTCTCCTCGCTTGAAAGGTTTCCACTGAGAAACCTACTGATAGTCTAATAGAAATCTCTCATCGTCTGATGCGAATTGATGCTTCACTCTTGGAGCTTTTAGAATTTTGCTTTTCTTTGACTATCATGTGTCTCAAAGAGGATAATTTTTAGTTGAGTTTTATTGGGAATCTGAGCTTCCCAAATCTGGATATTTATATCTCTCCCAAGACTTGGGAAGTTTCCAGCTATAATTTTGTTAAATAGATTTCTGTGCTGTTTTTCTTCATTCCTTCTCACTGTTGCATTCCTATAATGTGAATATTTGTTCACTTAATGGTGTCTTATAAGTTTCTTCATTTTTTAAATATTATTTCTTTTTTTCCTCCTGACTAGATTATTTCAAGAGACCTGTCTTCAAGTTCATGGATTCTTTTTTCTGCTTGATCTAGTCTGCTGTTGAAGCTATCAACTATATTTTAAAAGTTACATCGATTGAATTTTTGAGTTCCAGGATTTCTTTTGTGTGTTTTTTTTAATGATCTCTATTTCTCAGTTGACTTTTTTATTCAGATCATGAATTGTTTCCTGATCTTATTGAATTGTTTGTCTATACTTTCTTGTATGTCACTGAGTTTCCTTAAGGTCATTATTTTGAATTTCTTTTTAGGCATTTTATAAGTACTCTTTTCTTTGTGGTCTGTTACGGTATACTTACTGTGTTTCTTTGGGATATCATGTTTCCTTGCTTTTTACATCTTATGGCTCTCATGTCCCTACATTCATTCCTGCACATCTAATGGAATAGTTGCTTTTTTGGATTTTATAAGGCAGCTTTCATAGGAACCCATCCCTGGAGATGGGGTCGAGGGTGTTGGTTGGAAATGGTGCATTGGCTTTGGTTCTAGGAAGTGCCCCCAGTCTGAGAAGACCCTGGTCGGAAGACAGTGTGGCAGAGGCAGGGTACCTCACTCACCTCTCTATGGTGCTGTCCTGGGCTTCTGTGCCCCACAGGGTTTTCGCTACTCCCGTGGTGCTTTCTAGTGTGTCTCGTCAGTCACTGGAGTGGAAATACAGGTATCTGATGCTTTGTTCCCTTTCTGGGGGTGGGAGTGGTGGGAAGTGCCAGAAAACTCTAGCTGGCCATCCTGCTGATGTCTGATACTTGCACTGTCTTCTAACATCATAGAAGTCCAGGGGGAAAGTGTGCTGGTCATTGATGGAGCAACAAAGTACAAATTGGTGTTTGGGGAGAAGGGAGATTTTCAGGTACTTTGGGAGGGGAGTCTTGGGTCCTTTCACATAAGTGAGAAAGTTTTTAAAAAGCTATCAACCAGAAGCATAAGTAGGCCCTGCTCTGATGAAACACAATGATGAGAAAAGCCCTGGACACCAGTCTTGTCCCTGTGTGTGAGATGTCTAGACCTGCAGGCTCTGCCTGTCCTGACACTGTCAAGTGTGGACTGGCCCAGTGCTCCCTGGGCTCCCGGGATTGGGCTGTGCTGCTGGCCTCAGCTGGCCTGTTTGGGGCACGTGTGGTTACAAACCTCTGTTTAGTCTAGCAGGTACGTGGTACCTACAGGAGAGCCAGGAAAGGGATTGCTTCTACAGCCCTAGGGGTACTGGGGCCTAAGGGCATCTGTCTTCTGATGGAGGAACTCTGAGCAGGAACAATGCAAACTTTTAATCTGGGACAAGAGGAAAATTTCTCACTTTCAACCGCATGGAAGTTCATCAGCGCCTCTGCAAGGCTGGTATCGTTCTGGCAGGAGTGGGGACTGGGTAAGGGAGGAGTTTGGGAAGGGGCCCAGAGGTTGTTGCCCCATGTATGAAAGTCCTCGGAGAATGACAGCTTTAGCTCCAGCCCCCACTCCATTTAATCCAGACCTTAGCCAGGATTCCAGCAAGCTAAAGGTGACTCTCATCCTGAGTTTTATTATTCAGATGTTGGTCCTTTATGATGTAGTTTGGCCTGATGTAGGCTGAGAAAATGCATTGTCTTATTTCACCCTTGACATTTTTATTGCAGGGAATTTTCAAATCTGTGGGAAAGGCTGTTCAGGCTGCTTCCTTGGGAAGTACTTAAGGGGATACCAGTCAGCTACTGAATGCAGAGAGGGGAAAAATGAGGGAGAAGAGAGAGAAAATACGAGGGGAAAGGAATTAAACAATAAGGAACCCAGTCACGGCATTTCATTTCTCCATTTGTTCTTTGTATCATAAGTTTCGAAGTAAGATGTGTTTCCCCAATGGTTTTTTTTATCTTTTTGTTAATCAGAAGTGAATTGGACCTTCTGTTTCTTTTCAGTGAGAGGGACCTACCCCCAGCTCTGTGATCTTCGCCATTTCTCTTTACTTTTCTGGGCCTGTCTCTTTATCTACAGAGGGAGATCAAGAATGTCTACTGCTTAAGCTTATTTCGAGTAAAGTGAGATTCATTGTCATTCAACAAATATTTGTTGAGTGTCTATATGTACCTGGTACCTGGCCCTGTTCTAGGAGCTGGCTCCTGCTTTCCTGGGGCTTATCAAGAGGTACCCCAAGCAAAGGGTGCTGTTTAATGAGGCAAGCATCAAAGTGAGGGTGGGAGGGCTCCTTGTGGGAAGCTGCATTTAGCCAAAATCTGATGTTGAGGAGGAGTTTACTAGGAGAGGGGGCAGGTTGGAGAGTGGAGGAAGAAGAGTGGCTTGTACAGAGGCCTGTGGTGCCAAGTCACCCAGCTCTCTCAAGGGGCTGAGAGGAGTCTGGCCAGCGAGGCTGGAGGGGAGAGGCTGGAGAGGAACAAAAGGAGGCTGGAGAGACTAGAGATAGAGACCATGGAGCATTGCTGGGTCAGGTGAAAGCAGGGAAAGTCACATGGGACTTTTGCATTTTGGAAGGAGCCTTCTGACTGCAGGAACTGGCCTTGAGGTCTGAGGGAAGCTGAGAATCTGGTCATTGCTACAATTCGACCTTGATACGAGCAGCGTGGACTATGGTGGTGGTGGATGGTGGAGGGGAAGGAATAGAGGCTGATGTTAGAATTGTTCAGGAAGAAAGATCCTCTGAACTTGGTGACTGACCCGATAATGGGTAGTGAGGAAAAGGATGCTGTTGGGATGAGGCCTAGATTTCTGCCTCATGCACTGGATAGCCTTGTTACTTACTGAGATGCAGGTTGACATGGTAGGCCAGCCTTGGACATGCTGAATCTGATACTCACTGAAATTGAGATACTCACTGAAAAATGTGGAATAGGTTAGTAGGATGTACCATTTTGGAATTCAGAGATGAGGTCTGGCCCCATTTTTTCATCTTTCCTGCATTCATACCAACTGCCATAATGGCTTTTCTTTCCTTTTTCTCTTTTTGTGATGGAGCATTGCTCTGTTGCCCAGGCTGGAGTGCTGTGGTGTGATCTTGGCTCACTGCAACCTCTGCCTCCTGCCTCAGCCTCCCAAGTAGCTGGGATTACAGGCACGCACCACCCATGCCTGGCTAATTTTTGCATTTTTAGTAGAGATGGGGTTTTACCATGTTGGCCAGGCAGGTCTCAAACTCCTGGCCTCCAGTGATCTGCCTGCTTCGACCTCCCAAAGTTCTGGGATTACAGGCTCGAGCCACCATGTCCAGCCATAATAGCTTTTCAGTTCTTTCCTTGAGAGGCAGAGTGAACCTTCCCCACCTTTGACTGTAGGATCAACTATCTTCCATAAAAAAGCCCCCAAATCTTCCTGAGCTCAAATCTCTTTGCTATGGTCTGAATGTTTGTGTCACTCCCAAATTCATATGTTGGAATCGTAACCCACAAGGCGATGGCATTAGGAGGTAGGCTCTTGGGAGGAGGTTAGCTCATGAGCGCTCAGCGCCCTTGTACAAGAGGCCCCAGATAGCCAGCTCACCCTTCCACCCTGTGAGGACACAGAAGGTACTGTCTGTGGACCAGAAAGTGGGCCCTCATCAGACACCAAATCTGCTGGTACCATGATCTTGGACTTCCTGGCCTCCAGATTGTGAGAAATAAATTTCTGTTGTTTTAAAGTTACCCAGTTTATGGCATTTTGTTATGGAAGCCCAACAGTGTAAAACACCCCCATAGCTATATTCACCTCATCTCTCCTCCCATGCATGGTTCAGACGGCTCCAAGTTTGCTGTCCTTGAGATGAGGCTCTTCGAGTCCAGTTCCTACTGTGCAGTGCCTCTCCATCTTCAGGCCTGAAACCAAAGACACAAATTATCTTCCTGCTGCCCAACATACCACCGTGGGACAGGAGTAATATAGCCATTATAAACACTCCTTTTGAAAAAGGGAAAAATGAGAGATGAAAAGTAGTGACTGGTCCATACAGTTCTGAAATCCAGCTGGGGAAATGTTAGAAGTTCCTTGATTAGGTCTTGAGGCCTCAGAGTGACTCTTCTTAGCACTTCACTCTGCTCTCTGAGCTCTTGGTTCCGCCCTCGAGTCATCTTTCCTCTTCTTTTTTTGGTGAAAGATAGTGCATGTTTGCAGTGGAGTAGTTTTCCCAGCCTTCTTGTTAGTAGATTTTTTTGGGACCAAACTGCCTCCTTTCATTTAGTTTTATCTCTGTCCTTTTCAGATTAAGCTGGCAGTGTTTTTACTGAACTAAGTCTTTCTAAAACCTTGTGGGTCACAGTGAATTTTGCTGCAGGTATACCCCATTAAACAGAAGGTCAGTACCATAGGAAAGTTAGTACAAAAAAATAGAAGCTGCATCACAGATGTCTTCTGGATAAGCCCTTAAGCTTTGTTTTTTCCTTATTTGGGTTTAGTTTGCTATTTTTTTCCTATTGTCTTGAAATGGAGACGTTGACAATTGGTTTTAAGCTTTTCTTCTTTTTTCTTATGTATATTTAAATTGATAAAATTTTCCCTCTAAGCATGGCTTCAACTTTAATTTCATATGTTTGTATGTTTTGATATGTTATATTTTCATGTTCATTCATTTCAAAGTATTTCTAATTTCCATTATTGTTTCTTTTTTGAATCACAGGTTTAGAAGAGTATTTGGGAATTTTAATTTCCCCACAATTGTAGCTTAGTTCCACTGTAGTCAGAAAATAAAGAACATAATCTGTATTCAATTTCTTTGAAATTGAAAATTCTTTGAAATCATTGAGATTTCAGTATGTTGCTTGAATCTTCTATGTGTATACTGATATTTTCCTCTGCTTATTCTACCCATTTTGGAGAGATATTTGTTAAAATATCCCATTTTGACTGTGTATTAATCTATTTTTCTTTTTATTTGTGTGAATATTTCATTGCGTATCTTAGACCTATATTATTAGGTGCATATAAATTTGCACTTGCCATGGCTTTCTGGTGGGTTGAGTCTTATTATTATGAAATATCCCTCTTTACCTCTTTATCTCTATTCATGTTTCTTTCTTTTCTTTTCTTTTTTTTTTTTTTTTTGACAGAGTCTTACTCTGTTGCCCAGACTGGACTGCAGTGATGTGATCTTGGCTCACTGCAACCTTTGCCTCCTGGGCTCAAGTGATTCTTGTCCCTCAACCTCCCAAGTAGCTGGGATTACAGGCACCCACCACCATGCCTAGCTAATTTTTTCATACTTTTAGTAGAGACATAGTTTTACCATGTTGGCCAGGCTGGTCATGACGTTACTTTCTTTTGAGTTTAATTTAATATTTTCTGGCTATCCATTGGTTAGTGATTGCATGGTATATCTTTTCTTTTTTTAATTCTTTTACTTTCACATTCTCTGTATTCTTGTATTTAAGATCTGTCTCTTATAAACATCATAGAATTGAACTTTGTATTTTTATCCATCTGTCTTTTAATTGATGTATTTAATGAATTTGTATTTATTGTAGTTACCTTTTTATTTTTTCTTTGCTCACATGTCAAATATTTCTTGCTCCAAATTTCTCTTAAAATTATTTTCTGTATTTTTATTTGTATTACTCTTTCTGTATTGAATTTTCTATGAACTTATCTTCTAGTTCTCTAATTCTCTCTTCAACTATGTCTAATCTGCTTTGAAAAAGTCGTGTATTGGACCTATTGATTGAATGATTAGTTCTCTCTTTTTTTATGAGGTATAACATACATAGTAATCCTAAGTATTTAGCCTGATGAATTGTTACACACACACACACACACACACACACACACACACACACACACATTGCATATTTGTTTCTATATCTATTGTATCTCCATATCCAAGTAATTATCACCTGGATGAAGATGTTTTAAGTTCCTAGCACCCCAAAGTCTCTGTCATGTATCTTGTGTCTGATATTTCCTTCAAAGATAAGCAATTTTTTGACCCTTATCACCATGGATTAGTTTTGTCTGCATTAAGATTTTTCACAAATATATCCCATACTGTTAACTCTTTTGTGTCTGACTTGTTAAGTCAGCATCATGTCTGAGATTTATTCATGCCGTTCTATGCAGCAGTTTTTTTTCATTGCAACCATTATGTCAACAGATTATATGAATAAAGCATATATATATTTTTTTTTGGTGGGGGGAGGAAGGCAGGAAGGGAGGGAAGAAGGACGGTAGGGAGGAAGGAAGGGATGAAGGAAGGAAGGAAGGAAGGAAGGAAGGGAGGAAGCGGGGAGGGAGGGAAGAAGGACGGTAGGGAGGAAGGAAGGGATGAAGGAAGGAAGGAAGGGAGGAAGTGGGGAGGGAGGGAAGGGAAGGAAGGAAATCAAGCAATGAGAGAGACATTGCTGACCTGGATCTAGAGGTTTACAAGTTGATTTCTTTTTTTTTTGAGAGAAGGAAAGAAAAAAAAAAATAAGTAAAGGAGAGGAAGAAAGAGGAAGAGAAAGAGGGAGAGTAAATGGAAATATTGCTTTATTTTGAAAAAAATTGGGTATTAATAATGGCCAATCAATGTTTCATTTAAACTTATGGGTAGGTGTGATGTGGTATTGACAAGAATGTATATTTTGTGTATTTGAAGTGGAGAGCTCTATAAATATTTATTAAGTTTACTTGTTCCGGATCTGAGTTCGAGTCCTTGATATCCTTATTAATTTTCTGTCTCATTGAATCTAAGTCTCCTATCTGGGTGTTAGGATCGTTATCTCTTGTTGTTGCATTGATCCTTTTACCACTATATCTTTGTTGCTTTAAAATCTATTTTCTCTGATACGAGAATTGCAACTCCTGCTTTTTATTTATTTATTATTTATTTTTGCTCTCCATTTGGTTGGTAAATCTTTCTCCATCCCTTTGTTTTGAGTCTTTGTGTATCCTTGCATGTGAAACAGGTCTGGATGTAACATGCCACTGGGTTTTGGCTTTGTCTTTTGATTGGGGGATTTAGTCAATTTATATTTAGGGTTACTGCCATTTGATGATGACTGGCTGTTTTATCCATTTGTTGGTGTAAATTCTTCTTTATGTTGGTGCTCTTTACTTTTTGGTGTATTTTTAGAAAGGCTAATATTGGTTGTTTCTTTCTGTGTGTAATGCTTCTTTCAGAAGCTCTTGTAAAGCAGGCCTAGTAGTAATAAAATCTCTGAGTTCTTGCTTGTTCATAAAAGATTTTATTTTTCCTTCAGTTGTGAAGCTTAGTTTGGCTGGATATGAAATTCTGGGCTGAAGGTTCTGTTCTTTGAGAATGTTGAATATTGGCCCCCACTCTCTTCTGGCTTGTAGAGTTTCTGCTGAGAGATCTGCTGTAAGTCTGATAAGCTTGCCTTTGTGGGTAACATGACCTTTCTCTCTGGCTGCCCTTAGTATTTTCTCCTTCGTTTCAACCCTGGTGAATCTAACGATTATGTGCCTTGGGGTTGCTCTTCTTGAGGAATATCTTTGTGGTGTTCTCTGTATTTCCTGGACTTGAATATTGGCCTGCCTTGCTAGTTTGGGGAAGTTTTCCTAGATAATATCCTGAAGAGTATTTTTCAGCTTGGATTCATTCTGTATGTCACATTCAGGTACACCTATCAAACGTAGATTTGGTCTTTTCACATAGTCCCACATTTCTTGGAGACTTTGCTCATTCCTTTTTATCCTTTTTTCTCTAATCTTTTCTTCACGTTTTATTTCATTAAGTTGGACTTTGACCTCTGATATCCCTTCTTCTGCTTGAACAATTCGAGTGTTTAAACCTGTGCATACTTCTCGGAGTTCCTGTATTGTATTCTTCAGTTCCATTAATTCACTCATACTCCTCTCTAAGTTGTCTATTCTCAATAGGATTTCATCAAACCTTTTTTCAAAGTTCCTAGTTTCTTTACGTTGGGCTACAACATGGTCTTTTAACTCACCGAAGTTTCTTATTATCTATTCCTTGAAGAGTGATTCTGTCATTGGGATGCGCTCGTTCTCCATCAAGCCTTGTTCCATTGTTGATGTGGAACTGTGATCATCTTTAGAGGGAGAGGCGTTCTGATTTTGAGTATTCTCAGCCTTTTTACGCTGGTTTCTTCCCATCGTTGTAAATTTATCCTCCTGTGGTCTTTGAAATTACCAACTTTCAGATTAGGTCTCTTGATTGGACGTCCAGGTTGTTAGTTCCCAGGGCCAGAGCAGCGGCGTTAAAACTGATGGTGCTTTTCTGCCCAGGATTCTCCTGTCGGGCTTCCTTCTTGTGTCGGTAGTAGGCAACTCTGCCTTCCTGGGGCTCCAAACCTCGGTCAGAAGGGAAACCGGTCCTGTTTACTCTGCGCCGAGCGCTGCCGCGCCGAGGTGCCGTCACAGCCGCTGCCGGGCTCTGGTGTCCTGCTGGCGACCCGGGCTGGTCCTCCGAACCTGTTTACTTTGCTCCGAGAGCTGCTGCGCCGAGGTGCTGGTGGAACCGCTGCACCAGCCACGAGAGTCGCGCTGGCCACCCGTGTGTTTCCTCCACTGGGGGATCTCCTGCTCCGTGAGCGACCAGAATTTGTCTGAAAGTGTGGCGTCCTCTAGTTCTCGGCGCCTTCCCTGAGAGCTGCAATCCCGGGATGTTCAGCATATTTTATTTATTCATTCTGTTGTTGAGGGACATTTGAATTGTTTCCACAATAGTATTCTCTTGTGACTTTTTTCTGTTGGTGCTGTGTCCACTGTGTCTGGTAACTTTCAGCTGAACGCTGGACACTGTGATCATAAATTGTACAGTCCTGAATGACGTTATCTTCCTCTAGAGAAGGTTTACTTTTGCTTATGACAGGCAGTTAGATTAGGGGTAGGTAGTGAGCTGCCTTGAGGTGATTTTCAGTCTTTATAAGGCCAAGTCTATTTCCGAATCATTGTTATTCCCATGTGATGCTCCAACTCCAGTTTGCCACAGCACAGTGAGAGTGCCCAAAGCTCTGCCTGGCTTTCAGGAACTTGACTCTTGCTTTCTCTCAGCCTCTGGGCTACTTTGCAAATCAGCAAGGACTTTGAGGAGGTGAGTGATGCAGAGGGTTGGGCTCACTTTCCTGCATTCCCCTCCCTTGTTGCTTAAGGTTCTCAGCTCTTGGCTGACTTGTTAACCTTGAACTCCATTCTTCTTCCTGGGTCCTGTGGGACTGATGCAACTGCTTAACTTCTCTCACTTGCAGCAGCCAGTTTCTTCTTGGCTTCTGATCCTCTCAGCTCCATGCTGCTTAGGAATTTTCAAATATCTGGAGGGTGAAAGCAGTACATAATGTCAGGCTCACGTGAGTGCGGTTTCCTTCTTCCTGGGACCTTTGCCTTTTCTCCAGTGTTGCTTCTTATTTTGGGTGGGGAGTTTGGTCTGATAAAAGTGATTCTGGCATACCAGAACAGATTGATGAAATAATTCCTGGCCGCTTGTTTTAGTAGTGGTTTGCCTTAGAGTATCTATTGTCAGTGATTTTAAAATGTGAATATAAGCCTGTGAGGTAGTTAGCAGAGTTATTGTCCCCACTTTACAGATGGGGACACTGAGGTTCAGATGGGTTAAGTGGTGTGGTGGAGTTTGCATAGCTAATACATGGTGGACCACCTTCTTGACCCTTACCCAACACTGAAATCCCCTTGCACTGTGCCTGATGCCATCTAGTGGGACCTAAACTGTACTCAGGGAACAGGAGACAGCACTAACTGAAGAAGAGGAGCCTGGAGGGTGGTGGTTCAGGCACTGGCTTAAAAGGGAGGCACTCAGTGAACACGAGTGGAATTCTCTGTAAACAAATGCCCTGGGAATGTGATTATTTTAGCTCCGGGTGACTGGGAAATTCCAGCACCAAATAAACCTGCTCCACATTCAGCAAACTGGGCCATCACTACCTCCTTAAAGCAGCAGTACTGAGAAGTGGAGCTGCAGATGCCAGCCCACCTGCATTGACCAGAGGTTCAGGGGCCATGGAGATGCCCTGTGCTGGTTCATTGTTTCAGAAACACTCTTCAAATGCCAGGGGCGACATAGAGGTGAATTATGGACTTTCCTTGGCTAGTGTTGACCATTTGCAGACCGGTTTCACCAACAGAATACTATTTGCTCCATTTTTCCTGGGAGAAATGCCAACCGACAGGGGAGGAAGTTGAGTGGGTGGGCAGTTGGCACCTCGTGCAGGTGGGTGGCTGGCACCCAGCATAGGTGGACAGCTAGCATCCGGGGTGACTGCCTGATGGAACCCAGGCTCCCTCTGCCATGTCTCGCATTTGCTGCACTAGTGCATTCGCTGAGTGTGGGACACTCAGGACAGGTGGCACTAGGTCCCCTGGTTGCCATTCCTTGCCTGGGGTCCCCTTGGCTCTGGCCTTCCTAGAGTCTGCACGTGAGCTCCTGAGAGACCTCCCTTAGCCCCTCAGCATGTGGTGCCAAGGCCATGAGGGACACCCTGAGAGGGACCCTGTAAGAGGGACCAGGGCAGTGTAGTTTCTCAGGCGCTCTCTCGTCACAGCCCTCATGTCCGAATTCAGGGCCCTGACAGGGAGCCAGGAATTGCCTTGGTGTTTCCTGCAGCTGCACATCCAGGAACCACACATCCGTGGCCCCACAGGTGGTTCCAAGAGCTGGTCACACCTGCCACCTCAGCATCCTGGGGTTAAGGTGTGCCGTGTTCTGAATTCTTTCCAAGCTCCTCAGGTCTCCTCAGTGCTTTATGTCCTTTTAAATAGTAACGTCTGGCTGGGTGCCCTGGCTCACGCCTGTAATCCCAACACTTTGGGAGGCTGAAGTGGGCGGATCAGTTGAGATCAGGAGTTCGAGACCAGCCTGGCCAACATGGCGAAACGCTGTGTTTATTAAAATACAAAAAATTAGTTGGGTGTGGTGGCATGCACCTGTAATACCAGCTACTCGGGAGGCTGACGCACGAGAATCACTTGAACCTGGGAGGCAGAGGTTGCAGTGAGCCAAGGTCATGCCACTGCACTCCAGCCTGGGCAATAGAGTGACACTCTCTCTCAATTAAAAAAAGTAACGTCTGCTTTAATATGTATTTCCCTAAATGGTCTCTTGTTGAGACTATGCGCCAAAGAGTTAAACTAACGTCTAACAGAAACTCCTGAGTTTGCAGAATGGCAGATAAGAAAAGAAACAACTTGCTGAAACGCGAAAACTCTCTCTGCTTGTAAGATAACCAAACTGGCTGAGCTTGCCTGAAAGCAATATGGCAGCCAGGGTTCAAACAGAGCCAGCTTGCTGGCATCCATCACACGTTTCACACTCAGTCCCCGAGTTTGCTCATGGGACCCGTGAGGAGGCACGAAGAGGTGATGGCGCATGCTGGGGGACTCTCCAGACCTCCCGTTTCCTCTGCCCATCTCTGATAATCCCAGAATTCAATAATCAGAAAAGGCTGATTAGAAATCTTTTTTAAGAAAAGTACCGTCTTAAAGTCAGCACAGAGACAGAGTTGAGCTAGACTCTTCTTTCCTTGTTAGTTGAGTTGGAATCAAAAGCTTTTCTTTTCTCAAAACCCCGTCGTAGTATTGGCTTCTGGCGCATTGGGCAGTGCTGTAGTTTGGATGTTGTACTCTCTAATCTCATGCTGAATTATCATCCTCAGTGTTGGAGGTGGGGCGTCGTGGGAGGTGATTGGATCGTGGGGTGGATTTTCCATGAATGGTTGAGCACCATCTCCTTGGTGCTGTTCTTGAGTTCCTGTGAGATCTGGCTGTTTAAAAGGCGTGACATCTTCTTCCTCTATCCTGTTCCCGCTCTCACCATGCTGCATGCCTGCTCCCACTTCATCTTCCACTGTGAGGAGAAGCTTCCAGAGGCCTCTGCAGAGGCCAAGCAGATGCTGGTGCCATGCTTGTGCAGCCTGCAGAACTGTGAGCCAATTAAACTCTTTTTTTTAATAAATTACCTAGCCGCAGGTATTCTTTAATAGCAAGCTTGGCCAACCTGCTGCACACGGGCCACATGTGGCCCAGGATGGCTTTGAATGTGGCCCAACACAAATTTTGTAAACTTTCTTAAAACATTATGAGATTTTGTTTTTTAAAACTCGATTGCATGGTTCTCAAGCACGAACTTCGTAGATGACAGTGGAACGGAATGGAATAATCAGAGCATGTTACATCCACAAATACTGGAGTGTTGTCTGTAATTCACATTATAATTGCAAACACTGTGGTCAGAAGAAACAAACAAAAAACCACATTAAAGTTAATTAACAAAGAACGAGAGGACTCGGTTGCAATGTCGTGTAAAACGAATTGTGCCAAGGGACTCAAGTGTGTGTGCTGTACTAGGCATAGGCCGCCGTGTGCTGTATGCTCTCACTGTTTGTACACAAGCGTGGTTTCCAGTATGTTATCTTCCAAGTGCAGACAGTTGAATTGACATCATCAGGCGTTACAAGTGCTTCTGGTGACTTGAGCAATGATTTTTTTTAATAATATTTCAGCCTACCTTTGTAAATGACAGGTGTTTAATATTATTTGGAAGACCTATAAGTATTAGTATTTTTTTTCTTTTATTTCATTTTTATTATTTTATTTTATTTATTTATTTTTTTTTTTGAGACGGAGTTTCGCTCTTGTTACCCAGGCTGGAGTGCAACGGCGCAATCTCGGCTCACCGCAACCTCCGCCTCCTGAGTTCAGGCAATTCTCCTGCCTCAGCCTCCCGAGTAGCTGGGACTACAGGCACGCGCCACCGTGCCCAGCTAATTTTTTTGTATTTTTAGTAGAGACGGGGTTTCACCATGTTGACCAGGATGGTCCCGATCTGCTGACCTCGTGATCCACCCGCCTCGGCCTCCCAAAGTGCTGGGATAGTTTATTTTTTTTAAAGACGGGTTTCACCATGTTGGTCAGGCTGGTCTTGAACTCCCGAACTCAGGTGACCTGCCTGCCTTGGCCTCTAAAGTGCTTGGATTACAGGCATGAGCCACCATGCCCGGCTTTTTTTTTTCTTTTTCGAGACAGAGTCTTGCTCTGTCGCCAGGCTGGAGTGCAGTGGCACAATCTCGGCTCGCTGCAACCTCCGACTCCCTAGTTCAAGTGGTTCTCCTGTCTCAGCCTCCCGAGTAGCTGGGATTACAGGCATGTGCCACCATGCCCAGCTAATTTTTGTGTTTTTAATAGAGACAGGGTTTCACCATGTTGGTCAGGATGGTCTCCATCTCGTGACCTCGTGATTTGCCCAGCTCGGCCTCCCAAAGTGCGGGGATTACAGGCTTTGCTGGGCTTTTCTAAGACCTACCTTCCCAGAGACAAATATCCCTCGCTTCGCAGTCATGCCTTACTCGTTTCATCGCTTTTCGGCAGCACCACAGTGGTGTTTGTGGTGTATGCTGTGTGCGGTGTGTGTGCATTTGTGAGCAACTACTTTCAAGGATGGAGCGCACGAAGAGTAAAATTAGAACCAAAACATCTGATGAATGCCTTGAGAACTTGCTGAGAGTTGCGAGTTATGTGGTAGCAAATGTGCCATCAAAACGAATGCATTCAACAGATACTGATGCGTTAGTTTCTCAAAAACAAGTCAAATACCCCACTAGTTTTATGTTTCCCTCTTTTACTTTTATAATAGAAAATATCAAAAAATTAATGGTGTCTTATTACTTAGATAGGCACATTTTCTGTATCAAGTGATTGCAACGTTGGGACTTGGCGACGATTTTAAGAGCCTCTGAATGGGGTGCTGGTGGCGGATATCACAAAAATTATGCAGGGACCTTTTTTTTTTAAATGCTCATCAGTCATTGTTAGTGTTTGTGTATTTTATGTGTCATTTAAGGCAATTCTTCTTCCCGTGTGGCCCAGGAAAGCCAAAAGATTGGGTACCCTGCCTTATGGTGACACCAGAACAGATTGACATCGGCAGTGAACCCCTTTTGATGCGTAACATTGTTATGGACTGAATTGTGTTCTGCCAAATTCATATATTGAGTTTCTAACCCTCCGTCTGACTCTATTAGAGATGGGGCCTGTAAGGAGATTATAGGGTTAAACAAGTTCATAAAGATGGGGCCCTGATCCTATAGGATTTGTGCCCTTTTAAGAAGAGGAGGAGACAGGAAGGTCTTTCTCTCTCTCTGTGCCTCTCCATGTGCTCACAGGGGAAAGGCCGTGGGAGCTGTGTCACCTAGGCTAGAATACACTGGCATGACCATAGCTTACTGCGGCCTGGAACTCCTGGGTTCAGGCCGTCCTCCCGCTTCACTCTCCCAAAGTGCTGGGATTCCAGGTGCAAGCTACAGCACCCAACCCAGGGTGTTACCATGTTTGGTTTACATATAGTGTCCAGGGCTTTTAGTTGTACTTAGCAGAGGAAGAGGAAAAGGAAACGTATGTCTACTTCATCTTCCTGGAAGCCAATGTCCACAGAAATTTATTTGATAGTCAGAAAAATTAAAATGCAATGGTGTTTCATCAAGTGCTAAGAGTAATTAGGTTAAAGAAATTAGAGACTGAGCAGAAGGCTGCTTAAAGCTGAAATGAATCTGAGCAAGGACGCAGCGGGGCGGTGGCAACAGGTCTGAGCGATAGATAGCGTGGCTCTTTTTCTCATGAACCTCTGTGTAAATATTCTGGCCAGAATTTCCCATGCAGCTTTGTATGTTTCCATTCTCTCAGCCTGGGAGGGCTGCTGCGAGGAAAGGAACAGGACAATTGCAGCCTGTGTATTTCACACAATTAATACCCGAGGAACGGAACCTGCACATCCCCATTCCTATTTTGCTCTGACTTTTAGCTGATCCGATGACTGTTTTTCGTGCCAGGTTTTTTGTACCGGAAGTCCCTCCCAGAAGGTCTGCTTAAGTGTTCAGGCAGATAGGGAAAGCGCAGGAGGTGAGCATGCAGGTGGGCCAGGTGCAGGCTCTGCTCTCCTGGCAGCCCGTGCAGGCCGCAGGCTTCCTGTCTCTGCTCGTCTAACCTGAACCATTGCCTCCTTAGGAAGGGAGGCAGGGATGAAGTTTCCAGATGCAGAAGGAAACCGAAAACGACCTTAGCCCCTTTTATTCCACTTCCTTTTCTGGGCCGCACAGGAGGGAGGCTGGGTCAGTGTATTCTGAAGATGAAATGTGGAGGTGCCCAGACCTGCAGAGTCCCCGAAGCCTTGGCCCTCTCTCTGTACTCTGCCTGCGTTTCTGCTCCTGCATGCTCGTCTGTCTGCGACACAGGCTGAGGCCACGTGGCTGAAGAGAGGGGTCCCTTTGGCTCTCCTCATTATTGCGGTCACAAGGACAATCCGTGCCATTTGCCTCTAGGGAACAGTGGTGTTGTTTGGGTTCCTGGATGCTCCCATGCCATTCATTCACGCATCAAACATGTTCAGGATGCTGACTCACAAATTCCTCCTGCTCAGCCTGCAGCTCTCACAAGATTCTCTGCTCTTCTCTGTCCCTCTAGTGACATTCTCATGGGGAAACATACAATTGCCCACCTCATATTCACAGAAGCTCTTTTCCATCACCTGGTGGTCAAAGGGAGGGCGAGACCCTGCGTGATGACACAGAAAGGCCAGGCGAGCCCTTTCCCAGACTGGGCCACGCCAGGGAACATTGGTTTTGATTGTTGCATGGCAGAGTCTCCACGTCCCAGGTCATTGTCCTACCACCTCTCAAATATGTGCCTGGATATTACCCCTACCACATATCCATGCAAATCAAAGAACTGGGTTCTATTTTGCCTGCATATCCACCTCTGCTTCCTCCTCCTCGGTGTCCTCCTCCTTCCCCTGCTCCATGCTGAGCAAAAGCAGATGAGTATTACATTCCAGTTTCTTCCACTCTCCTTCGCACCTATGTTACTAAAAAACCCAATACAATAGAGGAAAAAAGGGAATCACCCTCAAACCCCAGCTGCACCTTCGATTCTGCCACTAGGCAGCTGTGCTGGCTTGGGAAGGCCGCTGCCCTTTCTGAACCTCAGTTTCCTGGTTGTTTCAGTAAAGGGCTGGACCTTCCAGGCAGCCCATCCTAAGGGCTCTCATGTTGGGTGTCAGTCCAGATCTTGTTCTTTCCACCAGGATGTGGACTGAAAACTTAGAAGACCTTTTCTTGTTCATAGAATATCTTTCAATCACGGAGTCTCTTCACGCGGGTTTTAAGAACATTGCTCTCCATTGCCTCTATGAGAGGAGGTGCGTGCTAGTCTGTGCCTATTCGGTGTAAGTAGCCAAGTGTCTACTCGGAGAACGGTGTCTGGATGGAATGTGCCGGAGCTTATGCCTCAGGCCTTTTTTTCAGCACTGGTTCTTTGCAGAGAACTTCTCTTCTCACTGATGAATCTCGTTCCTGGGGCAATCTGAGCTTATTTAGCGAGGAGGAAGTTCAAGTACACAAAGCCTTACTGGTAGATTTGTAGTGAATTCCTGACTTGAGAGATTGAGAGACTTGTTTCTAATTCGAAGACCAACTAAACACTTGAACTTTTATCCTGTGGGTGAATGGGAGCTCACAGAATGGTATAACCCAAATAGTGCCAGGTCCTGTTAACCTAAATAACAGAAACTCTGAAAGGAAATGGAATGTATCTGGAAATAGAGCACTGCCATGGGACACGTGTGCCGTAGGAAGCCGTGTGCACACTCAGGGAGGGAAAAGACAGCGCCACTAAAATGAGGAGGATTATGTAATTGTTTTGAGATAATCATTTGTGGCTGCAAAGATCAGTCACAAGGACAATGACAGTCCAAGGCTGGTCAGGCAGTTGCTGGGCAGATGTCCTCACAGAATTGTCTTTTTTTGTGCAAGGTGGTGACAGCCTTTGGGCAAGATGGTGAGTTTCTTTTTTTTTTTTTTGAGACGGAGTCTTGCTCTATCACACAGGCTGGAGTGCAGTAGTGTGATCTCGGCTCACTGCAACCTCCACCTCCGGAATTCAAGTGATTCTCCTGTCTCAGCCTCCTGAGTAGCTGGGATTCCAGGCATGTGCCACCACACCCAGCTAAGTTTTTGTATTTTTAGTAGAGATGGGGTTTTGCCATGTTGACAAGACTGGTCTTGAACTCTTGACCTCAAGTGATCTACCCTCCTGGGCCTCCCAAAGTGGTGGGATTACAGGGGTGAGCCACTGTGCCTGGCCTAGGTGGTGGCTTTTGCAGTCTTTTGCGACAGTTTTTGTTATCAGGGATTTGCGCATGAGAACCCTCTTTCCATGGCCTTCCCTGGCTCTATTTGTCAGGGTTTTTTTTTAAACACAAGGAAATCAATTTTGCTTCTGACAGCTTTCATGGTGCCTTACTATTGACATAAGTCTCTGTGAGACCCTTTGGGGAGGAGGCTCTGAAAAGGAGTGAGAGATGGGGAGAGGCTGCCGCAGTTGGGGTGAGATCGAGGTTTGGGTTAGGGCAAGGCAAGGAGGGCTGGACAGGGGACTCCAGAAATACACAGGAGCTAAGTGAGCAGGGCTGGGGACTGGCTGGCTGAGGGTTGAGAGGCGCTGAAGGTGAGAAGACTCTAGGCTGGATGGCAAAGCAGACAGAAGAGAGGGTATTGCTGAGGATCAGATCTGGGGGACGATGGAGGATGGCGTGCGGGTCCTGCTGTGGTGCCCATGGGACATCCGGATGCCTTCACTCCAGAGGACCAGGTTGGTCCTGAACAATGGGAGGCAATGAGGCTAGCGTGTGGAATTTTCGTGAGCTTATTGACCTGTGTGTGCTCACTGGCATCTTGGGAACAGGTGAGCTGCTTCTCCACACAGCAGGAAGGAAGAGGGTATCAAGGAGGTGGCAGATCTCGACGTTCCACAGAAAGGCAGGGGCATTACGGAGAGAAGGAGGCAGTGAGCCTGTCCCTACCCTTCCCCTGGCTCTCTGAGGGTCCTGTGTGGCCATCAGTCTGGAGTGGACTCCTGGCTTCTTGTGAGGATGGTGCTGGCCCAGGCACCCTGGAGGCAGCTGGTGCCCTCCTGGATGAGGACCACAGCTTTTGGAGAGCCATCGCTGTCTGTCCAGGTGGGAGGAGCCACAGCCAGGGCAGGGTTTGAAACACTTGCCGACTTCAGCCTGTCCTGTAAGCTCACGATGATGTGCCCACCCCGATCCAGTTTAATATCCCCTCAAAAGCACTCCTCAGGATCTCAGGTGCTCAGCTGTGGATATCAGTCAGCTCCCAGACAGAGCATGCAGGGAGTGGGTGGACCCTGGCCTGGACAGAGCACGCAGGGAGCAGTGGACCCTGGGTCACTGCCGTGTAGGCAGCTTTGCTCAGAAGACAGGAGGATGGAGCAGAAGGCCTCAGAGGCAGACACAGGGAGAGGGCTGAGATTCTGAGTGGGCTGGGGATGGGCCCTGGGCGGGGGGAAGCATGGAGGTGGGGAGGAGTGGATGGAGCTTAGGCAGACTGGTGAGTTTGGGTGGAGGTCTGCGGCAGAAAAGCCCCTCAGCCTCTGAGATGCAGGCACCTTTGCACATGGGGACGTGGGTACATGGGGACGTGGGGACATATGGGGCTCTCACTGTCTCCCAGGCTGTGAAGGGCAGTGGAAGAAGTATGGGCCTGCAGGGACCTTTAGTGGAAGGACAGAGCCTTCACAAGAAATAAGTGCAGATTTATGATCAGATGGGGTTAAGAGCTAGAAAGCAGGGTGAGGGGTAGAGATGGAATGAGTGGGGTGCTGTCTGGAGGCCTGGTGGGGGAAGCCCTCCAAGCCCTGCACTAAGGGAGGGGTGGCCCCATAGAGTGCTGGGAAATTCCAGGCAAGGCCAAGTCCTCAAGGGGCCACTCAGGAGGGGTCCAGTGGTGGCTCCTGTTTCTCTGGTGAAGGGGAGGCAGGGGGATGGGAGGAACTTGGCAGCAAGGGGACTGGGGGAAAGGTGGGTCCCTAAGGGTACCAGGAGAGGGGCCGACCAAGGGACTGTCCCAGGGAGGAGGATGGCTGGACATGAGGCCTGGGATCCAGGCTCCCGAGGCCACTCTTCACTTCAGGGAGTTTCTGACCTTCTGGACCCAGCCGCTAGAAGGGTCGGATGCTCTGTGCCGAGCTGGGGGGTGAGTACAGAGCTGAGTGTGGCCGGGACAGTCTGGGGTGGTGGTGGACACTGCGCACAGACACAGGCCATGTCTGTTAACGGCAGCTAGTGTGGCTTCTTACTGTGTCTATGCTGCATTAAAACAGTAAAACAAAACCCAGGGGAACCCACTCTAATGATGTATTTTATCAGACCCTCTGTTTAAAATGGTATCTCAATCTATGATCACTATAAAATTGAGAATGCGATACTGTGCCTTCGTGTCCTGAGTCTCTGGCATGTGGTGTGCTCTGGCACTGGTAGCCTCTCTGTGACGGCTCCCTCGTCTCATTTGCCTGGTGGCCTCCTGTGGCCAGTGGACGCCGTGTGGGATGTGCAGGTCTGAGGGTGAGATGGGGCTGGGCGAGGGGTTCAGTGGCTCCTGGGAGGGTCTGGTCCTGATGAAGAGAGGTAGGGCCAGCCTCCCTCTGGGAGGGCGCTGTGTTCCAGCCTCTTCCTGGGCCAGCTAGCTAGGGGGTCATGTTTCCTGGACCAAGCCCTGATCTCTGGGGAGAGCTGCAGAACTTGTGGGAGCCACCTCAGCCTCCCCAGAGCCCATAGACACACACAGGAAGCCCCTTCCCACTGGGCTCTGGGCTCCTGCACGAGGGTTCTGGCCTCAGGAAGAAAGTGGGTCTCCCTTCGCTCCTGCGGGGTGGAGAGATGAGGGTTGTGGAGGTGGGTGAGGCTGGAGGGTATGCAGCTTCTGGGGTGTCAGCTCCCCCCCAAATAAAGAAACCTGTAACACTTCCTGTAAGCTTCTCTGACTCCTGCAATCCTGGGTATAAGAATGTTGGCTTTGACTGTCCAGATAGGAGAACCATGTTAAAAATGGCCTTTTTTCTACCAAAAGGCAGGAACAGACCCGCTGTGAACTTGCTAGCTGTGGGATGTTGTCTGTGTCTCGTCTTTAAGTGCCTGGCGTATGTTTACTGGCGAGCCATCTTTCTCCAGCTGGACCCTCCTGCACCCATTACTTGTGAGTAAGATTCCTTTTCTCAGCACGTGGTCTGTGTCCTTCTTTGACGTCATTAGGGGCTGAGCGAGGCGGAAGCAGCCAGCCCAATGGTGCAGTTGGCACAGCCAGGACACACAGAAGGGGACTTGACCACATGCATGTGCCCCGTCCTGGGACCCAGTACAGGGGTGCCCTCCTTCCCGTGGCATGGGGGTCCTACAGTACCATTCATAATGGCTGCTTTCTGTGACTGTGGAAGGTCGGCCACTTAGACGGGAAAGAAGTTCGATGCCAGGCTGTGGCTGCTGCCGCCAGGCTCACTCGAGGGACCCCCAGGCCAGCTCCCCTGGGGCAAGGACTGTGGCTGGAGGGCCAGGCTGGGAGGCAGGAGTCATCCTTCAGCGGCCCCTGGGGCACAGTGAATGGACTGTTTGTGTTTTATGAACAGCCCAGTATTGCAGGAATGCAGCCCAGCCCCACTTCGGGGGCAAGAAGGAGCTGAGAGCTGAGAAATCATAATAAAACACCCCTCCCGGGAAGCACTCGCATGAATCATGGCTCAGGTAATAATAACTCTTTTGGCAAAAGCGTTTTCTTTGCCCCAAGCCAAAATATGTGCAGTCACACAAAGGGCCCTGTGACCGGCCGGCTGCCCCTCCAAGCGCATGCTCTTGCGGTTCTTGAATTCTGTTCTTTTCACAGAGCTGGGGCTGGCGAGGAATTTAGAGGACTCCAGTGCTTCATGAAATAATACTCTGGGCTGCATTTATTTCACAGATACATACAGTTATTGGGGTCCTAGTCAGAGCAAAATAAACTTTAAAAATCTTTATGTTAATCTTATTTTTAGTTTCATACTTAGCAATTTCTTTCTCTTTTTTTTTTTGTCTAAGGGAATCAAAAATACCCTGCAGAATGCGCTGTTGGCGGCCTGTATGGGTTTAGGATATTGAAAGAGCTATTGACTATTTCCTTCATATTGAACCCAGCTCCCTGCAATACAATAACTACTGGGTGGCGGAAAGGCCCAGGCTGTACGAGATCCGCTGCCTCTTCTACACGTGCCGAGCTCAGACTGCAGACGTTTTCGTCTCACTCCAGTGCTGTGGTGCTTCCTGGAGTGGACACCATGCTCTTCCTTCTTTCTCAGCTCACACCAAACTGTGCTCACCTTCAGGACCTCACTCTTCTCTCTGGGACTCAGTTTTCTTAACTTTAAAATTAGACGGGCTATTTGAGCTGGCATTGGCAAAGCCCTCTCTTGCCTTGGCCACCTCTCACACCTGAATAGACACCATGTGACCTCCCACACCAGGACAGACACCACCAGCCTGTCAGCAACCCCATGGCCACCTCCACACCAGGACAGAGACCACCAGTCCATCAACGACCCAATAGCTATCTCTCACACTAGGACAGACACCATCAGCAACCCCGCTTCATGGAGGACAGACTCAGCCTCATGACCACCCTCTACAGAGCTCTAAGGGCAGCTGTAACCGCTGACCCAGCTGGTCAGGAGACAAATCCTATTGGCTATGAGGACACCAGGCCATTCACTCATTTATTCACTCATTCATTAACACAACCACTTTTCTGATGCCTTTACTGTGTGCTCAGCCTTGTGGGGACTTT
This sequence comes from Callithrix jacchus, assembly GCF_049354715.1. Classification (NCBI taxonomy): domain Eukaryota; kingdom Metazoa; phylum Chordata; class Mammalia; order Primates; family Cebidae; genus Callithrix; species Callithrix jacchus. Next base: position 159,811,328 of record NC_133507.1, read on the forward strand.
AGAGGTTGCCTGGCTCTGAGCATACAGTAAATGTCCTGTGGACAGCTTCTGACCTCAAGTTGTCGGTTAAGTTAGTCTGTATTAGAAATAAAACAAACATATGTACGTTAAGTCTCAGATCAGTAAAAGGATACAGCTACAAAGCAGAACATGAGCAGAACCTCCTGGGCGCTTAGCAGAGGGAAGAAAATCCTGACGTAAAGAGAGTATTATTCATTTATTTATTTAACAAAATCTGTTTCCTGTCTATGATCTTCAAGGCCCATGTTTGGGCTTTGTAAGAAACAAGTGTAGAGTATGCATTGTGTTCACTGGGAGGGTGTGTGTGTGTGTGTGCATGTCTGCGCACGCATCTGTGTGCATGGAGTGTGCATGCATGTGTGTGTGCGTGCATCTGTGCATGTGTGTGTGCATGAGTATGTGCATGAGTGTGCGTGTGTCTATGCATGTGTGTGTGCATGTGTATGTGCCTGTGTGTGTGCATATGTGTGTGCATGTGTGTGTGTGTGCAGCCAAGCACAGGTGTACATGTGGGTACAGGAGAGGAGCAGGCTGCTCTAAAGCCCCATGAGGTGTCAGCAGGGTGCTGGGCCAGTCTCTTCACATGCATTGTCCCATCTATGCAGAAAGTCTGTCCCCTCTGTCTTTTAGGTAAGGAGACCAAGGCACAGCGAGGTTAAGAAACTCTCTGTGGTCAATCAGCAAGTGACCAGCAGAGCCCGGATGCAGCTGGACTTCTCTCACCGTGTGTGTCTGTAAAGAATTCAGGCCAGGTATGGTGGCTCACACCTGTAATCTCAGCACTTTGGGAGGCCAAGGTGAGTGGATCACCTGAGATCAGGCATTTGAAACCAGCCTGACAAATATGGTGAAACCCTGTCTCTACTAAAAATACAAAAATTAGCCAGGCTGTGGTAGTGCACATTTATAATTCCAGTTACTCAGGAGGATGAGGCAGGAGAGTTGCTTGAACCTGGGAGGCGGAGGTTTGCAGTGAGCCGAGATTGTGCCACTGCACTCCAGCCTAGGTGAGAGAGGGAGACCCTGTCTCAAAAAAGCAAAACAAAGAATTCACTGTGCCCCATCTCATCACAGTGAGGCCATGGAGGGTGCGATCAGGGCTGCACAGCTCAGGAGCGGAGACGGGGTTGTGGATGGTCTGGGTGGGAGTGTCTTCTAGGTCTTCTCGGCGGTGGCCCTTCTCTGGGCCTGCTCGGATGGGAGGGCTGAGGTGGCAGAGGCCATGCTAGGCTTTGTAGATGTGTCTCGAGTCCAGGGCTTGCCTGAATTTCTATGGCTGTTTCCAAGTGCAGGGTACTCTGGGTTGGGTGGCAGACCCTCCCCCAACCCCACATCAGAGCTGGTGCAAATGCATGGTCCACACAGGAGCCCTGACCACCTTGTGATTTGGCACTCAAGGTGGGAGGCTGGCCTTGTGCACCGGATGCTGACCCTCCTGCCCAGGTGCTGGTGAGGGCAGAGCATGCATCCTGTGGAGGTGGGGATGCTGGGAACCTCGTGCTCCACTGTCCTATCAGAGTTTATTTACCAAACACAAATTCAAAGACAATTATTAAGATCCTCAAGAAAGTGACCACAGAGCTGTGGCCGCCACGTGCAGGGCCCCTTCTGAACATGAGCACTGCATAGCTGAGTGGTTGCCCGCCCAGGCAGCTGGCCCTGTGGCTGAGGCATGGACACAGCCCCGAGGAAGTCAAGCCATTTGGGTGGCTAGAGTGTGCTCAGGTCTTGAACCTGGAGAGGTGACTGCTGAGACCCCCCACCGAGGTAAGCGTTTGTTGCTGGCCTGAAGCAAGGCCCCCATCAAATAAGCAACTTCTCTAAAATACCTGGGTTTACATACCGGACTCTTATTTTGCTGTTTTGTCCTTTTATTACCTTTACAAAAACTACTTTTGCAAAACTGTAGACAGACTACAAATTCTAGAATGAAGGCGGGGGTTGGGGATTGAGTAGATTGCCCTCTGGGTCCACAGATCTTCAGCTATTCTACATCTGCTGGGAGTGGGACAAGCTTGGGGGCTACTACCCCTGGGGATCAGATATTTCTGTGACAGAGGAGCCCTCCTGCTAACCCTGCTGTATTTAAAAGCCCCAAGAAAGAGCAGTCGCAAGGGCAGTCCAGCTGGGGTCTGGGACCTGCATTTATCAAAAAGCTGCCTCAAAGAACACGCCTGGGGCGCACCTCGCTCCAGGAGGAGAATGGTCAAGGGTGCGCAGCAGAGTGGATGGGAAACACCTGTCCTCTGGCTCTCGGGCTGGCCAGGCATTGTTCTCTATTTGCATGTTTTCCTTTCAGTTCATTCAAATTCAATATAGTGGTGAAATTAAGTACATCATCAACCTAAAGCTACCAAACCAAATACATAAATGGAAGGATTTGAAAAATCTGTAATAGCTGGGGTGAGGCTGGCCTCGGGCCAGCGGGGCTGCCTGGACAATGGAGGCAGTGTGAGTGCGAGGGCCAAGGCGGGAGGGCGAGTTTCCACCCGGGGTGGCCTGAGGAAGGGCTTGGGTGGAGCCCCGAGGTGGCTGGAGGGCTGCCGGGGTGGGGGGGCTCTAACCTGCAGACGTGAGCCCCAAAGCTGGCTGTCGTCAGGCGGGCCACGGGGGGAGCCGAGCTGTGTGGGAAGCAGGGGCGGCAGGATCCGGAGGGGGAAGGTGTGGAAATTTGACACAAATGCAAATGTTTTACCTTCTAAATCACCTTGGTCTTGCAGTTGAAATTCTCCCTGAACTTCCCACCCCAAATGTCTCATGGAGGGGGAGTCTGGGCAGCTTCTCGCTTTCCAAAGTCACAAGTCATAATTCTTTCTTCCCGCTGCAGCCGGTGCAGGCTGAGTTCTGAATGTGCTGCTCAGATGGTGTGAAAATCTCCGAGAGTATCTGGAGGACCTTCCACCTCCATCCCTGCCCAGACCCTGCGGAGACTGGGGGGACTTTCCAGGGTGGTTCCGTGTAGGGTTCTGCATTCCCAAGGAACCCCTCAGATGCGATTCACTGACCACCTTCAGCCTAAAATGACTTGAGAGCCCGAGGCCAGTTAGCGCAGTGACTCAGGCCACACTGAGTGCGAGTCTACCCTCTGTGCGATGCTTGTGCACACTGGTCACTGTGGCATCCAGGAGCCGGCCTTCTGCTGCTGGCAGGTGTCCCAGATTCCTGGACACTCCTAGTGGACTCAGGGACTGGGACACGTGACCCTGCTTGGCACCACAGCTGCCCCTGGACTCAGGAGCCAGAACCACCCAGAGGCACCTGGGTCCCACCCAGCCTGTCTCCTGGTTCCTTCTCAGTTCCCAGGCCCCTTAGCGTCCCAAGGCAGCTGCAGGAAGGCGCTGCCCGAAGGCCACATCACTTCCCAGTGTTGCAGCAACAAATTACCACACACCCAGTGGCTTAAAGCAACACTCATTTACTCTCTTACGCTTCTGGGCTCAGGAGTCCACAGGGGATCCTTCTGGGGGCTCTGAGGGGAAAATACAGTTCTTTGTCTTTTCTGGCTTCTGCAGATACCCTGCATTCCTTCATCCGTGGCCCTCCCCCTCCTCCATCACTCCAGCCTCTTGTGTCTGTGGCCAGGTCACCGACTGCAGGGCTGCAGTGGGCTGCATGGCTGCCTCCAAAGACATGCTTGACCTAATCCCCTGACCCTGTGATCATGACCTCATATGGCAAAAGGATGTCTTAGTCCAGTGGTCCAAACCTTTCTGGCATAGGGGACCAGTTTCCTGGAAGACAATCTTTCCACAGACCCAAAGGGAGGCAGGATGTTTTGGGATGAAACTGTTCCGCCTCAGATCATCAGGCATTAGATTCTCATAAGGAGCAGGTAACGCAGATCCTGTGCACACACAGTGCACAGGAGGGTTCATGCTCCAATAAGAATCCAGTGATCTGACAGGAGGCAGAGCTCAGGCAGCGCACGCGCTAATGCTCGCTCATCTGCCCTCACAGTGTCCCCAACAGGCCACGGCTGGGGGTTCGGGGACCCCCCAGTCTATTCTGGCTGCTATAACAAAATGCCATAGATTGAGTGGCTTAGAATCAACAGAAAGTATTTCTCACAGTTCTTGAGCCTGGCAAGTCCAAGATCAAGGCACTGGCAGATGCGGTGTCTGGAGAGGACCTCAATTCTGGCTCACAGGCTAGTTACCTTCTCCTTGTACCTTCACATGGTGGAAGGGCCAGCACGGGCTCTGGGGCCCTGTAATGAGGCTCTAATCCCATCCATGGGACTTCATGCTGTGACTTTGTCACCTCCCAGAGTCCTGGCTCCTGACCCATCACATGGGGAGTTACGTTTCAACACGTGCATTCTGGGAGGACAGAGGCAGATCACAGCAAGGGGCTTTGCGGGTGTGGTTGAGTCAAGGGTTTTGGGATGGGGAGATGATCCTGCAGGGGCCCGGAGCCTGGGAATGGCAGGGAAAGGCCTCCTTCGAGCCTTCACAAGGATGCAGCCTTGCTGGCAACTGGATTGTATCCTAGAGAGACTGATTTTTTATTTCTGAGCTTCAGACTGTGAGAAAATAAATTCCTATTGTTTTGAGCCACTAAACTGTGGTAATTGTTACAGCAGCGAGAGGAAACTGAAGCAGGTGGCCTCAGCATTCCACATAGGAGGAACTTAGGGAGGCCACGGAGGTTTTGACTTGAAGCTGCCTGTACTTGCAGACGATTTTCACTGAGAATCGATGTGATTTAGGGTGCAGGGCTGTGTGTGTGTGAGACGAAGATTCAGGCCTAATGCCCTCCCCAGCATGACTGCCAACACCCACCCCCAGATGTTTGCATTTTCCTGCCAAGGCTTATATTAAATAATAGCAATTGCTGAAAAGTCTCAATCTTTATCTTGGCTCTAACTCCACACCTATCTAGATTTTTGGAAACTTTATTTCTTTAAAAATTTACTTGTTCTTTTTATTAGTTGTACATGCAGAGAATTTAAAGGCAAAACAGCAGCCCTTCCACAGGCCTGTCATACAGCTCCTCTTTCCGGGGCAAACGCTTTGAGTCTTTCAGCCCGTTATTTTCATATTTACCTGGGATATCTTAGAATAACATGCTCCTGTTGCCACTTCTGATTTTTCACCCTGGGTATGGTCTGCTGGATTCCCCCAAAGCAGGCTCCAGTTCTCTCTTCAGCCTTGACCCACATTCTGTCCTCTGCTCTCTCTCTGTCTCCCTCTACTCACTGCCTCCCTCCCTCCCTCCCTCCTTCCCTCCTTCCCTCCTTTTCTTCCCTCCTTCCTCTCTCTTTCTTTCTTCCTTTCTTTCTTCTCTCTCTCTCTGCCTCCCCTCCCCTCCCCTTCCCTCTCCTCCCCTCCCTTCTTGCAGTTTTTCTCTTGTTGCCAGGCTGGACTGCAATGGCACAATTTCCACTCAGTGTAACCTTCGCCTCCTGGGTTAAAGTGATTCTCCTGCCTCAGCCCCCTGAGTAGCTGGGATTATAGACGTGAGCCACCATGCCTGGCTAATTTTGTTATTTTTAGTAGAGATGGGGTTTCCAGGCTGCTCTCAAGCTCCTGATCTCAGGTGATCTGCCTGCCTTGGCCATGCAAAGTGCTAGGATTACAGGCATGAGCCACCGTGCCCGGCTGGTTTCTGGCTTCTGAGGTCGTGGTTGAGAAGTCCTAGCATCTTCCTGGTTCCAGTCCATTGTGAAACCTCCTTGTTTTTCTCTGCATACTTGTAGGAGCTTGTATTTGCACCCGGGTTGTGAATTGTCACAGGAGGAGTCTCTGAGTGGGTCTCCCTGCATGACCCCCACAGGGCATCACTGGGCCCTTTGATGTAGGAAAAGCCTTGGCTTTTCTTCCAGTATCGTCTTTCCTCTAACTCGCTGCTGGAGCTTTTGTTCTCTCTCAGGGCTTTCCTCAAGACTGTGGTGCTCTTTGGCTGCCTGCTCTCACCTAAGAGAGAGATGTGAGAAAACATGGATAAGCTGTGTGTGTGTGCGCGCACACGTGTACATGTGTGTGCATGTGCATGTGTGTGCATGTGCATGTGTGTGCATGTGCTTGTGTGTGCGCGCACGTGTGCATGCGTGTGCATGTGCTTGTGTGCGCACACGTGTACATGTGTGCATGTGCTTGTGTGTGCACACATGTACATGTGTGTGCATGTGCTTGTGTGCACGTGCGTGTACATGTGTGTGCATGTGCTTGTGTGTGTGTGCGTGCATGTGTGTGTTGGGGTGGGGGTAAAGTTGCCAAATGTAATAACACAAATTACCGAGAGCCCAGTTAGATTTGGAAAACTTTTTTAGTATAAGTATGTTCCATATATTACATGGGACATGTTTATACTAAAAAATGATTTGTTGTTGATCTGAAATCCACATTTTTCTGCGTCCTGTATTTGACCTGGGTGCTGCTCAGTTGCTTCAGGGTGGGGTGTTGGAGCAGCGCCTGGGCTGGGCTGGAGGGCAGCTGATGTAGCCACATCTTTAGGTCTTTCTTTATTGGAGGGTGAGTCTGACGCAGCTCTGGGGGCCCGCTGGGTTGGAGGTGTGGGTCTGTACACAGTGTGTGTAAGATCTGTTTACTCCTCTGTCTTCAACACGGCCCCCTCGCCCTCTCCACTGACCCTCAGCGTCACCCTCTCCTGGCAGTGACACAGCTGGTCTGCTGGGCCACAGGCAGGGAACAGAGAGAGCCCAAAGCATCCTATGCAGGCCTGTGACTGCCCCTCTGTGCGCGGCCCCTTTCCCGCCCTCCAGAGTGGTGGAGCCACCTGCGCCTGAGCTCCCAGGCCTCCCCCAGGTAGCTTGGCCACCTCTGGGCTGTGGCGCTGCTGGCTGAGGAGTCAGTGTTCTCAGATCTGCTGGGAGTTCCACTTGTGCAAGGCTGGTGGCTGCAGCCTCTCCTGGCTCTCTTTGTCTTTCTGGATTGATGCCATTGAAGTCCCCTGCTGCTCCCTGCACTGGGCTTCTGGAGCGGGTGATTAAATGCCTCTGTTTTCTGCAGGAGCCCACCCGGTTTCATTCCTCCTCCCAGAGTGTGTTTCGTCAGCCGTATCTCTGAACAGCAGTAACCGCAGCTGTCTGTCATGTCATGGCTGTCGGGGTCCTTCCCGCAGCCACCCAGGTCCCAGTTTTTAGGTGAGAAAAGTGACTTCTGTGAGTCAGTGGCTTCAGTCTCACCCCGAGGTCCCACACTGAGGGAGTGGGTGCGGGGCCCCTGCACTTGACCTCTGCCCCGCGGCCTCTCTGGGGTCTCTGTTAGTTCCCTCTGGTAGGGGCAGTTGGCCTTCCTGTTTCTGCTCACACAGTTGGGCAGGACTGCCTGGTGCCCGATTTGTGGCTTGCTTGCTGGGGCAGGTGGTGGAGTGCGAGCACCCACTTAACCTACTAGAAAGGAGTCCCTGGAGGTGGGCACCTCAGGGAGTGGGGAGAGCCAAGGGCTGTGCCAGCCTCCACCTCCTGCCACCCCAGGCCCTTCTCTGGCATGGACTGCTGGGGTGGGCATCAGCCCAGAGGATTCCGGAAGGTCTCACCACTTGGCGCCCTCCTGCAGGTGTTTTTCTTCTTGTTTTCTTTTGGGAGGCGTCTAGATACTTTTACATTTTAAATAAGCCTTGTATCTTCTCACTCTTTAAACGCCACAAAATGGGCGGCATTATTGAAATAGAAAAACCTTTCCAGACCATGACTTTCCTGTGCACGACGGAGGAGGCTGATTTTGAAAATGGAGAAGGCGATCTTTTTGTTGTGCGCACTTCGTGTAAACAAACAGCAATCGGCATCAGCCTGAGCGCCTCTCTGCTCTCCTTAGTGTCTAGCGCTGACAGTTTTGTGGACAAGCCAAGTCTCTACAATTCTGAAGTACCCACACCCCTCCCTCGTGTAAAATTTAATCACGTCTTACTGCATCGGGCATTAACACTCATAGTTTATTGGGGAGTTTTCTCTGGCGCTTGCTGAGCATGGGGTTGTGAAGTGATGCTGGGATGGATGGGAGGAGGTGATATTAAAGTCCAGACACTATGCAGGGACCAAATATTCCCCCAAATTCCGAGGGACACACCCGCTCCCAGCCTCGAGGTTCCCATCTGGAGGGCCTCACCTCCCAAGGTAGCAGCTTCATTTCCCTAGCTTGAAGAATGAGGTGTGAGACTTGGAGTTGGCCTTTCCTGTCCCTCCCGCTGTGGGAGGCATCCCCAGAGCTGTGTTCGAGCCCCCTTGGGGCTCCTGTGGCCACACTGTGCATGACCCTGTGGGGCAGGACAGCCCCGAGGGGCCACCCGCGGCTGGTTGGCAGATGGTTCTACACTCCACTGTCATCAGCACCTCTCAGAGGAGGGCTGGGCCCTGGGAGGGGCTCTTGCGGGGAGCGGGGACACTGGCATACTGTGGGGGACAGTGAAGTGGCTGCATCTGCAATGTCAGATGGCCTTCCAGAACCTCCAAAAGAGTGGCCAGGACCCCTGCCCGGTGTCCAGGGGCAGTGGTGAGGGCAGGCCTGGTGTCCAGGAGCAAGAGATGTGGGCAGAGAGCCCTCAATGAGATCCCGTGTTCTCTTGCATTCGAGCAAGACCCCAGGCTGAGGTGTGGAGGCTGGCGAAGCTGGCAGGTGCTTCCATCTGGAGCTGGGAGGCAGAGGGGCCCCTCCAAGGGTTGGGAGTGTGATGACCTGTCTGGAGCTGGGAGGCAGGGGGCCCCTCCGAGGTTTGGGAGTATGGCGACCCTGTCTGGAGCTGGGCAGCCCTTGTTCCCTGGCACTTCTGGGCTTAGAGGATACCTTGGCTGCCTCAGGATTGGCCTCAGCTACTCTTCTGGCCGTACTGGGAGTGAGGCAGGCTTGGAGGGACTGGCTCAGGAGCCCTGCCTGATGTCCTATGATCACTTTGGAGACAGTCCCCTCGGCAAGGTTGGTGGCCACCTTGTATGGGTGTTTGGTGCCAGGCACTGTACTCCACTGGGTGCCAGAGAGGACACAGCTTCTAGGATCAGATAGCTGTGCACTGGTGTGGGGGTAGAATGGTGGCCCTGAGAGTGATGTGTCCAGAACATGAGAATGTGACCCCATGCAAAAGTCTACACAGATAAAATGAAGTAGCTTAAGATCATCTTGGATTAAGGTGAACCCTAAATCCAGTGACATGTCCTTGTACGAGACAGAAGAGGATAGACGCAGACGTGAGGAGAAGGCAACGTGAAGACAATGCTGGGTGTGGGAAGGACGGGGACACAGCCAGGAGTGCTGACAGCCCCCAGGAGCCGGAAGAGGTGAGGAGGACCCTCCCCAGAGCGTCTGGAGGGAGCATGGCCTGCTGCGATTTGGACCTGTGAACTTCAGAAAGAGGGGGGAGATTTTGTTGTTTTAAGCCATTAAATAATAAAACAGACAAGAAAGAAATTCAGGGAGTTGCCACATGGATGCCACGTGATGGCTGTGCTGGTGGTAGGGAGCCTGTGCGTGTGTGTATATGCATGTGTGTGCACATGTGTCTAGGTATGTGCACATGTATATGTGCTGGCAGGCAGGGGATTCAGGTTCCAGGGTGCCTGGGTGATTTCTGGGAGGGCAGAGTCTCCTGGTTGGCCTTGGTTTTGGAAGCTTGGCTTCAGCTGCAGTTAGGATGTCCTGGAGCAGGGGGTGGCCATGGCAGGAGATGGACAGTGGACTCTGGCCCATGGGCCTAGCCTACCCACACGTCCTCCACCATTCTCAGAACGTCCGGGATCCTCAACCACAGCTCATGGCCATGAGATCCCAGAAGTCACCCAGGAGCCTGTTCAGCCTTGTTCCATGGGAGGCTGAGCAGAGCAGCTCAGGATTCTCACATCCCCTGTGACCCACATGCAGGTGAGGGTTGAGGGTTGAGCGTGTGGTTGGGTTAGAGACGCTGTTCTCCAGAGGGCAGAGATGGACAGGAGAAGGTGAATGTGTCCCCTCTGCTTAATGCCTGACCGGGAGTCCCCTATTCAGTCTCCGAGAAGGAGCCCCCTGATGTGGGGCTGGGACCACTGGAGAAACCCAGCCCAGCCATAGGCAGCTCAGGTCACCAGACCCTGAGGGAACAGAGGGAGGACAGCTCTGCTCAGCAGGGGCTGCCCGGTGCCCAGGGCCTCGGAGTGCCCCTCCATGACCACAGAGCTGGGGTCAGCATTCCTGGCTGCTTGGCCACAGGTGACAGCCAGGCAGCCACCTCTCCCATCACTGTCCTCGTTGATCATCTATCTGTATTCATCTTCCTCTATTCAGCCCTCACTGGGCTGTCCTGGCTTTTTTTTTTTTTTTTGGTTCCTGGCTCCCAGGTCTGCAGGTCCCATGTCTGAGCTGGCTCAGTTGGGTTTTCTGCTCAGGGTCTCCCAAGACTGAACTTCTGGGGCGGAGAGCTCTGGGCAGAAGTGGCTTTCTAGCTCATTCAGATTATGGCCGACTTCCGGTCTTTGTGGCAGGAGGATGGAGGTCCCCACCCTGGTGGCTGTCGGCTGGGGCCTGGCCTTGACCCTGGAGCTGCTTGTGTTCCTCCTGCCCTCCTGGTTCTCTGCCTCTCTGGCTGCTGCATCTTTCACACTGGCCCTCTTGTCTTCCTCTTCTGCTTCTGAGGGCTCCTGTGATTACAAGATTCACACGGCCTGTGCTCTTGCCTGGATGGTTGGGTGAGGCCCACTGTTCTACTGACTCACAGATGCCCAGCCCCGCCTTGTGCCAAACCCTGCACCTTTGCGTCTGGAGCTGCTCCCATCCCACCGTGGCTGCTGGCTGAGGGCATCCAATGTGCTGGAGAAGCGGCGCCTGGCGAGGGATGATGTCATCTCAAGGTCACGTGGGCGGAGACTGCTTTCCTTTTGTCTGCCACTACTTTGCTCACTCTTTTACCTTCAGCTTTTCTGAGTTTTTTGTTTGTTTTGTTTTAGGGCAGGAGTCAGCAGTGTTTTCTGTAAAGGGACAGATAGTAAATATTCTAGGCTTGCTTTGTGAGCCGTTCGGTCCTCGTCACACATACTCAGCTCTGCTGTGCTGTGAGAAAGCCTCGGTGGTTATGGCTGTGCTGCTGTGAAGCTTCACTTACACGAGCAGGAGGTCAGGCTGGATCTGGAGCAAAGGCAGTTTGCTGAGCCTTGTCTGTTTAAGGTCTGCAATTTCTAGTTTTATTTATTATTATTATGTTTTGGGGACAGAGTCTCGCTCTTGTCACCTAGGTTGGAGTGCAATGGTGCGACCTCAGCTCACTACAACCTCTGCCTTCCTGGTTCCAGTGATTCTCCTGCCTCAGCCCTCTGAGTAGCTGGGACTACCGGCACCCACCACCACGCCTGGCTAATTGTTGTATTTTTACTAGATACAGGGTTTCACCATGTTGGCCAGGCTAGTCTCAAACTCCTGATCTCAGGTGATCCACCCACCTCAGCCTCCCAAAGTGCTGGGATTACAGGTGTGAGCCACCGTGCCCGGCAGGGGCAGTACTTTTTAAATCACAGTGCTGAGTTTCAAAAGGGTTGAATCTGAGTGATTTTTTTCTTTAAAAAGTTTAGTGTGGCAGATTAAAGATGGCCTCAAAGTCTCTGACATTCCTTCTATCAGGAGGTGGGGTCAACTCCCACTCCCCACAAATCTGGAAAGGTTCTATGGCTTAAAAAAATTGGCTTTATTGAGTTATACTTCACATACATATGTCTAAGCTGAAATTTCATACAACTTAGTCTGAATGTTTGTGTGTCCCCAGATTCATATATTGAAAACCTAATCACCAAGGTAATCGTGTTGGGTTGGCGCCTTCGGGAGGTGATTAGGTGAATGGGGCTAGCACCCCTTTAAAGAGGCCCCAGAGAGCTATTCTTCTTCCTTTTTTCCACCGTGTGGGGACACAGCTACAGGGGGCCACGTATGACCCAGAAAGCGGGCCCCCAGCAGCCACTGAATCTGCCAGGGCCTTGACTTTGCAGAACTGTAAGAAATAAATTTCTGTTGTTTTCAGAGCTACCCCGTTGTTGGTATTTGGTATAGCAGCTTGAACAGACGAAGTTGCACCCCTTTAAATAATACAACTAAGTGTTCACATTCACATTCACAGAGCTGTGCAGCCATCATCACAGTTCACCTTCGAGCATTTTGATCCTCCTTAGTTCACGCCTCCTCAGCTTCACCCTTGCCCGCAGTCCTGAGCAACCACGGATTTACTGTCTCCATAGATTTTCCTATTTTGAACCTTTTCTATGAATGGAATTATGTAATATACAGCCTTCTGTGTCTGGCTTTTTCCGCTTAGTATAATGTGTTCAAGGTTCATCCACGTTGTAGCATGATCAATACTTCATTCTTTTCCATTGTGTGGATAGACCACATTTGGTTCATCCATTTGTCAGTTGATAAACGCCTGGATTTCTAGAAATCCTTGTGGGTGTGAAGTGGTATTTCCTTGTGGTTTTGATTTTTGTTTCCCTGATGACAAGTGATACTGAGTATCTTCTCATGTGCTTATGGGTCATTTGTAACTCTTGTTTGGAGAAATGTCTATTTAATATTCTTAGCCCTTTTAAAAATTGGGTTATTTGTCTTTTTGTTACTGAGTTAGAAGACTTCTTTATGTATTCCAAATGCAGGTCTTTTATCAGACGTATTATTTAGAAGTATTTCTTTAATTTGCTGAGTTAATTTTACTTCCTTGACGGTGTCCTTTGAAGCACAAAAGGTATCAATTTTGACGATATGAGGGAGAAAACAGCAATTTCACAACCAGGTATGAACTTAGCTGTAAGTTTTTTGTAGATGCACTTTATTAAGTGAGGAAGTTCTTCTCTGTTTTCCAGTTTGTTAAGTGTTTTTTAAATCGTGAAAATGTGTTAAATATTGTCAAAAGCTTTTTCTACATCCATTGAGAATATCATATAACTTTTGTTTCTTGTTTTATTGATATGATGTATTATATTCATTTATTTTCAGATGTTGAACCAAGCTTGCCTTCTTGGGAGAAATCTCTCTTGGCCGTGGGTGTATGGATACTTCTTTTTATATGCTGCAGATGCAGTTTGCTAGTATGTTACTGAGAAATTTTTGTTTATATTCATATGAGATATTGGTCTGTAGTTTTCTTTTTTTGTAATATCTTTTCTGGTTTTGGCATCAGGGTAATAGTGACCTCATAAAATGAGTTCAGAAGTGTTCCTGCCTTTTCTATTTTTTGGAAGAGTCGTGAAGAATTAATATTATTATTATTTTTTGAGACAGAGTCTTGTTCTGTCACTAGGCACCAGGCTGGAGTGCAGTGGCACAATCTCAGCTCACTGCAACCTCCACCTCCCGGGTTCAAGCAATTCTCCTGCCTCAGCCTTCTGGGTGGCTGGGACTGCAGGCACATGCCACCATGCCCAGCTAATGTTTTTTGTATTTTTAGTAGAGACGGGGTTTCACCATGTTGGCCAGGATGGTCTTGATCTCTTGACCTCGTGATCCGCCCGCCTCGGCCTCCCAAAGTGCTGGGATTACAGGCTTGAGCCACCGTACCTGGCCTAATTTTTTTTAAATGTTTGACAGAATTCAGTGATAAAGCTTGGGTGGGTCTGGACTTTTCTTTCTGTGCAATTTTTGGATTCATATAGTATTTACCAGTTCAGTCTCTTCACTTGATACAAGTCTAGCTAAAGGTTGGTCAGTATTGTTGACATTTTCAAGGGACCAGCTTTCGGATTTCATTGATTTTCTGCATTGGTTTTCTGTTCCCTATTCCTCTTATTTCTGATCTAATCTTTATTATTTCCTTCCTTCTGCTTGTTTTCAGTTGGGTTGGCTCTTATTTTTTTTTTTTTTTTGCAGGTGGGAGGGTAGGTTATTGATTTGAGATCTTTGTTCTTTTGTGATCTAGCATTTATCGCTAGACATTTCCCTCAAAGCACCGCTTTAGCTGCATCCCGTAAGTCTTGGTATCATACTTACAAGTTTTTGTTTCATTCACATCAAAGTATTTTCTGGTTTCCCCTGGGATTTTTCCTTTGACCCTTTGGTTATTTAGGAGTGCATTTTTTTATTTTCTTCAGTTGGTTTCCTCCAGAGCATTGCAGGCTTTCCTGACTACTGAGTAACTTTTTTCTTTGAAAAGGTAGGTGTGGCAGATTAAAGATGGCCACAACTTCTTTGACCGTCCTCTTTTCAAGAGTTGGGGTCTAAGGCTCCCTTCCCTTGAAATTTAGACAGGCTCTGTGACTGTCTTGATCAGTGGAATGCAGGGGACTTGATACTGCATGACTTCCAAGGCTGGACTGGAAGGAACTTCGGTACTTTTGCTTTGGTATCTTGCTGCTCACTTGCAAGGGGATGAGGGTAGGCAGCACTATGTGAGAAGTGCAACTACCTTGAGGCCACAATTCTATGATGAATCCAAGCTAGCTGCATCAAGAAGCCACTTGAAGAGAGGGAGAGGGAGGGAGGGAGGGAGGGAGAGAGAGAGAGAGAGAGAGAGAGAGAGAGAGAGAGAGAGAGAGAGAGAGAGGGGGAGAGAGAGAGGGAGAGAGGGGAGAGAGGGGAGAGAGGGGAGAGAGATCCTAGCTATTCCACTCTTACCATCCCAGTTGCTAGGATCACTAGACTGGCAAAAAAAATAAGTCACCTTGGTAATTTCTCTCACATCAAAGCTCTTGTTTCATCTAAACATCCATTCGGCTACAGGGCTGGGAGACTCATCAGGAAAGAATTGTGTTGTTGGGGGTTCAGGGAGGACTGATGTAAACCAGTAAACTGTTTCCCCAGAATCCTGCAGGATTTCATGTATTTAAATACCCTCATAGACTCAGAAGGTTTAAATGAAAACATAAGCAGTTCATCATACATGGGATAGTGGTTAGCTTCTTTGAAAAATGCACCCAATCTACAGAAGTTACTGAGAATCCCAGAGGATGCCATGTCAAGAAGAATCAGGGCCCACACATGTGGGGCCAGTTGAGCTGTCCCCGCTATCTCCTATTTCATGGGAATGAGGCTGCCGACATGGTAGGATAGAGAAAAGCTTTCCTCTCTGTGCCTGCCCTGACTCCTGACATACAGAACTGTGAGCATAAATAAAATGGCTTTTATATTGCTGAGTTTTAGGGTGGTTTGTTACCCAGCAAATAGAAACTGGAACAACATATTTGTCCCATTTATATTTATTGTTATAATTATCAATTCACTTCAATTTCAGGTGCTTCATTTTCTTCATGTTTAAAATGGCAATAAGACTATTAATTCAATTTAAGAATTAGGTAAGATAATATATATACAGTACATATATATATTTATATGTTTTATGTAAACCTATTTATATATGCTTTATATATATAAATACATGTATTTATATACATATAAATAAATATATAAATATTTAGAT
The DNA here is from genome assembly GCF_049354715.1 of Callithrix jacchus. Taxonomy (NCBI): domain Eukaryota; kingdom Metazoa; phylum Chordata; class Mammalia; order Primates; family Cebidae; genus Callithrix; species Callithrix jacchus. The sequence continues at coordinate 159,826,661 of NC_133507.1, forward strand.
GTATATAAATACATAGTATCTATACATATATATGTATATACACACATATGTATATTTATATATAAATATATAGTATATATTAATGTATATTTATATGTATATATAAAAATATATGTATATAAAATATATATGTGTATATATAATTTATTGATGTATATAAATAAATAAATATACATCTATAAGGCACTTCAAAAGTTAGCTAGATGGAAAAGATACCTACATGTCTATACTTTTACCTGTTTGCTTTTATTTACTTGAGAATATGAGACAGTTTTTGTTTGAACTCTAACTTCTTGCTGTGAGTGTTTTGAAGTGCTCTCTTTAACTGCTTTTTTACTTGGTGTATTTTGATTTTGAAGTTTTGTATACCTTAAGGTGCTGGCTTTCTTTTGTTTACCTGTCTTGGAGTGACAGCAGTTTCACATAGGTTTTCCATGTGCCCCAAACGAGTGAGAGCAGAAGTCCTTGTCCTGTACGCCTGGGCCCCGTGACTCCCTTCGGTCTGGACTGCGTTCTCTATGCACCCCGCAGCGGGTTTCCTCTACAGCATCATGGGCTGGCGGTTTTTGGTGATTTTGGCATCATCCTTGACCTTTTCTTTGTGTTTATTTTTGGTATTAGTGGGTAAGAGGGAGTCTGTTCTGCGGTGTGATTTGTCTGGTGTATTGGTAAATGTGCAGTTTTATGCCATTTTTTTTCTTTCTTTCGCCATCCGGGATGAAACAAAACCCTGCCTCAGCCCCGGAATTTACCAGAGCTCATTAATGAGATGTCTCCTTGGTCCCTTCGAGGGCAGCTGTGAGTGTTGGCTCAAGCCATGACACTTCTCTCGCATCAAAGCTCTTGCTTCATCTAAGTGTCCGCCCAGCTATGGGGGTGGGAGGCTCATCGGGAAAGAATTCTCGTTTTGTCGGAGGTTCGGGAAGGACTGACGTGAATCTGTAGATTGTTTCCTCAGAATCCTGCAGGATTTCAGTGGTTTTCACAGAATTAAATACCATCTGAGACTCGAGGGTTTAAACGGAAACATACACAGTTCATCCTATGTACTTGATGGGATAATGCTTAGTTCCTTTTAAAAACGCACCAAACCTACAGAAGCTACTGAGAATCCAGCAGGGGTCATCTCAGTTCCTGGAGAGGGGAGGTGGGAAGCTTGTTTTAATTAGACTTGGACTTGCTGTCATACACATGTCTGCATCTGATTTTCACTCTGAGCACTTCCGCCTCCCCAGGCAAACGGAGGGTCGGAACGCTTGATGTGAGAACACATTTCACACACACGCTGATGTATTTACTTACACAGACACGCACTGCACACACACGCAGACCTACACGCTTTCCAGGGCTTGCCATGTGGGGGGCACATTGCAGCTCCTCCTCCCCCTCTGCTCTTTGTGGCGAGCTTGTGGGTCGTCATGCTATTTATTTTTACACAGAAGAATTCATCAATCAAACATCCAACTTTGAGATCTGGTCTATCAGGAGCTACTCCTACAATGCCAGCTCAGCCCTTTCATCTCTGCCCTGGGCCTTGTTGTGCTATTTGGACAAAGATCCTGGAGCCTTCCTTATCTAGAGGGAGCAAAGGAGAAGTTGGGGTGTTCTTACCATCATGCAGGGACCCTGCTGCTCGGGGGTTGGCTCTGCTCTCTGTAGGTGCCCCCTCACCCCCCTCCCACCCAGGGACTCTGCACTGGCCATGGTGGTTGGGGCACAGAACGTGGAGGTTCTTGGAGATTATCTACCACTGGGGTTTGTGTTCAGTTTTCAGTGCTGGGTCCCTGGTGATCTGTTGAAAATCACAGAGCCCCTCCCTGGAGGTTTGTGCACATACCTGTTCACACGTGCTTGCACACACTGCTTCTGGTCTGGCCTTGCTGTTAAAGGTGAAGAGGCAAGGCCCAGGGTGGGTAAGTCAATCTGCTGGTGCTTAGTGATGTGGCCTGGACTGGAAGTCAGCCCACCAGCCCCTGTATACCCTGCCTTTTGCACATTAGGGCCCACTGTCTTTAGCCCGGGCTCTCCTTCTTATCTTTTTTTTCTGAGACAGTCTCACTCTGTCACCCTGGCTGGAGTGCAATGGCGCGATCTCGGCTCACTGTAACCTCCACCTCCCTGGTTCAAGCTCTGCCTCAGCTTCTTGAGTAGCTGGGATTACAGGCATCTGCCAGTACACCCAGCTAATTTTTGTATTTTTATTAGAGGCGGGGTTTTACCATGTTAGTCAGGCTGGTCTCGAACTCCTGACCTCAGGTGATCTGCCTGCTTTGGCTCCTTCTTGTCTTGAATGAGTCTTTACTTGCTGCCATTTCAAGAGGTCTGGCTTAGCATGCAGTGAAGGTCGGCTGGGCCCCTGGCAATAGTCTGTGGGGAGGCTCTACTCAGGCCACTTTTGACTGGTCCCGGAGGTCCCACCTGCCCCACCTCACAGAACTCCCAGCCACCGGCAGCCCTGGGCCCAAGAGGCGACCCCAGCAGCAGGCACTGCTCTCCCTATGGACCTCCCTCAGTGGAGCTCACAGGGAAATCACATTTTTAGGCTCTTCTTGGGGGTGAGGCCATGTACCAGGCAGTCACATGGCCTCCTTGAATTCTCCTCATAACCATTTGGGGAAACTCAGGCTCAGAAAAGCTAAATGACCTGGCCAGGTTGGCACAAGTCTAAGTAATACAGCCAGGCCTGGGGCTCTAGAAAGCTTGCTCCACCTTCACTATTCTGTCTTTGAAAAGACACAAAGCAGGGACTTTGTGTCATGCCGCCCTGTGCCCTGATCACAGTGGGAGACGGGAGGCAGGGTCTCCTTGCCCTGACTCCGAGAGGGAGGCGGAGGGAACTTGCCGTTACCCTGAACTTCCCAGCCTGCACAACCATGGGCTAAAGAAACCTCTGTTTTTAAAAAAATAAATTACCCAGCCTCAGGTATTCTTTTCTAGGAATCCACAACAGACCTTGTAGATGGAAGGCCAATTACAATGCAAACGAACAAACAAAAGAAGCAGATTGCTTTCTGTGAGCAAAACTGTCTGGAAATGCGATGGGATGACTCAGAGAGTTGCCTGTTCTCTATCACAGGAAGACCATTTGAGAGGATAGGCTGGCGGCAGGCCTTGCAGTGCAGGTTAGACGGTGGTGATGATGAGAGTGATGATGGCTGTGGTGGTGATGGTGTTGGTGATGGTGACAGTGATGGTGATTGTGGTGGTGATGGTAATAGTGATAGTGGTAGTGATGATGGTCATGATGATAGTGATGGTGGTGATGGTGGTGATGATGATGGTGATGGTGACAGTAATGTGGTGATGGTGATTATGGTGGTGATGGTGATGGTGATGGTGACAGTAATGTGGTAGTAGTGGTGATTATGGTGGTGATGGTGATGATGATGGTGACAGTAATGTGGTAGTAGTGGTGATTATGGTGGTGATGGTAGTGATGATGCTGGTGATGATGGTGATGGTAGTGATGATGGTGATGCTGGTGATGATGGTGATGGTGATGATGGTGATGCTGGTGATGATGATGGTGATGGTGATGATGGTGATGCTGGTGATGATGTTGATGGTAGTGATGATGGTGATGATGATGGTGATGCTGGTGATGATGGTGATGGTGATGATGATGGTGATGATGATGGTGATGCTGGTGATGTTGATGGTAGTGATGATGATGATGATGGTGATGCTGGTGATGATGGTGATGGTGATGGTGGTGATGCTGGTGATATGGTGATGGTGATGATGGTGATGCTGGTGATGATGGTGATGGTGATGCTGGTGATGATGATGGTGATGGTGATGATGGTGATGCTGGTGATGATGGTGATGGTGATGGTGGTGATGCTGGTGATGATGATGGTGATGGTGATGATGGTGATGGTGATGATGCTGGTGATGATGATGGTGATGGTGATGATGCTGGTGATGATGATGGTGATGGTGATGATGGTGATGCTGGTGATGATGATGGTGATGGTAGTGATGATGATGGTGATGCTGGTGATGGTGATGATGGTGATGCTGGTGATGATGGTGATGCTGGTGATGATGCTGGTGATGATGATGGTGATGGTAGTGATGATGGTGATGCTGGTGATGATGATGGTGATGGTAGTGATGATGGTGATGCTGGTGATGTCAGTGATGGTGATGGTGATGGTGACAGTGATGGTGATGGTGATTATGGGGTTGATGGTGGTGGCGATGATGATGGTGGTGGTGATGGTGATGATGATGATGGTGATGCTGGTGATGTCAGTGATGGTGATGGTGATGGTGACAGTGATGGTGATGGTGATTATGGGGTTGATGGTGGTGGCGATGATGGTGATGCTGGTGACGATGATGATGGTGATGGTGATGATGATGATGGTGATGCTGGTGATGATGATGGTGATGGTAGTGATGATGATGGTGATGGTAGTGATGATGCTGGTGATGATGATGGTGATGCTGGTGATGTCAGTGATGGTGATGGTGATGGTGACAGTGATGGTGATGGTGATTATGGGATTGATGGTGGTGGCGATGATGGTGATGGTGGTGGTGGTGATGATGATGGTGATGGTGATGATGGTGATGGTGATGCTGGTGATGTCAGTGATGGTGATGGTGATTATGGGGTTGATGGTGGTGGCGATGATGATGATGGTGATGCTGGTGATGGTGACAGTGATGGTTATGGTGATTATGGGGTTGATGGTGGTGGCGATGATGGTGATGCTGGTGATGATGATGGTGATGGTGATGATGATGATGGTGATGCTGGTGATGTCAGTGATGGTGATGGTGATGGTGACAGTGACGGTGATGGTGATTATGGGGTTGATGGTGGTGGCGATGATGGTGATGCTGGTGATGATGATGGTGATGGTGATGATGATGATGGTGATGCTGGTGATGTCAGTGATGGTGATGGTGATGGTGACAGTGACGGTGATGGTGATTATGGGGTTGATGGTGGTGGCGATGATGGTGATGCTGGTGATGATGATGGTGATGGTGATGATGATGGTGATGGTGATGCTGGTGATGTCAGTGATGGTGATGGTGATGGTGATGGTGATTATGGGGTTGATGGTGGTGGCGATGATGGTGATGGTGGTGGTGATGATGAACTTGAACATTCTTAACATCCTTAATGTTCATGTTATTTTGATAATGAACAAAGCATTGCTTTCCATACCCAGCTGATACCTGCACCAGCCCTCTGTGGGTATGCTCAGGTGTTATAACACCCAGCAGAGTGAATGAGGCTGAAAGACATGGTCACTGCTGTACTAGAGGCAGAGCTCAGACTTGGCCCAGGCCTTTCACTCCTAGCCCAGGGCTTTGTGCCCCTTGATCTGAGAGTGGCAGCACCTTGTACAAACCAAAGGCATCTGGAAAGGCATTTTCTATGGGTCCCACTGCACAGCCTGTGCCTCAGGAAAACATGGTTACAGCTTGTACCCTCAGGCCTGGGACAATGTGGGGTGAGGAGCAGGCTTATAGGACCAAGGTGTGGGCAAGAGTGTTTCTGTGGTGGGAGCCTGCTGGGTCATGTGTCTTGAGACCTTCCCCTCCCACAGCAGCAGGAGGGGAACAGGTGACTGTGTTTTCCCAGGATGGGCCAAGCCAGTCTCCAGGATATTATCCTGGGATTCTCCAGCCTTTAAGTGTGGCAGCTGCCCTGGGTCCCCGCCATCCCCAGGCTCTGCTCCCCTGCCTCTGGCCCAGACTGCCCTCCTGACGTCTGACACTGGATGTCTGTATCTGCCTGCCCTCTGCCTGGTCATTCCTGCCACCTGTTTCCATCACAGCACACCAAGTACTACCCAAGCAGAGCCCCTCCCAGATGGCACTTGTGTTCCTGCCAGGTACCTTGTCTGGAGGGGCCTGCACGCCACTACCTGCTCTGGGGTGCGAAGTCCCAGGTCCTGGTGACCGCTCTTCCCTGGTCTTCTTAGAGCTGCCTCTCCCTCCTCTTTGGCTGTGGCCCCCTGTCATTTTGGGGTACAGTGACCTCTGCATCTACTGCTGTCTGCAGTTCCCCAGCTGGTGGGTCAGCCCCTCACACTTTGCAGGCGGGTCTCCTCCCAATTTTCTGCTCTGTGTGGCTCCTGGCTCTCGGGGGGGGGGGTGTTGGGGGACACACGGTCCCCTTTAGCAAATCTTCTTTTCTGCCTCTTTGAGGTTTTTCGCCACATGGGCTCCTAAGTGTTCCCCAAGTGTCCTCAATCTCTTGTGTCTCCAGGTACCCCCAGGTTTCATCTTCTGCATGGACTGGTCTCCCTTTTTCCTTCACTTGAGAAACTCCCTCCGTCCTTTGGGCTCAGGATGGGTGTCAGCCTGGGAAGCTGCCATCCTGACGTCCATCCCTCCCTCTAGTGGGACACTCTGATGTCCTCCATCAGGGTCTCTGTCACAGCCCTTGTTACATTCATTACAGCTGAGGGCAGGGATGACGTCCATTTATTGTCTGGCACAGAGCAGGTGGTCAGGGTGCTTATAGGGTGGGTGTGTGAATCCAGGAGGGAGGGAATGAAGAATGATTGTAACTGGCCCCGGTCACAGGCTCCTCATGGCAGAGCTGGGATTTTCATCACTCAGCAAGTGTCTGGTGCGTCCCCCTCTGGGGCCAGCCCTGAATTCAGAGCCAGTGCCATGGAGGCCAACCAGGCAAGCAGAGGTCCAGCCTGCCTGGGGCGTGCTTGCAACTGGAACGCAGGCCTGTGGACTCCCAGTTTGGTGCTCTTCCTGACATGCTGCAGGAGGGTGGGGGGCCGACATGGCCTGCAGGGGACCCAGCAGCCCTGCTGGCGGGTTGCAGTATGCTCCAGACATCGGGGAGCACGAGGACTTCCTATGTACCCCTTGTCTCTGGGCGGCCACCAGGGTGAGGAGGAAGACAGTGGGCTGCCGGCTCCCTCTGCAGGAGGGACAGGAGAGGGAGCTGCTGAGCGGCTCTCAGAGGGCTCCTGGGCCAGGTCCCTGCCTTGCTCCCATCAAAGGGATGGCCCTGCAGTGACGGCACAGAGCAGCAGACACAGGCCGGCCCAGCGGGCCCAGCCAGCCGCGCTATTAAGCAGCAGCACCAGATCCCTTTGTTTCTCCGCTCCTTCCAAAGTGGCAAAAGATCAAGGCCCTGAGCTTGAAATAACAAAAGGGAAATAGCTTGCAGACAGCGCATCTGGAGGCCAGAAGGGGTTTAATAGCTGGGCTCAGGAGGGAGGGAGAGGGGGCAGGATGCCGATTCATAAACTCTTCCCTGTGGCTCCCCAACCTGCCCTGCTCAGGCTCCCACAACCGTCCCTGGCCCCGTGGCAGGCTGCCCCCTTGGGTGGCACTCCTTGCCCATCAGCACGGGCACATGCCGCCTGGCCTCTCTGTAGGTTCCCCATCCCTGCCTGTGCTCAGGCCCTCCTTGCTCCTCTCCAGCCCTCGCTCCTCTGAGTCCTTGAGTCCCTGGGTTAATGAGGATCTACTGCAGGGTCGCGGGTGTCTGGCCGGTGACATGTGCAGACACACATCTGTGATTACTTGGGCTGAGGAAAGCCAGCCCCCAGAGCTCTGCGCCCTTCTCTGCAGGCAGAGCTGAGCTGGGCGGGCCTCCTGGGGAAGGAGAGCCATGTAGGGCGTCATGGCACACACGGCCATGGTCAGAGGCCTGACCTCAGAGGCGGAGGCCTATTGTTCTCGTGTGGGTCCCCCGGTCTCTAACCTTTGGGGGGGTGTTTGCAGTGAGGAGCTTACACAGCACACGGTTCCGTAGGCTGACGTCTTCTTTGTACAACCTGTGAGAGTGTAGCTGGAGTCCTGGGGGAGTGGGGGGGGGTGGAGGGGGCTCCCTGCTGCCGTGCTCGACACTCACTGTGACCCCAAAGACACTGGCTAACAAGGATGGAAAGGAAATGTTCCCGAGGGGGGCTGCAGCCCATGCCAACATGATGCGGTGCCAACTCACAGCATCTGCCCCAGGCTGGGCTCACTGGGGTCACATCCCTGAAGGGCCTATTGGACAGAGAGCAGGTGGTTTGTTTGAGGTCACACAGCTTGTCAGAGTCAGCGCTGAGATTCAAATCCCTGCCTCCCTCATAACTCAGGCTTTCTAGAACCCCTTCTTTCCTGAGGTCCCAAGCAAAGGAGTGATCTGGCCTGGCCCAATCCTTTCTTGGTGCATATTTTCCTAAAATGCAATCTGGAACCCATCACTTCCCACCTCAAGATCTGGCTGATGTTCCCCTTCCTCAGTGGTTCTTTTGGATGGCTGGAGTGGCCAATGACCTTTGAGGCTAGAGTTGCTTGTGGTGCAGCCCCCAGGGGCAGGTGGACAGAGCCAATGGGCATGTGTGTCCTCTCTCCCCAGTGGGTGTGTGAACCCCAGCAGCTGGCTGTCCAGGCTCCTGGGCGGTGCTGAGTGGGGCTCAGGCTGCCTGTTGGCCTTCATTTGTTGGGCACAGGTGATCAGGGTGCCCTGTTCCAAAGGTGCTTCTGCCAGGGGAAGGGGAAGCAGGTGAGGCCTGACACCCGACTCAGCAGTACCACCTGAGCTCGTGGACTGGAGTTGCCCTGGGCTCTAATGGACACACTGTACATGTTCAGGCTCCGCTGAGGAGGGGGCTGTGTTTCCCTGGCCTAGAATGGAGCTTGGGGCTTGTGCTCGTTCAGCCAATAGCTCAATGGGGCCAAGGGGGAGGTTGGCGCACGGGACCCCCTGGTTCCTGACCTGCAGCTCTTGGGTCACTTTTTACTAAGCGAAATTAATGGAATGTCCTGGATGTTAGGATGGCCTAGGAGGCTTTGTCCTGGGGTGACTTTGCCGCCTTCCCAAGCCTCTGTTTCCTTCCTTTGTCAGCCTGGTGACTGGGTGGGGGGCGCTCCCTATGTCTTTCTGTGACTGCAGGTTCTTGCTATGGCCCCCAAGCAGGTCACCCCACGACTTAGGGAGCTGTGGCTCGCTGAAGCCTGGTTGGGGGCAGTGGAGGTGGTTCAGCCAAGCTCTCTGTATCTATTCCAGAGGTCCTAGGAGGTCTGCCGTGAGTCCCATCACAGTCCCATGCCTCCGTCCTGCTGAAGGTCACAAATGTTGCCACGCATGAGTCGTTGCTGAGGCTCCTCAGGGAGAGCCCGTCCCACGCCCGTGCTGCCCTCGGCTTCCCCCTCCATTTTGCTCTGGCTTCCGTGTGAGGGGCTCTATTCACATCCGCCAGGATTCGGCACGGTTCTCTGTTTCTAGTGCAGTAGGAAATATGTTTATGTTCATAGTTCCATATTTACCTCGTTATTTTAATGGGATTTGTGGCAGAAGATCTAAACGCTTCAGTCTGCCATTTTGAACTGGAAGTCAAGCAAAATTTAAAGACAGGAAGAAAGCCTACAATTTTGCTGGGTGTGGCGGCTCACGCCTGTACTTCCAATGCTCTGGGAAGCTGAGGGGGAGGATCGTTTGAGCCCAGAAGTTTGAGACCAGCCTGGGTAACATAGTGAGACCTTTACTCAAATAAATTATGTTAAAAGAAGAGTACAATTTAAGGAACCACACAAATGCAGATTCTCTTAGACAATTAAAATGGTTGTGGTCAAATAATATTTTGAAATACCAAGTGATTTAACTTGCCCAGCATTTCCTGTTGCCTTTTTTCATCAAGGGCTTTTTCTACCCTGTTATTGGAGAGAGTGGTGGCCTGAGGAAGAGAAGACACAGCTGATCTTAAAAAGTAGTTGGTCCATGGCGTCGTGAGCTGCTGGCATGGGGTCCTTGTATACCGGGTAACGACGGCTGCACCTGCAGCTTCTCCTCCCAGTCTCCAGTGCGGGCTGTGGCCCAGGCCTCCATCTGTGTCTGGAAGCTGCTGGAGAGCAGTCCGGGTCCGATTTGGGCTTGTGCCTCTCGACAGTCTCAAGCGCTGTCCTGTCATGAGGGAGGCTGCCTCCAGCACTCTGCTTCTTGGTCCTGGAGCTGGAGATTTTCAGGGGCCGATGAGCTCTGTCCTCTTCTGCTCTCAATTTTTGTTCATCGGGTAGGCTTGGCAAGTCCCCTTGACCTTCCTCAGGAAACCTTTGATCCGTGTGACCCTGCCCGCTCCCCACCGTGTCTGCTCCGTGAGAGGTTTCCTACACACACTCACTTGGAATGCGGCCCCGGCCCTTTTGTATCATGAATGTCCAGCGTAGGCACTGGCTTGGGGAGAAATGGGGAACAGGCAAAGTAACTTCCCCGGGCATACTGACCTGACAACAGACACTGTAATTCCAGTTAGCGCACCCATCCCTGTGCAGAGATTCCGGATAGGGAGACCGTATGCGGTGTAATTTATCATTTGATATGTGTGGCATTTCAAGTAAGTCGGGAGAATTGAATGCAAGATTTTAGATCACTGGCTATCCATTGGGAAAAAAATGTTACCCAAAAAGCAACATCTTCTGCCATTTCATACATACAGTACACTCCGGCTGGATTAAAGATTTGGTGTAATAAAGAAGGACTGAAACATTCCAGAAGGACAGATAGGAGAGTATTTTGTATCCTCGGGGAGTGGGGTAGTTTCAGCCAAGACCTAGAAATCGTTGGTATTAGGAATGACCTGGAGCTGATCCTGGTGTCCCAGAAGCTGATCCAGCGCAGATTGACTTCTTTCTCAGGCTACATGTTCTGTGGAGGTCAGCAGGGGCTCTGCTCTCCTGAGACACCCAGGACCCAAGCTGATGGAGACTCTACCATCTGGGAGAGTGTAGCAGGGGAAGGGGCCCCTGGAGGGCCATGCACTGTTTCTTCTATATTTTGGCCCAGAGGTGACACACATCACTCATCACTTGGGACCCAGACTGGTCCAGAACCAGCCACATGGCCCTGCTCCCGCTGTGCGGCAAGAAGGCAGGACAGTGTGGAGACTGGGTTGAACGCTGAGGAGCATTACTCTCCCTGCCACAGATTGTCTTCTGATACATTCTGACATCAGAGGGGTCGGTGACTTTCCTGGGAAGTGTTAACTAGCAGAACTGACCTGAGATGTAGGAATTCAAAAGAGATGGTAAGAAAACAAGGGAAAGCTTTCTAAGATGTACCTTCCGACTGGATCCCATCCCAGATGGTTTTACTGAAAGGTTGTCCCATGCGTGTGTCTGTCTGAGGAAGGAGTAGGATGCTCCCCGAATCCTACAATTCCAGTGTGGAATCAGTGAAACTCAGGGGGTGGGAAGTGCCACAGCCTGGTGGCGGGAGCTGGGCAGTAGGCCACCCACACCTGCTCTCCCTTCTTCCAAATCTAGTGAGAGGCTGCTCAGGCCTTGTCACTTCTGCTGTAGAAGCTGATTACCTGGAACGTTCCCAACAGACTAAGTGCAGCAGGGGAGACTTACAAAGAGATGCCTTGTAAGAAACTGGGGAAACTGGGGTGCTGTCACAGCTTGAGAAATTCTTGGCAGCCAAAGAGGAACTGAGAGAGAGAGAGAGAAAGAGAGAGAGAGAGAGAGAGAGAGAGAGAGAGAGACACCGACCTACCCATAGGGTATCAGACTGTGGAGACTGTCAGAGAGAATGACAGAGGCCTGGCAAGCTGGCAGTTCATAGAGTGAAGCTAAGGAAATCACAAACAAAGTGTGTTATTTATAACTGTACATACTTGATCCAGGCACAGCGACTCACATCTGTAATCCCAGCACTTTGGGAGGCTGAGGTGAGAGGATCACTTGAGGTCAGGAGTTTGAGACCAGCCTTGGCAACATAGCAAGACCCCTTCTCTACTAAAATAGTAATTTAAAAAAATTAGCCAGGCATGGTGGTATGCCTGTAGTTCCATCTATTTGTGAGGCTGAGGTGGGAGGATCAATCGCTTGAGCCCAGGAGGTTGAGGCTGTAATGAGCCATGATGATTGCACCACTGCACTCCCACCTGTTTAATCATTGGAAATGGATACAATCCAAAGTCTGTAGCTACTAGGCACCCAGTGCCTTCATCATCATTGTACCACTGAAGCTCACCTCCATGCTGGGAACCAATGGCTCTGAGACCATCATGGCTGTGCCTGGCAGTGCAGTAGCAGACAGCTGACATGTGTGACATGGACAAGAAACATGGACAAGATGGCACCTGATGGGAGGGTGAGGGTCCAGAGAGCCAGTAAATCCACAGCCATGTGGCTGGTCATGGAACAAGGTTGGCCAAGAAAGAAGGTTTTGGAAGGTGAGGGGTTCATTTCAGATCCTCCCTAAAGGTGCCCTGAGACATCTTCTTTAACAGGAGCACCAACGAGGAGGTTTCTGGTAGGCAGCTCTCTCCTGAATGCTGAGCAGAACGGGCTGGCCATGCCAGGGACTGGTTTGCTTTGTTTTAACAGAGGTCCCGGGGTCCTCACAGTGAGACATGATTCTCACTTCTCATATCTGCTCTCAAGGGCCTTGTGATCTCTGTGCTATCCTATTAAAGGCAGGTAGAGGAGAGGAACAGAGGACCCCAAACAAGTCCCTGTTCAGCTGGGACACCTGGGAAAGGGAGGAGCATGGAATAGGGAAGGAAGCCAGCTGGGGGACAGTGAACACCGATGTTCACGCAGACTCAATCAGCAGCGATCTGTGAGTCAGAGGCTCTCAACATGCTCCAGAGCAAAGCTGGGTAAACACTGCCACTTTTTGTTTGCGTTGAGAGTTAGCTGCCTGCAAGCACGTTAGGAAACCCTGGCAAAGAACATTCCAAATGCATGTGGTGCCTTTGAGTTTATTTGTCTCAATTTATTCCAGTTACATTTGAGCATGGCCTGATGATACATCTCACACTGACTGAAGACTGTGGGCCCGTGTGGCAGGCAGGGAAGGAGGGGGAGGGGGAGGGTTTCCTAGCGGCATCTAATTTAAAGCACCTTTAGCTGAGTGGTGCAGTGAAAAGGATGTGGCTAAAACAAATAAAAATCATAGCAGGATCAAAGTACACGCACAAATTTATTCCTTCTGGAAGCGGCTTCTATTCCCCTCTCCCCCTCTCCCCTTCCCTTGTTTTCCTCTCCTTTGAGTCCCAGCGATTCTTTCATGGCAGAACTCCAGGACGGTCTCGTCTCCTTGCAGTGCAATGGCGGTTTCATCTCTGATTGATGGGGCGAAGGCACCGGGACCGCAGGTTTGAAGATCTAAGGGCCGTCCTAATTTCATGGTGGGCATGTGAAGTGTCACATTAATCAGCGCTCTTTATGAGCAGTTCAAAGACAGTCATAGATGTTGGGAAGGTGCTTGTTTGAAGCACAGAGCCAAGCGAGTTCAGGATTTTATCAACAACCTGCGGCTTCCACCTCCTCTCCCCAGTGCATCTCTTGCCCGACTGCTGGGTGGAATTTTATATGAGAATCATATGGAGCTAAAGTAACCTACGATACCATCCAGTTCTGACCCACACTTTACATAGGAATCAGCAGAGGCTGGGAGTCTCTCTTGGGGTCACACAGAAAGCCATCTAGTCTGGAAGCAGTAGGTTGGTTATTCAAGCCTCCTGGTTGCCCATGGTGGCTCAAATAGGGTTAGATGTTGATATAGTTTGACTCTGTGTCTCCAACCAAATCTCATGTTGAATTGAAATTCCCAGTGCTGGGGAAGGGGCCTGGTTGGAGGTGATTGGATCAAGGGGGCAGATTTCCCCCTTGCTGTCCTAGTGATAGTGAGTGAGTTCTCAGGAGAGCTGGTTGTCTGAAAGGCCTTGCTGCTTTGTGTAGTATAGGGACTTGGTGATAGAGTGAGTTTCAGCTGTGGCTAAAGCAACATGGAGCTCAGGCTGTTGCTTCAGAGGGTGCAAGCCCCAAGCCTCAGTGGCTTACACATGGTATTGGACCTGTGGGTTCACAGGAGTCAAGAACTGAGGTTTGGGAACCTCAGCTTAGATTTCAGAGGATGTATGGAAATGCCTAGATGTCCAGGCAGAAGTCTGCTATGGGGCAAAGCCCTCATGGAGAACCTCTGCTAGGGCATTGCAGAAGGGAGATGTAACCAAAGTTTAATGTTTGTTTACTGCCCTGTTGGATTTTGGACTTGGATGGGGCTTGGAGACTCTTTTTTGGCCAGTTTCTTCCTTTTGGAATGAGTGTATTTGTCCAGTGCCTGTACCTCCGTTGTATCTTGGAAGTTAACTAACTTGCTTTTGGTTTTACAGGCTCATAGGCAGAAGGAACTTACCTCGTCTCAGATGAGACTTTAGATTTGGACTTTGAGGATAATGATGGAATGAATTAAGACTTTGGAGGACTGTTAGAAATACATAATTGTGTTTTGAAATGTGAGGACATGATATTTTAAAGGGGCCATGAATGAAATAACGGGGTTTAGCTGTGTCCCACCCAAATCTCATCTTGAATTGTAGTTCCCATAATTTCCATGTGCCATGGGAGGGACTTGATGGGAGGTAATTGAATCATAGCGGTGTTTATTAGTCCAATCTCACATTGCTGTAAAGAACTACCAAAGACTGGGTAAATTCATAAGGAAAAGAGGTTTAAATGACTCATAGTTTTGCAGGGCTGAGAAGGCCTCAAACAACTTACAATCATGGTGGAAGGGGGAGCAAACACATCCTTCTTCAAAGGATGGCAAGAAGAAGTGCTGAGCAAAAGGGGAAAAGCTCCTTAGAAAAGCATCAGATCTGCTGAAAACTTAACTCACTATCACGAAAACAGCATGGAAGCGACCATCTCCATGATTCAGTTACCTCCCACTGGATCCCTTCTGTGACATGTGGGAATTATGGGAACTACAATTCAAGATGACATTTGGGTGGGGACACAACAAAATCATATTACTGCACCTCAGGGATGATCCAAGACATCTCCTGGTGTAGTGATCTCACATCAGAAATGATCCAAGACACCTCCCGGTACAGTCCTCCCACCTCAGGGACGATTCAACACCTCCTGGGTCAGTGCTCCCACCTCAGGCATGATCCAAGATACCCCGTTACAGTATTCCTGCCTCAGCGATGAGTTAAGGCACCTGCTGCTCAGGTACAACCAAGCATGATCCAAGGCACTTGCGATGCAGTGTTCCGACCTTGGAATAATGCAGGGCACCTCCTGGTACAGTGCTCACAAATCAGAGGTGATCCAAAACATCTCTTGGTGCAATGCTCACACCTCAGAGATGGTGATCTGAAGACCTCCAGGTGCAGCACTTGAACCTCAGGGATGATGATCCAAAGACCTCCGGGTGCAGCGCTCACACCTCAGGGATGATGATCCGAAGACCTGTGGGTGCAGCGCTCACACCTCAGGGATGATGATCCTAAGACCTGTGGGTGCAGCACTCACACCTCAGGGATGGTGATCTGAAGACCTGTGGGTGCAGCACTCACACCTCAGATATGCTGATCTGAAGACCTGTGGGTGCAGCGCTCACACCTCAGGGATGATGATCCGAAGACCTGTGGGTGCAGCACTCACACCTCAGAGATGGTGATCCGAAGACCTGTGGGTGCAGCACTCACACCTCAGGGATGATGATCTGAAGACCTGTGGGTGCAGCGCTCACACCTCAGAGATGATGATCCTAAGACCTGTGGGTGCAGCACTCACACCTCAGGGATGATGATCCGAAGACCTGTGGGTGCAGCGCTCACACCTCAGAGATGATGATCCTAAGACCTGTGGGTGCAGCGCTCACACCTCAGGGATGATGATCCAAAGACCTGTGGGTGCAGCGCTCACACCTCAGATATGATGATCCAAAGACCTGTGGGTGCAGTGCTCACACCTTAGGGATGGTGATCCGAAGACCTCCGGGTGCAGCGCTCACACCTTAGGGATGGTGATCTGAAGACCTCCGGGTGCAGCGCTCACACCTCAGAGATGCTGATCCAAAGACCTGTGGGTGCAGCGCTCACACCTCAGGGATGGTGATCCGAAGACCTGTGGGTGCAGCACTCACACCTCAGAGATGATGATCCTAAGACCTGTGGGTGCAGCGCTCACACCTCAGATATGATGATCCAAAGACCTGTGGGTGCAGCGCTCACACCTCAGGGATGATGATCCAAAGACCTCCGGGTGCAGCGCTCACACCTCAGAGATGATGATCCGAAGACCTGTGGGTGCAGCACTCACACCTCAGGGATGATGATCTGAAGACCTGTGGGTGCAGCACTCACACCTCAGGGATGATGATCTGAAGACCTGTGGGTGCAGCGCTCACACCTCAGATATGATGATCCGAAGACCTGTGGATGCAGCGCTCACACCTCAGATATGATGATCCGAAGACCTGTGGGTGCAGCGCTCACACCTCAGAGATGCTGATCCGAAGACCTGTGGGTGCAGCGCTCACATCTCAGGGATGGTGATCCGAGACCTCCGGGTGCAGCGCTCACATCTCAGGGATGGTGATCCGAGACCTCCGGGTGCAGCGCTCACACCTCAGAGATGGTGATCCAATGACTTCCAGGTGCAGTGCTCACACCTCAGGGATGACTCAAGACACCTGCTGGTGCAGTGCTCCAAGAGTCCTCCTGGTGCAGTGCTGACACCTCAGGCATGATTGAAGACACTTCCTGGTGCAGTGCTCCCACCTCAGGGATGATCCAAGAGACCACCTGGTGCATGGTTCACACCTCAGGGATAATCCAAGACACCTCCTGGTACACTGCTGCCATCTCAGGAATGCTCCAGACACCTCGTGCTGCAGTGCTCACACCTCAGATTATTTAAGACACCTCCTGGGGCAGGCATAATCCAAAAGACCTACTGGTGCAGTGCCTGCACCTCAGAGATGATACGCAACACCTGGTGCATGGCTCACACCTCAGGCATGGTATGAGATGCTTGAAATAAGATGCATGAAACGTTCACACTTCAGGTATGATGATCCAAAGACCTCCTGCTGCAGTGCTCACACCTCAGGGATGATCCAGGACACCTCCTGGTGCAGTGCTTATAAGCCCCTGTGCCAAGTGGGGCCACAGGGATGCAGCCCCCCATCACCCCCACAGCCCCTTTGGTGGCCCTTCTACCCCAGGCCTGCAGCTGAGGACCTGTCTGTTAGCTCTGCGGGTGGGCTGCAGGTGGGCATTTACCTTTAGTGCCTACATTGGTCCATTTGGGCTGCTGTAACAAAATACTGTACACAGGGTGGCTTATGAACATCAGAAATCATGTGTTGCTCACAGTTCTGGAAGATGGAGGTCCGAGGTCCAGCAGCTTCAGTGTCTGGTGAGGAGCTGCCTTCTGGCTGGTAGGTGTTGTCTCTCAGGCCTCTTTGAATAGGGGCCTGATCCCATTGATGAGGGGTCTGCCTCTGTGATCTCATAACCTCCTAATGTGAGGCCACACCCTGACTTGGGGATGAGATTTCAACATATCAATTTGTGGGGGACACTTGCTGACCATTGAACTCTTTAAAGCAAAGCCCCAACTCTCCCCTTTTATTCTGAGTGGGGCTGATGGTGCAGTGGGAAGAGTTTGATGGTCCTGATAGCCTAACCCCAGACTCCAGATCACCAGAAATCCTGTTTAGGGGTTCAATATTGAGAAAGGCAATTCTGGGTCCCCTTTTCTCCAGGCTGGGCAGGTGGCCCTGCTCCTGTGAGAGGTGCCACCCCCAGCTACTCAGCCCTGCCCTGCTGACGCCGTCTGCTGTGGGGATTCTTAGCATATCAGCGACCACATCAGGGTGTCGAGTATGCAGATAATGGAAGACTGCTGTGGAAGTCTGTATGTGACCATCTGTGCAGACAGCACCGCCTTACCTCCTGTGTCCCTGCATCAGCAGCACATCCTAAAATCCCCTAACTACGGTGCAATGACAGTGAAAATAAAAATTCAGGAATACACTGGAACCAGAAGACCTGCTTCCTGGGAACTTAAGACAATCATCTCATGGGTAAAAGAGAAAAACCAGACTGGGTGCAGTGGCTCACGCCTGTAACTCCAGCACTTTGGGAGGCCGAGGTGGGTGGATCATGAGGTCAGGAGTTTGAGACCAGCCTGGCCAACATGGTGAGACCCCTTCTCTACTAAAAAAGAAATGCAAAAATTAGCTGGTGTGATGGCAGGCGCCTGTAGTCCCAGTTACTCGGGAGGCTGAGGCAGGTGAATTGCTTGAAACCGGAAGGTGGAGGTTGCAGTGAGCCAAGATGGCACCATTGCACTCCAGCCTGGGCACAAAACTCCGTCTCAAAAAAAGAAAAAGAGAGAGAAAAACCAAATCAGCAAAGAAATATATTCAGAAAAGAACAAACAAGTTACATGCTAGAGCTTATTAGATGTAGCTTGGACTATACCGATAATCTAATTCCAGTTTTAAACTGTCAAAGGAAATTAAGACATTCCTTGAAATAAAAGACAAATAAACCCAAGGAAAGCAGAAGTACAGACTACAGATAACAGCAGGAATAATGAATTCAAAAACTAAAACGACTGAACTGAGAAGTGAAGACTGAGGGCTGACTAGGAAAACAGAATAGGTAACTACTCACTAGCAACACAAAGAAACGTGAGAAAACGTGACTGCCCCTCGGAAGACTAGCCCTGGAGAAACCAGAATCTGAAGAGAGCAGTTCCTACCGTTTCAAGTTAAAAGAGTTCGAAAAAGTGGTCGAAGAAGGTAATTTTTGAAAAGTATATCTTATGAAAATTAATTGAAGACGTAGTAGCATGTTCACATGCACCAACATCTGTAGAAAACATTTGAGAAAGCTGTAAAAGAATCAAGGCAACAAAGTGCAGCTTGTGTGTGTGTGTGTGTGTGAGAGAGAGAGTGTGTGCCTGTATGAGCATTTGTGTGCATACATGTGCATATATTCATGGGGTGTGTGCGCACACTGTGCGTGCCTGGGTGTGCATGTGTGCACATGCATGTGTGTATGATGTGCATTATGCATGATGTGTGTGTACACGGCACGGGTGTGTGCCTGTGTGTGCATGCATGTGCATGTGTGCGTGGTGTGTGTGTGTGCAATGTGTGAGACTGTGTGCCTGAATGGGCATTTGTGTGCATACATGTGCATATATTCATGGGGTGTGTGTGCACACTGTGCATGCCTGGGTGTGCACGTGTGCACATGCATGTGTGTGTGATGTGCATTATGCATGATGTGTGTGTACATGGCACGGGTGTGTGCCTGTGTGTGCATGCATGTGCATGTGTGCGTGGTGTGTGTGTGTGCAAGGTGTGAGACTGCCTGAATGAGCATTTGTGTGCATACATGTGCATATATTCATGGGGTGTGTGTGCACACTGTGCATGCCTGGGTGTGCATGTGTGCACATGCATGTGTGTGTGATGTGCATTATGCATGATGTGTGTGTACATGGCACGGGTGTGTGCCTGTGTGTGCATGCATGTGCATGTGTGCATGGTGTGTGCGTTTGTGTGTGTTTTAGTCTTCTGTAATCTTCCTCATGCTTTCCAAGCTCCTTCAAATCCAAGTATAATAATCAAAGGAAACGAAGCCCCGTATCTTTAGGGACACTGCACGCTTTGCTGACCACCATGCTGGCTGTCTGCTGCTGGTCCGGACCCACCTCCATCCTTCTTGCCACGCTCCGTGTTTCAGGAGGCTGACTACATGGCCCAGACCCCAGTGACGTCTCTGTCCTTTGGCTTCTGGTCAGGTTGGCAGCCGGGGAGAGACAGTGGAAGGGGCAGGAGCTGGGCAAGGCCGCCTGGCTGCCACACTGTCTACTGCTGTCATTTACCTTCTACTTCTGCCTACACCCAAATGTTGTCTCAGCTTCTGCCCTTCTGGTGAGGTCTTGGCTCCTCTCAGTCTGTGTGGCAGACCCGGACACCCCTTCCAGGAAGGACTCACTCCCAGCTTTGGGGAGTGGTCAGAATACGGCCTCTACCTGCTAGCTCTTCAGGATCTTCCCAGGGATGAGCCCTGATGGGACTGGGCCGAGCTTCTCACGTCCAGCTCACACCCAGAGACTGGGAGCGGGTCTTGGGAGACCTGTGTGGGATGCTGAAGGGTTCTGTCCACTCGGAGCTTTCTGGCAGGTTGTACTGCAGTTGAACGCCTCCCTCCACTCACCCCACTTCCTGTCCAGGTGCTGGACCCTCATAACATCTTGTATCCTGCCTCTGTCTCAACTCCTGCTTCTGAAGAACCCAACCTACTACGACGGGGTTCTCTCTCTCCAGCTGCCATTAGCTACTCCCCGAGCCCCTTGCCTTTCAGGACTAGGTGTGGGGTCTTCCAGCTGCTGCCAGCCCCAAGATACTGTGGGGGGTCCTCTCAGCAATTCCCAGCGCAGGCTGCTGATGGTCCACGGTTCAGGTCCTCCACCAGCTTTATCTGCACATCCTGATACTGAGTCAAGCCCGGCTTGGGGCGGGGGGCACAGAGCAGGAGAACCTGTTGGAAACCTGCTCCTGGGGATTGTACATTCACTCTCTAACGCTGGCCTGTGGGGCTGGAGTGGCAGCAGGATGGTGGGTAGGAGGAGACCTCAGGTGAACACATGCTTCGCAGTCTCCGTGATGTTTTGTTTACTGCTTTCTGAGCAGTTGTCCTGCTGGAAGAGAAAACCTGCCCCGGGCTCCACAGCCTTCCCACAGAGCCAGGATACTGGAATAGCGTAATGACCTTTCTTTCCCCCAGATTCCCCCAGAAGGCCCTTGGCCTCCCTCTTGTCTGACGTGTGTCCGAGGGTCTGCTGCCAGCAGGGTTCCTCCCAGGCTCTGTCCTGGTCCGGGGCGCCCTTTAGATTGTGTGTTTCCTGTCGCAGCAGGCAGGGCCTTCCAGGTAACAGAGGAGCTCGCAGATGGGGTAGTTTGGGAGCATTGTGCTGAGTGTCTCTGGGTCAGCCAGGAAGGCAGTCCATGGCAGGGAGGCCCCACGAGGACAGTCAGGCTGCTTGTGTTCCTTTGCTGATCCAGCCGGGTGCAGACTGGCCTGGAGGAGTGGGCTCTGCCTTGAGGTGTAGGAACTGGGTACAGATCCCAGCTTATTCCCGACTCCCCATGAGAATTGGGGGCCGTGTCTCGCCGGTCTGCACCTTGGTAGACAGACCGGTGCCATCTGTAGAATGGGTGCTGGATCTTGCTGTCTAAGGCCCTGCCCAGATCAGCATCTCCTGACTCTTGCCCTGGGTCTCTCTCTGGTCCAGCTGAGGTCACTGAGCCCACAACTGCTGCCCTCAGGGCTCCATCACCTTGGCAGGTACCAGGGCTCCAAGCTGGCCCCTCCCCGCTTTCTGCTGGCCTCCCTCTTTGTGTCCAGGAACTGGTTTCCCATGCCTGCCTCTAGCCCTGGCCTCTCTCGGAGTGAGGGTCTTCTGGGCCCCTCCAGGCTCTGGATCTGGGGTCCTGTCCTTGCATCCCACTCCCCAGGGCAGTCACCTGGTGCCCTGTGGATTTCTTCTCCCCTCCCAGTCCTTGAGGGGAGCCCATCCCATCTCCGGCTGAGCCAGCCTCATTTTTCTCAAGAGCTATTAACACACGGCAGAAAGAGTGGTGCGATGATGGAAATGAGGTGAAGTGGGTTCAAGCTCTCACTTCTGGAGCTTTTACTTTCAGAGGTCAACTCAAGTGTTTCTCTCATCGGCTTTTCGAAATTAGAACAGGAGGTACTGAAACAATCTTGGATTTCATCCCTCAGCTGAGGCTCTACCGTGGGGCCAGCGCCTGAAGCGCCTGAGTGCCAGGATCGTCCGGCTCTGCTGCCCTCTGTGTCCCGGGCCCGTCCGAGCCCCGCTGGGTGCGATCCATACTGAGCGGGGCGCCCACGACAGAGAAGGCTCACAGCACACGACTTCAGCCCCTCCCCAGCCACAAATGCAGGAAACTGAGGCACAGAGAGGAGGCACCTCTCTGTGAGTTTATAGTGTGCCCTCGGAAGGCTCTGGAAAAATGGAGTCCACATTCGTCTCCAGCTGCAGTGAGAGGCAGCCATGGGAACCCAGCATTCAGCCAGACCAAAGCCTCCTGGGCCGCTGAAAAACAAACCAGACCAGAGCCCCCAAGAGGGGACCCGTGTCAGCAGCGCCAGGCAGGGCTGCAAGGAGCACGCCTTAAATCCATTCCACTAAGTGCTGGGGGCTTTATGCGCCATGGGACTCAGTTCGGGGAAAGGCCTTTTAATAAGTCATTATTAAGACCATTTGCCTTTTCACATTTGCATATATAATTCTTGAAATAGCTCTTTCCTAATGAGCCCGGATATTGACATTCAACAGAGTTCTCTCCCCTTCGAGGCCCATCATCCCTGTCATAAAGCTGCCCTGGTGAGGGCCTGCCTGGGAGGGAGACGGGAGGGTAGAGGGGTTTCCAGTCCCCCCAACAAGGCCGAGGGAAGCTGCAGGGCGAGTTCCTGGAGGGACCTGGCTTTTCTCGGTATATAGAGGGGGCTCTCCAGCAGCGGGGGAGAGAAGCAAAAGGCGCTGGGTGTCTCCACTGCTTGCCTCCTTTGGGGGGGCGGGGTGGGCTGGTGGCCACAGGAGTCCTCAGGTGTTTTCAGACTGTCAGGAGTCAGGACAGCAGCTCCCAGGTGCAGCCTGGCAGCCAGGGCCTCAGCCCTTAGCCCACAGCTCTCTTGTGTAGATGCTCTCAGGCCGTGGTGGGCTGTTTATGGGGCCCAGGGCGAAATAGAAGTGGGGGCGCCCGGTTCAGAAGGCCTTCAGACTTCCAAGGCAGCGACGGCCAGGCCTTGAACAGAGCGTGGGGCCCCTGTGGGCTCAGCTGGGCCCTGTGAGTCTGCCCAGGCCTCACACCTGTGGAGCTGGCCCTGGGTGTCATCGTCCTTCTCCTCCTCTCCGTTGCCCATTTTTCAGGAAAATACAGAGGAATGCAGAGGTCACAGTCCCACTGCTTGGCCTGGACCAAGACCAGACCAAGACCAGAGTGGCCTCTGGGGCTGTGGGGTGTTGTCTGCATGGGAGGGGCTGGGGGGATGCCCGGACAGCGAGGGAAGGCCTGAGAGTCCTGGGCCTGCACCAGCCACCTCCAGGAGACACCAGGATGGCTGGGGCCACCTCCTTTCTCTCCCGGCACACAACACTGGTCATTCACGTCTCAGCTGCTAGAGGGCAGGAGGTCTGAGTATGCCAGTCATCAGTACCTCCTGCTCCTTCCTTGGGCAGGACATGCTGGGGTTGGGGCATGGTGGATGGTGAGGTGGAGGGTCCGGCTCCTGAGCTCCAGGCTTTGAGGGAGACAGACTCATGACTCAGCACTGTGTGAGTGCTGGGAATGTTCCTGGGACAGAGAGCACAAACGGAGGCCTCTCCACGCCCAGGGAAGGGAAGGGACAGCACGGGAGGCCACGAGAGGCGCCAAGTGGCCAAGAGCCTGGAGTAGTCCAGAAACTGAAACAGCTCAGAGGGCCGGGCTGGGCAGGGAGGGCACTCAGGCTTCGGAGAAAGGAGGTTGGAGGGCCCGGTAGGGACAGGCCCAGACGGCGTGGTAGGAATGTTTCCAGCGCAGCCGAGAGGTGGTGTCACCATCCTAGACGTGTTTTCAGAGGCTCCTGCTGGCTGCAGTGCACAGGATGGAGGGAGTGGCAGCGGGGACCCTGGTCTGGGCCAACCTCTCCCTCTTGGGTGAAGAAATGAGGAAAATCCAACAGTGGAACTCACACGATCTTGAAGACTAGGAGGAAAAGAAATGTTTCCCTGAAAATGCCAAGTGGCTTTGTCTGCTTAGCTTCTCCATTAGCTTGAATTCAACCTGAAGGTATTTGCATTTTAATTTTAATAGCAGTTGCAGCTATCTGAAGAGGCCGGGATCTTCATACGCACCTCAGCAGTGTTTTAGAGACCTTTCTCTGTCTCTCTACCAGCAAAGTGTGTGACAGTTTTCTTTTAAAATCTTTTTGCCGGGTGCAGTGGCTAACGCCTATAATCCCAGCACTTTTAGAGACCGAGGTGGGTGGATCACTTGAGGTTAAGGGTTTGAGACCAGCCTGGTCTACACAGTGAAACCCCGTCTCTACTAAAAATGCAAAAAATTAGCTGGACATGGTGGTGGGCACCTGTAATCCCTGCTACTCGGGAGGCTGAGACAGGAGAATCCCTTGAACCTGGGAGGCAGCAGTTACAGTGGGCCGAGATTGTGCCACTGCACTCTTATCTAGTCTGGGTGACACAAGCAAAACTCCGTCTCAAGAAAAAAAAAATCTTTTTGTGGCCCTATGGGTGTAACGATGTCTCTCTGTTGCCCAGATGCGTGTTTCCCTGGCTGCTCGTGACTTTGAGCATCTTTTCAGGTTTGCTGGATTTATTTGCTCCGACTCACTTCTGCCCATTCATATCTCTTTCCCACTTTATCGCTGGGCGTCTGGCTTTTTCCTGTGGGTTCATAAATGCTAATTGTATATTTTAGGCATTAACACCTTATTGGTCATCTGCGTTAAAAACATTTTTTGTACATTTTTCTTTTTTGTGATAGCTTTTGCCATACACATATTTTGAATTTGCTAAACTTTAAAAATCAAAGCATACACAAATACAGATGAGTACACACTTTAGAAGTGTGTACTGCGATGAATGTGGACACAGCGAACACACCCATGTGATCTGCAGGAAATCAAGATAGAACACGGGCGCCTCCTCCCGCCCCAGACAGCGATTGACCTTTGGAGGTGAACCCCGTCCTAACTTCCGGCTTCACAGATTAGCTCTGAGCCTTATCTAGGTGAATTCACACTGGCTGTGCTCTTTACTGATTATGAAAATAACACGGTCATTTACAAATGTAGGAAACATAGCATAGTATAAAGAAAAAGCCCTTGGTCTGTGTGGTTTAATATACTTTCTACGGTCATCATCAACTTCTGCTTTGCTTCTTCTGTGAGTTGCCTGTGAGGTCTTTACCTCTTTTTCCTACTGAAAGCCTGGCTTAAGAAAAACGCTGTTAAAGCACCTTCCTGTAGGAATGAACTCCTGGATCTGAACTCCCTGATGCCTTTGCTGCTTATATTTTTTCCTGATCTATTATTTGAGATGTGAATACTTTTCCATTTTAGATAAAATTTTCCTCTGTTATCTGTTTTCATACTTGCTGTGAAATGTTTCAAAGGGAAATGTCTGTTCTCTTTGAAACTCATGTTGAAACTGAATCTCCGAGGTAACAGTAGTGAGAGGTGGGGTCTTAGGAGGTGGGTAATCCCTTTGTGGACTGGTAGATTGATGGGTTCTCACGGGAGTGAGTCAGTTACCACGAGCGTGGGGCTGTTGTAATGGCCATGCTCTGATGCAGCACGAGGCCCTGGCCAGAAGCCCATTGATGTGGCCCCTGAACCATAGACCTCCCAGCCTCCAGAACTGGCAGAAACAAATTCTATTTCTTTGTAAATCCCCCAGCCTCAGATGCTCTCTTATAGCAAAGATGGACTAAAACAATGTAGTACTTTAAGAGATCTTATTGGACTTACTATAGAGTCAGTGAAGTGCTCGCCTGGATTTTTTTTTTTTTTTTTGAGACGGAGTTTCGCTCTTGTTACCCAGGCTGGAGTGCAATGGTGCGATCTCGGCTCACCACAACCTCTGCCTCCTGGGTTCAGGCAATTCTCCTGCCTCAGCCTCCTGAGTAGCCGGGACTACAGGCACATGCCACCGTGCCCAGCTAATTTTTTGTATTTTTAGTAGAGACGGGGTTTCACCATGTTGACCAGGATGGTCTCGATCTCTTGACCTCGTGATCCACCCGCCTCGGCCTCCCAAAGTTCGCCTGGAGTTTTCTTTTAAGATTTTATGACTTCTTTTCAACGTCCAGCTCGTCAATCTATTTGGAATTTTCTTTGGGATATAGTTTGGAGTGACACTCTAACTTGAATTTTTTTCCCAAGAAGTCACATTTTTAAGCACTTTTTTTTTTTTTGAGACCGAGTCTTGCTCTGTCCCCCAGGCTGGAGTGCAGGGATGCAATCTTGGCTCACTGTAACCTCTGCCTCCCAGGTTCAAGCGATTCTCCTGCCTCAGCCTCCTGAGTAGCTGGGATTACAGGCACGTGCCACCACACCTGGCTAAGTTTTGTATTTTTAGTAGAGATGGAGTTTCACGATGTTGGTCAGGCTGGTGTCAAATGCCTGAACTTGTGATTCACCTGCCTTGGCCTCCCAGAGTGCTGGGGTTACAGGCGTGAGCCACTGAGCCCGGCCTTAAGCACTATTAATTGAAAATTCCACCCTCAGTCTAATCATCCGGCTCCTTTGTCCACACGTTCAGCCTGCACTGGAAGCATCTTTTTTCGGGTGCATCCTCCACTTGTCATCGGCCTATTAATTTTTGCACCATTACGTTCCTATTTTTATGGATTTCTCACTTGATTGAATATCCCCAAGGGCAAACCTCTGTCACCGCCCCTCTTTCTAAAAAGTTCAGTTGTTCCTATCCCTTTCTTCTTTCATCTTGAGAATCACTCAGTCAAGGTTCCGCAGGGGCATTCATTGGACTTACCTACAGTGTGGTTGGTGGGAGGCACACCCTCTCTCCTCATCATTTCCCCCTCCTCACATCTCACTGCGGGGAATCGAGATTTTCCGTTTGCTGCGGCAGGCATCTTTCCTGCTGGAGGCTGCCAGTGCTCTGAGTGCTAGGCGAGATCATCTCAGACATCTGCGCCCTCAGGGACTTGTGCAGCGCTTGGGACATTGTGGGGCTCGTGTGTGCCCCTCCCAGGGATGGATGGAGCGGTGCACTGGGGGCAGATGAGAGTGCTCTCCTCCATTTTAGAAATTAACGTTGCTGTGTAAAATTTTATTTTACAAATGGTTCTCTTGCTGAAAAATGTTTGAGAACGTGTACCTTTGTGCAAAAGACTAAGCCGCGAGTAGTGAGATGAAGCTCTCAGCTCCAGGAAGGGAGATATTGGAAATCAGGGAATTTTTCTGGCAACCTCAGCTTCCCAACAAGTGGGTGGTCTTCGGATCCACTTACACATAAAACCCAGGCAATGTTTAACTCTTTTAAAGGGAAAGGGGTGTAATGGGAGTGGAGGTGATCATGAAGCGTCTCTTTTCATCCGGAACATTCCAGTTGAGCCATTTCACCATTCTTAAGGAAGAAGGTTGAGGGCAGCAGTGGCGGACGGGTGGTCTGGGCACGGTGAGGTCACCCAGGGGGCTCCCTCACCAGCTGATGTAGGTGGAGAGACAACCTTCGTCTTCCTAGAAGCAGCAAATGGGGTATATTCTCTTTTTGTGGTGGCTTCAAAGAGCGCGTAAGAGTTTATTTCCCGGTGCAAATTTACTAGCAGGACTTGATTCTTTTTCCTCCTGCCAAAGGAATTTCCATTCAGTATCTTCTGTTGATGCAGAGTTGATTTCAAGCAATGGTATGGTCTTTGATGAGTCTCACCGTTAAAGGGAAAACAGCCCTTTTCTTTCTTGTTCCTTCAGCCCTTACTGATAGTAATTGGCTGTTGCCTCTTACGATTTCTCCAGAGAAATGGAAATAGCAGCTCAGAGTCCTAAAACAATGTCCTTTGATCTAAAAGTTCCAGGAAATAAAACACCTTTGCAGTTATGGAGTCCAGACAGGGACGCATTTCCAGAAGGTCCCGGCGCTGGGCGGCTGCCCCTAGCACGTCAAGTGTGGCATCCTCAGGCCACCACAGCGAGTCCTCCGTGCAGTCTGGCTCCCTCTGCTTGCAGATGTCTGCCGATGGTGCCAGGGATGACACGCACCCTATTGCCCGTGACTCAGCACATGTCCCAGTGACCTATTCCCAAGACTATCGCGACAGCCTCAAAGTGCCTCCTTTCCCCAGCCTCTGCCTGCTCAAATTCACCTTCCCCTGCACTGCAGAGCCTCCATGTGAAGTGTGGAGATTCCTGCCCGGGCAAGCCAGTCGGGGCAGGGGCTGCTGGCAAGGTCTGGTTTTCTGGGTCCTGGAAGCCCTGCTCATCCGGAGGATGGCCCATCATGCTGCATTCTCAGGAAGACAGCATCCTGTGCCAGGGGCCCTCTATATTCCCGGACCCAACACCAGGCACCTTTGCTAGTCAGGTAAGATGTAACTGGCTGTCACAGGCTGAGCTGTGTGGCACCCAATTCCTATATTGAAGTTCTAACCCCAGTGCCTCAAAGTGTGACTGTCTTTAGAGAAGTAATGAAGTTACAGTGAGGTCATTGGGGTGACCCTAATGACTTGGGTCCTCACAGGAAGAGGAAGTTGGGGCACAGCACTCAGGGAAGGATGCCCAAGTGAGGACGCAGCGGGAGGACGGCGCCTGCAAGCCAAAGACAGAGACCTCAGAAGAAACCACTCCTGCTACGGCCTTGGTCTTGGACGCTGGGCCTCCAGAACTGTGAGGACACCTGCTGTAATGCCCCTCGTCCGGGGTAAGTTGTCGGGACAGCCTGCACGGGCTACTCCACGGCCACCCAGACCTCTGGGGGCTCTTTAACCTCTCGCATGAGATGACGGGATTCCTTTAGACCGTCTAAGCCACCAGTAGAATGGGAACTGGTGTATTTAAACCAGCCAGTCACGCAGATCGCAGAGTGAACTCAAGTCGTGGTTCTCAGGCAGGGCTGTCTATGGGGCCATCTTCCGTCTGAGCTTTCGCAAATGTGATGCTTGGGTCCCGTTTTCATGGTTCTGATTAATTGGCCTGAGGTGCGGCTGGGACTTCGCAAGCTTCACAGATAATTCTCATGATGGCCGTTCTGTGTATTCTACCTCGGCCGCCAGGTCCCCGTCAAGAAATGTGCTAGACACTCTCCTCCTGGAGCTGAATGCTCTGCTTGGAGGCTGGGACCTCTCTGGGTGGTGCGTGTCTGTGAGGGGCTCTGCGAGGGGATTAAAGACCCTTGTTGGCAGGAAGACTCATTTCCTGTGCGGTGGGAACAGTATTCTCCTAGGCCACACACGCAAAGTTTAAAAAGCAACTATTTTTTTATGGGTATTCCTACTTCATGAAAAAGATTCCCTGAGCCCAACAATTAGGATATTTACACTTTTCTGCCTGTATATTATGCTTTAGTAAAGAGTTTCAAAAATAATTATTAGTTTTCCATAAGCAAGCTTATTTTTGGAATCAAGGCTCCACGGAGCCTGATAACAGAATGTCTTCTGGACCATTGTGCAAACTCTGCCAATCCGGGGTTTCTTCCCTCTGTCTTTCTGGGCTGGGTACAGGCTCTGCTGGGATGGGATGGCCCCTGCCTGGTGTGGATGGGGGAAGTGTCGGGCCCATCTCTCTGGGTCTCAGCGGGCCCCTGCCATGCCCATTGCCAACTGGCATTGATTCTGGCTGAGCTGCAGTGCCACCTCCAAATCCCAACTTGGGAGTCACATCTCTCTGCATCTCTATCTGGGATGAGATCAAGCTACTGGCTGGGGGCCCCAGAAAATGGTTGAGTTCCAGCCAGCTTGAAGGCTCCTCCCAAGGGGAAGGCAGGAAAAATGAGGGTGTTGGGCCACTGGGGCAGGAGCTGGGGTGGGTGGGCAGCGGTCGGCTGGCACAGGTGTGAGGACAGTACCCAAGGTCCCCGTGGCAAGTGTCTGGGCAAATGTCAGTGCAGGGCACCGGTATGGGTGCCAACAGTCCCTTGTCTCCCCTCCCACTCTCCTCCCACCCTGGAGAACCTTGGTGGTGGGTGGAGAAGAAGAAGCGCCAGGGTAGAAGCAGATGGTCTCCTCTGCCCCACCCTGCTGGTGCAAGGACTTTGTGTGTCAGGCCTGAGCTGGGGGTGGAGAGAAGCTTTAACCTGGTGAAAAGTTCCAGTTTTAATATACATCAGAGTAGACAGAGATGGGGACAACACCCACCTTCCCACCGGGCCCCTCCCAGGCCAGCTCATTCAGAAATGCAGCGACCCCTCTCTCCGTGCAGGACCTTGTCTGTGGCCAGTGGGATCCAGGAATCTGAGGCCTCTGCTGACTCCTCAGCCGCTGGACACACAGAGCATCCTGGGGCTCCTGAAGCCCCTGGAAGTTCACATCTCCCAGTGGCCTCTGCTCCCTGGGTTGCTGCGTGCCGCTCCTCATCTGCATCTAACCTCGTTGTTGCAGATGTGAGGCCCAGTGCCTCCTCGCACTGTAGTGCAGTGTGCACACGGCAGAGTCCTTGTGGATGCAGAGGAAGGCATGGCAGTGCAGCTTTGCCAAGGCCCCCTCCTGGGCTCCCTGGTGGACATCCACTTCTGTCCTGTAATTTGTCCCAGGCCCTGGCTTCTTGCTGATGTCAGGGCAAGGACACTGGAATTCCCTGGGAATCAATGCTTGTGGCACTGGGGGGTTCTGGTCTCTTGCAAGCACTGGTCAATGGGAGATGGAGTCAGCCGTCACCCTTCCTCCCTGGCTGGGTGGTCCTGGGCCCTGGCTGTGAACTGCCCGGGGTGCAGCCTGCTGCACTGCTGGTCTCTGGTTAGCCAGCACCATGCCCTGGTGCGGGTTCTTCCTCCTGATAGGGGAAGAGGGCCAGGGAATTGCTGGGTGGAGGAGAAGAGTGGGTCCCTGGTGAGGGCTCCACCCCCGGGCCTGTGACCACAGACCTAGGTGAAGACAGGCACTCCTGCCTTCACGCCCAAATGTTGCATTTCCCATGACCACCCTGGCCTGCCATGCCCCCATTCTGTGCCTGTAAGAGCCCCCGAGACCCTAGCAGGCTGGCACACAAGTGGCTGGATGTCGAGAGGAGCACACTTCAGTGGAGGAGCACGCGGGTGGCTGGGCGTTGAGAGGAACCCCCTGCACACGCTGGCACGCTGGTAGACCACCAACCAGCAGAAGCAGAATGACGTGGAATTTAGCTCAGGGAATCAGAGGCGAGCCCAGGCTGATGAGCAGCCTGACTCCAGAGGAAACCCTTCCCTCTCCATCCGGCTGCTGGCTCACTGGTCTGCTGAGAGCCACCTCCACCCAATAAAAGCCTGCGCTCCTCCAAGCCCACATGTGATCTGATTCGCCCGGTACACCAAGGAAGAACCTGGGATGCAGAAAGCCCTCTGATCTTGTGACAAGTCAGGGGGCGTAACTGAGCTGGTTAACACAAGCCACCTAGAGATGGCAAAACTGAAAGAGCAGAGTGACACATGCCCACTGGGGCCTCAGGAGCTGAAAACATCCACCCCAGACACAGCCGGGGCGGAGCCCATAGCCTGCCTGTCTGTCTGTCCCCTAGAGGTCTGAGCAGCAGAAGAAGTGACAGCAGCATGAAGAGCAGCATGAAGAAGTGAGTCACATCCCACTGCACACCCTGCGAGGCGGACGAGGGAACCTTTCCTGTTTCATGCCCACTCTTGCTCTTATTCCTGTTGGGAGGAGTCACAGCCCCCAACGGAGGATGACCCAACAAGCTCTGCGTCTTAGGCTCTGCTTTCAGTGGAAGCTGAGGTTGTGCCTCCTGCGGTTCTTGGTTCAGCTGATGCAGGGCAGCAGCTCCAGGCCCAGGGGTGCTGCATCTGGGGGGTGCTGCATCTCGGGGGAGCTGCATCCCAGGGATGCTGCATCTGGTGGGGAGCTGTGTCTGAGGGGTGCTGCGTCTGGGGGATCTGCCTCTGGGGGGTGCTGTGTCTGGGGGGAGCTGTGCCGGGGGTGTGCTGCGTCTTGGGGGGAGCTGTGACTGGGGGGGGAGCTGTGTCTGGGTGGAGCTGCATCGGGGAGTGCGCCTGAGTTCTCTGACCCCCAAGGAGATCAAGATTGGATTCCCTGTTGTCCCACAGGCACTGAAGACCCCAGGGCTGATCTGACCACCTGGAGCCACCTGGGGCTACTGCCACACTGGGCTCTGCTTCAGCCTCTGAGGCCGCTGCAGAGGAACCAGCCTGGACTGAGAGCCCTCTGAGCTCTGCCTTTCCCATGGTTTCTCTATTGGGTGGACACGGACCCTGGGGGCTGAGAACCCCTGGGGGCAGGCTGGACAGTGTGAGCCTGGGCTCTCAACACAGACATACATTTCGGCATCTCTAGTTCTTCATTTTACCTTTAATCTTTATTAAATTACTATCGTAACTAACTCACTCTTGATAATGTTCACAAAGTGGCCTAGCTGAAATAAAACAGACCTTGGAGCCAGAAGAATGGAAAGAAATTTCCTATTTCCCACTTACTTGCTGTGTTACCTGGCACAAATGGCATGGCCTCTCTGAGCCTGTCTGCACTTTTAAAAGAAGGTAGTGACACCTGCCTCATGGTACAGCTGAAAGGGCTAAGTTAGATGAAATGTCAGGATGCCAGTGGTACCTATGGTGATGGTTACTGTGGTGGGTGTCATTTGTGTTGAGCTGAGCAGGTGGCCAAGCGCCAGTCCCGGGCTGTATCTGTATCTTCACAGAAGATCAAAACGTGGGGGCCGGGGAGTCCTCTATGGATGTTTCTTCTGAACAGGAACAGTGTGTGAAGTCAAGCGGGGGAGCCCTCCCTTTCCAGAAGCATGTCATTGAAGCAGTGCCCCTGTGCAGACTCCCCGCAGGTCAGCGCTGGCGGCCCGGCGGCCTCCCATGGAGAGCCCCTCCTCGCAGCCACCTTGTCCCAACTCCCCCTCAACCGCTCAGCCCACTGGGGAGGAAGGCAGTGAAGTTGTAAAAACTTGCTTTTTGGAAAAATAAGAATTATGGGGAATGACATTAATTTAAAAGCTTTTAAGGAGCCAATTCACCTGTGAAAGTGCTCCCCAGGTGAGCGCCTTCCTGTGTGGAGAACCGCCTGGTCTTTAAAAGGATTTTAATTAATGTTGCTGAGAAACACGCCGATGGCATTTAAGTCTGAAGCTAAAGAGCAAAGGTACCAGCCAAGAGTTTTATGATGTGGAGCGGTTGAAATAATATTCCCGTGCACTCAGCCTCCCCACTCAGTTCTGGTCACGGCCAAGAGTAAGTGCCGGAATCCTCAGCGGCCTAACCCCGGCCCTCAGGACAGAACAGAAGGTAGGCGGCCCCTGCCAGGACATGCTCAGTGGAATTTCAGAGGCACTTCAGGAACACAGCGCCTTCTCACCTTCTGCTTGTACACACCTCGAGGGTGGCAGCCAGTTCTCGGTGGCCTGCCCAGCATGCTGAAACCTGAACTGCGTGGATTGTCGCTGAGCAAATGCCAAGGCCTGAAGAGGACCTGGAAGAGGGCGGGTGAGGGGCAGCAGGGCTGTGGGGCCTGAAGGATCCCTTCTGGACGGCGAGCTGGGAACTGCAGACAGGTGTCATCTTGGCTGGAGATGGAGGGCATCACGTGGCTTCCTGTGTGGCCAGACCACCGTGGCTGGACCAGAGTTCCCAATGGCCTCTGGGAACGGCAGGGACAGTGGGGGAGGAGGTCCCAGGGGATTTTATTAACAGAGGGAGAAAGGAGGTAGAGAAAGGGAACGGGGACAAGTAGCTGAAAATATGCCCTGGAGAGCAGGTGAGGAGGCTGAGCAGGCAACTTCAGAAGGGATGGAAGAAAATGGGGACTGTGGAGAGTTGAAGAGTGTCCCCAAAAGATATGTCCATCCAGAACCTCAGATGTGACCTTGTTTGGAATAAGGGCTTTTGAGGATATAGTTAAGGTAACAATCTTGGGAGGAGATGGTCCTGGATTAGGGTGGGGCATAAATCTGAGGACAGTTGCCCTGATAAGGGACAGAAGGGGACACAGCAGCACAGGGGAGGAGGCCATATGAAGATGGAGACAGCTCAGAATGATGCGGCCACTAGCCAAGGGATGCAGGGGGCTGCAGGAGGAAGGAGAGATGCCCCCGAGAGCCTCTGGAGGGAGCAAGCCTCTGCACTTGGATTTCAAACTTCAGGGCTCCGTAGCTGTGAGAGAATAAATCTCTGTTGTTCTAAGCCACCGTTCATAGCCATGTGTTACAGTAGCCCAGGACATGAGTTTAGGGATACAGTCACACAGAAGAGACTTTCCCACAGTGGTTCCCAGAGTCCTGGATGAGGCGTCCTCCAAAGGACAGGTCACAAAAGTTTCTGCTGGTGATGAGTTTGGGAGCGGTTGCGTCAACGGAAGGTCATGTATGTGAGTGTGCTGCAGATCTCCAGGGGCTTTAGAATGTGGGCTTCTCAAACTTATCAAGATGGCTGTGTTTCCATGGCATGGCTCCTGATCCTTGTGTTTCTCACAACGCCCCTTGGGAAATACTAGTCTAGACCTGGGGGCCAGGGCCTCGGGTACCAGTCTGGACGGGGAGTCAGGAGGCTGCCCGCCCAGCTCTGCCAGTGACACAGAAGTGACTCTGGGGCAGCCCAGGTCCCCCGGAAAACAGAGCTAGAAGCCAGACTTCTTGCATCACCACTTTAGTGAGGATCGTGAACCCAGTGAAGGAGTGAGAAACGGCTGGGAATGCTGGCTCGTGCCTGTAATCCCAGCACTTTGGGAGGCTGAGGTGGACGGACCGCTTGAGCTCAGGAGTTCGAGACCAGCCTGGGCAACTTGGCAAAACCCAACCTCTACCAAAATACAAAAATTAGCCAGGTGTGGTAGTGTGTGCCTGTAGTTCCGGCTTCTCAGGAGGTAAGGTGTGGGGGGATTGCTTGAGCCCAAGGAGGTCAAGGCTGCAGTGAGCTGAGATTGCATAACTGCACTCCAGCCTGGGTGACAGAGCAAGACTCTGTCTCAGGAAAAAAAAAAGTGTGAGAAAGCAGAAAACAGAGTGAACCGTGATGGGAGAGGCCAGAGCTGCCTCACGCAGCTGTCCCAGCTCCACCACATCAGCCAGTTGCTGGGTCCTTGAGGGACGAGTGGAGGCAGGACCAACCCAGAACCTGCAGCAGCGGTAGGAAGGGTGGGCTGTGTATCTGCTGGGGGCCGGCCACGGCCTCCCTCTGCCCTCCCATATTCCATCGGCCATGGTCTGGTCCGAGGGCTACTGACTGCCCGTGCTTCTGGGTTGCGCTGTGAACTGCTCCAGAGCCTCCAGGGGCTCATCCAGCCCTTGCACAGGCGTGGTCATGGGCCCTGTTCCGTTGGCGTCATAAGAGGGGCCCTTGATTGCGGGATAGAGGCCACCCTGGCAGCAGCAGCTGAGCCTGTTGACTCTGGAGTGGTGCGAGCTGTTGCTATGGTTGTCCTGCCTGGGATGAGCCGCTGAGGTGGGAGGGACTGAGCAGGCCGGGAGAACGCAGTGGCTGGCCCAGGACAGTGTCCTTATTCCTGGATCCTCAAGGCCTCTGGCAGTTGGTGGGATCTGAGTCTGTTCCTGCCCTGGGTTCTGGTAATCCCCCAGGGCCGAAATCAAGAGAGATCACCAGACGAAGCAGCAAAAGAGAACAAGAAGGCTTCCTTCTAGCTCGTGCACAGGGAAGTCAGTGCCACAGAGGAAAGGGCAGGCGGGCCGCTCCCTGAGAGTAGCCTGTGGGTTAATTTCACAGGGAGGGTCTCACCAGGGCATGCGTAGGAGGGGTTTCTCTAGCGGCTCTGCAGGCTTCTTCATACGCCACATGTAACATTAGCATTTTAAGTCTTCACCCCTAGGCATGATTGTTAGCATGAAAATGAAGGAGCGGTGACTGCAGGTGCCGTTTAAGTCTAACTGCCATGCTGGGTCTGGGGCGTCCCCGGCGTCCTAATGCAGGAGCTTCTGGGGACTTTTGTTGCTGACTGGCTGGAGGTTTTGGGAGCCACAGCTGGAGTAGGGAGCTTCTGTTCTTTTCCTCAAAACCACATGGAAACAGGAAACCCACCAGCCTGCCTGCCTCAAGGCCACCGGGAAAGTACCTTGGTGAAGGCCAGAAGCCCTCCTGTCCTTTTTAGGAGGCTGAAGGTCTCCAGGCACCAGCATGGGCCTGGCCTGCCAAAGGCACCTGATTTATTCAGTGGACAGATAAGCACTTTTTCATGTCTCGTGAAGAGCAAAACGAAATTACCTTCCCCTGAAATTCTTACCACCAGCTCTCACTTCCCAAGAGACAGCATACCTCAGTGGTTAAGCTGAACCACCACTAAGTATGGAGCCGGAGGGCACAGGTTCAAATCCTGGCTCTGCCCCTGACCTTGGGAAATTTACTTCTCTCTGTGCCTGAGCTTTCCCACTTTTAAACAGGGATAAGAATAGTACTCCCTTTATAGGACTGTGGTAAAAATTAAAGGGGTCAACGGTCAGTAAAACCTTTAAAACAAGACTTGGCATGCCCTTTGCAAATGCTATTTTAGGTGTTTGCTAAAGAAATCTTACTGACGGCACTGTTGTGAAGGAAAATAAAGCTCGACTGCTCCAGCAGTGCCCTCTTTCCTCTTGAAGGCAGAGGCAGACATCCTGGGGAGGAGTGACAGAGGGGATGTATCGGTCAGGAAGGGGCCAGTTTGTGTGTGGTAACAAACACATCTCAAGTCTCGGCAGCTGGAGCACCAGAGATCTTTCTGCCATTCACTCTTCACCACACGTTGGTGAGGAGCTCAGGCTGACCCAGGATTATTCATCTGGTGTGTCATGGGCTGTAGTTGCAGCTGGAGGGTGACAGGCAGGGAGTCACACAAGGGTTCTGAGGAAGGGGTGTGCACACACCTCTTTGGTCAAGGTGAGCCCGTGTCTGCTCCTGGCTTCAAGGTCTAGGGAGGTGCAATCCTCCTGCATGGCCAGTAGAGGCAGGAGTAGACACACCTGCGAACACCCTGAGGCTAACGTCCCCTGCCCCAGGCGTCCTTGCCCAGATGACCTAGCCTGAGGCACTGAGGGCCAACAGCTTGCACGGTGACAGCCCAATGCCAAGGGCAGGTGAGTGCTGAGACCTCTGGGTCCCAGCTCCCAAGCTTCTCCTCATCCCAGGAGCCTTTCTTGCACTGCCTGTTACCTGGCTCAGGTGGCTGTGCCTATCGCTGGTGCCGCTGGTGTCTCCCTGCTGGTGCAGCTCCCTGGCACTCCCTGTGGACCTCACCTGTCTGATACATAAAGCTCGTCCAAGTGCTTTTTTTCCTTAAAACTCTCCGTTGGCTGCTTGATGTGCTTTGTCCAACAGGCCCCCCCATAAATTCCGGGGTGGGTCCCACTGAGCCTCTTTGGGTCTCCCAGTGTTGGCCCTGCCTTCCCTGAGACAGAAGTATCCCGCCGGCCTCCCTGTGCCTGTACCCCATGCACACCCACTCCCTGCTGTGCCCACTCACGGCCGCCAGCTCCCCCTTCAGAGCTCATTGGATGTCATTTCCGGTGCAGCCCTCACTGCTTCCATCCTGCCCCACTGCGGTGTCAGACCTGCTCCTGGCAGGCTCCACACTGTGCTGCATATCGCAGGACAGGAGACTGTGGCCACATGCTGTCCCAAGGCCCTCGTGGGCCAGCGAGGCTGTTGGCACGTCACCAACACCAGCTGCTGGCCGAGCAGTTGGTCAGTTGGGTTCTGCTACTGTTTTTCCTGTCCTACCTGTTGCCTGAAAAAGACAGCTTTCCTGCTCCCTGAAAT
The DNA here is from genome assembly GCF_049354715.1 of Callithrix jacchus. NCBI lineage: Eukaryota > Metazoa > Chordata > Mammalia > Primates > Cebidae > Callithrix > Callithrix jacchus. The sequence continues at coordinate 159,863,870 of NC_133507.1, forward strand.
GGGTACCCGACGTTTGTGAAGTGCTAGATTTTTCTCTCTTGAAATGTCCTTTGCCCCTCCTGCCAAGACCCCAAGACTTACACAGTCTGTGGGTCTGATTTCCACAAGGGCTGTAATCAGTCCCCTCTGCAGTGCCTCTGCTGTCACTGGGGTCGCTGTTAGGGGTTGTGGTCTAGTGTCCAACAGGCACGCTGGCCCACCCAGAGGTGAGCTGCCTCCCGGGTCCCGCTCCCAGGAGGCCTCACCTTGCTGAGGCAGCACTTCCCCCTCCCTCTCTGCGAAGCTGTGTCAGGGTCACCCCCACGATGCTCCCAGAGTCCTTGGTCCCCAATGCTCTCAAACCCACACCCCGCCATCTCCAAGCCTGACCCACCCAGGCTTACAAGGGTCAACTCAGGGCAGTGGGACCCAGAGCCACAGTCGGTTCCTTTTCTTACCTGAAGATTCGTGCTTGGAGGGTTCGGGCAGAATTTCCTTCTTTTCCCCACCTAACTTACATTTGGAGCGTTTTCAGACCTGTGGGAAGTTTGGGATGATGTGCTCTGTCCAGCAGGGCCCCTCAGTTTCACTCCTGATTTCCGTCCCTGAACAGTTCTTACAAGTGTTGCTGAGTGGTGAAGACTGAGCTTGATCCATGGGTAGCACTTTGGCCAGACTTTCTTTTTCAGTCCGAAAGCAGAGTTTCTGATCATGCCTTTTTCCTGGGCAGTGGAGCCCCCTTCTCGCCTTCTTCTAGGTGAGTGCCCCAGCTGTCCGAGGGGATCCACACTCCCGGGACGCCAGCTGTCCAGGGCTACCCACCCCATGCACTTGTCTCAGCCTCTGTGCTGGGCTCTTCTCTCCTTCCTGAGAGTTCTTTCCCAGGTGCTCAGTCCTTTTCTCTCCTCTCCTACTTAGGGACGTCTTTCGAGTATCCTGTGCCAGGCTGTTTCCCCTCCCTCACTTCCTCGGCTACTTCCCTCTCTCCAAAGCTTATCACCCTCCCTCACTTCTTCTCTTTTCTTTTCTTTCCTTTCATTTTTTTTTTTTTTAGAGCATCCCTCTGCGTTGCTCAGGCTGGAGTGCGGTGGTGTGACCTTGGCTCACTGTAGCCTCTGCCTTGTGAGTTCAAGCGATTCTCCCACCTCAGCCTTCTGAGTAGCTGGGACTACAGGTGTGCGCCACCATGCCCGGCTAATTTTTGTATTTTTAGTGGATACAGGGTTTCACCATGTTGGCCAGGCTGGTCTCAAACTCCTGGTCTTAAGTGGGCTGCCTGCCTTGACCTGCCAAAGTGCTGGGATTACAGGTGTGAGCCACCGTGCTCAGTCCCTTATTTATTTTCAAACACTTTATTTTCTTTCTGTTCTTCAGTATCAGTTGGTGTCCTCACTTCTTATTTGGAAGACTTCATTATCAATAAAACATGCTCATCTCCCAGTTTGCAAACGCACTTGCATCTATCTGTACCCAGCGTGCTTCCCGCCTGTCAGAGGATGAGCTACCCCTGCTGTGGATGAACCCCCTTTCCACACGTGCCTCACCTGTCAAGGGCTTTGCTCCTCAGTCACTGTCTACATCACCACATTTTCTTCAGTCTTAGGTCTTATGCATCACCTGGAAGATGTGCACAACAGCTGTAAACACACCCGTCTTAGCCCTGCCTCCTCTAGTCGCCGCCATTCCTGTGTCCCTTCAGCCTCATTTCTTACAAGTGTTGATGATCTTCCCTCACCTCTCTCCGCTTCTTCACTTCCCACCCACTCCTCAATACAGTCTAATTGGCTTTCACAGCCTCTGGGCCACTGAAACTGCTGTGAAGGTCAGTAATAGCCAGTCCCATCCTCATCTCACTCACCCTCTCTGCACCTTTGGTCACAGCCTTTCCTTGAAATTTCTCCTTTGCTTCAAGAACACCCCTCCCGCAGTTTCTCTCTGCCCTCAGCCCTCTCCCTCCCAGTCCATGCACGTGGCTCTTCCAGCGTCTCCAAGTGAGTGAGTCCTGAGCTCAGCCCTTGGCCCTTCTCTGCTCCAGCGATGTCCGTTCTCTGGGGGACGTCACTCAGCCCGTGGTGTCATACGGCATCAGCACCGTGATGACTATATATCAACCTTCCCCCTGAACTCCAGACTCAGATGTCTAAACTGTCTACTCTCCATCACCAACTCTATGTCCAATTGACATCTCACACTTAAAATATTCAACCCTGAACTCTTGATTCCCACCCCTGAATAAAACCCCACTCTCTCCTCCGTGGTCCAACCACAGCACCCATCAGCTAGTGCTCAGGCCACGATCTTGGATCCAATCTTGGCTTCTCTTTCCTCTCCTACCTGTATTTTCAGCTACCCATTGCTATGCAACAAACTATCCCAACATTTACTGGCTTAACGCCTAGCAGTCATCTATTATCTCTTAAATACTGTGGGTTGATTGGGCTCAGCTGGGTGGTTCTTTAGTTCTCGTGGTTTTAGCTGGGGCTGCATTCACCTGGAGGATCATCTGGGCCAGAATCTCCAGGATGGTTCCCCTCATGGCTGGCAGTTGGTGCTGGCTTTCAGCTAGGGGCTCAGCTGGAACCGAGTTCCTGGTGGTCTTCCATATGGCCTTTCCACATGCTTCACTTCTTTATGGGAAGAGTGTCAGAGAATGTGGGGCCATCTTTCAATCCAGCACAATCTTCTCTATGGCCACAAATAATTTACATCTATCTCCTAAACAAAGTCATTTTATTCTATCCCATTACAGCATCAGACTCAGTCTTGAGGGCCAGGATCTCATCTCTAAATCAGGTCTAGATATGGGTGGGGCTCCTTGATTAAAGCTACTTGGGTGCTACTTCTCTACATCAGTAAACTACAAAGACAATACTTGCCATAGTGAAATAACAGCCACCATTTATTTTCCCTCATGACTCCTTGAGTTGACTAGGCTTAGCTGGCTGATTCTTCTGCTCCACCTAGCATTGGGAGGGCTGTAATTGTCGAAGGCTGGGACATTCATTCACATTGCTGGTAGTTGGCGTTGGCTGTTGGCTGGGAGCTCAGCAAGGGCTATCAATCAGAGTTCCCTGGTTCTGCTCCAGGTGGCCTCTCCATCTTGGTGGCCAGAACAAAGGTGAAAGCTACAGATCTTAGGGCCCAACCTCAGAATTTATGCAGTGTCACTTTTGTCACAGTCTCTTGGTCAAAGCATGGAGCCAACCCAGATTCAAGGAGAAGGGAAGAAGACACCATCTCTGTGTTAGTCGGTTTTGCACTGCTGTGAAGGAATACTGGAGACTGGGTAATTTATAAAGAAAAGAGGTTTATTTAGCTCACAGTTTTGCAGACTGTACAAGAAGCATGGTGCTGATATCTGCTTCTGGTGAGGCCTCAGGAAGCTTCCAATCATGGTGGAAGGTGAGGGAGCAGCAGGTACATCACATGCTGAGAGAGGGGACAAGAGAGTGAGGGACGGGGGGAGATGCCACATTTTAATACAACCAGATCTTGCATGGAGGAAGAGTGAGAACTCACTTATGGCCAAGGGGATGGTGCTAAGCCATTCATGAGGGATCCGCCCCCATGATCCGGACACCTCCCACCAGGTCCCCTTCCAACACTGGGGATCACATTTCATCACAAGACTTGGAGGGGACAGACATCCAGACCATGTCAGTCACTTTGATGGAAGAAATGGCAAAGAATTTGTAGTCATTTTTAACCCACCACACAATCTGTCAGTAAGTCTTTTCAGTTTCACATTTGAGGAAATATGTATGTAACTGTAACACTCTACCTGTCATCCTCCCCCAAATCATCAACAGTTCTAGCTTGGAGCATTGCAGCAGCCTCCTCATGTTCAACCCGCCTCTCCCTTGCAAGCTTGCTACCATCCCCACGCGGCACATGCACCCGGAGATTGGCTGGGACTGTGGTGGTCTCACCTGAGGTCAGAGTGGTTCCACGTCTGCTCCGTGTACTCCTCATCCTGGGACTGCTGGCTGCCCGGGGCATGCTCCTCTCCCAGCAGAAGTGCAAGAACCACTTACATCCTCTGCTACCCCATGCCTGCTTGCACCCCAGAGGCCAAAGCCAGTCATACAACCCAGTCCAGCCCCAATGGGATGGGGAAGATGTCCTCCCCCATGGATGGGCGGAGTCGTGGAAGGGCAGGGGAGGAGGAGAAGAACGCAGAGATGCAGCACAGCCCGCCGCAGACTGCGTTTAGATTTGCTTATTCCAATAGTCAGCGCTACCTCAACGCTGATGTGTCCACACACCTCTCTCTCTCTATTTCCCTCTTTTTTATGTCTCTGTCTCTGTCTAATGCCAATGTCACCCAGGATCCATAGAGTTAGGGACTAGATACACGGTTCTAACAACTGATGGTTTTCTAGATGGCAACGGGTATATAAACCCTTGAGAATGTTTGTGCCATTTGATGCAGTAATTCCACTTCTACTACTTATTTTTATCTATCTTTCTATGTATCTATCTATCTATGTATCTATCTATCTATCTATCTATCTATCTATCTATCTATCTATCTATCATCTATCATCTATCCATCCAAGGTACAGTCTCGCTCTGTCGCCCAGGCTGGAGTGCAGTGGCATGATCTCGGCTCACTGCAACCTCTGCCTCCCTGGTTCATGTGATTCTTCTATCTCAGCCTCCCACGTGGCTGGAACTACAGACGTGCGCCACCATGCCTGGCTAATGCTTTGTATTTTTAGTAGAGACAGGGTTTCACTGTGTTGGCCAGGATGGTCTCCATCTCCTGACCTCATGATCTGCCTGCCTCGGTGTCCTGAAGTGTTGTCTACTTACTTATTTTTAAAGAACAATCAGAGACACAGACGTTAACAGGCCAGTGGGTTCCCGGCCTCATTATTTATAACAGGAAAACCTGGAAACGGCTTCTTCGTTCTCACTGCACCGTTTGGTGTTTTTCTTCGTGTGCCTGGATTTTCTTGCAATGTACAATTAATTGAGTGCAGGAAGAACTCCTGAGATGCCAGAGTTTCTCTATTTGTTCATTTTCCCTTCACTTACTTTTGCTTCGTGAGGGCATTGCCCTGAGCACTTAGTGTGTACTACATGCCAGGTGTTAAACAGCGCTATGGAGGCTCACGGACTTACGTTTAGAGCGAGGGAGACGGTTAAGAAGTAGGTAAACAGCCAGTAACGTGCATACGTGTAATTTGTGATAAGTGCTATAAGAAAGACATAATGCACAGTAGGAACGATGGGACCTCACCTAGGTCACGTGGTCAGGGCTGGCCTCCCTGAGGAGGTAGCATTGATGTTAACTCATAAAAACTTCCCAGCCATGGTAAGACCAGAGGAAAGCATTGCCGGCAGAGGAGGCAGCGTGTACCAAGGTCCTGGGGCAGCACAGATCTGGGTGTGGGGGAGAAGCCGAAAGGGCTGAGGGCAGGTCTTCAGAGAGACGTCCATTCCTGGCAATTACCTTTTATCCGATGACACTTCCCTGGAGACCCTGCAGCCATGGGCTCGGTCCAAGATCCCTGCCTCAAGGAAGGGGGGCCCTGCGAGGACCATAGAAAACAAAGGAGCCTGTTTTCAGCATTTCGGCTTCAAAATCAGCTTTTGAAACTTCCCACATGAGAGAGAATATTGAGAGGTTTTTGAAGTCTTAAAAGGTGAAAATGTTCTGTCTCCAATGTCATAAACGTATTTACATCATAAGCCACAGTTTTTGGAAGAACGCAGAATGGATGTGAGGCAGTTTTTCCACCTCACAACTTGATAAACGCTCTGCAGGCCAGGGAGAGAGAGAAAATTCAGAGAAAAAGCAAAGGAACCAGGACACGAAAACAGGACATGGGTCCTACCCAAGGCACGTCCTCAAGAGCGTCCTGAAGACCGTCATGGAGGCCCTGCAGAGGTGGAAGAAAACCAGTTCATAACCTCAGTGGACCACCATTTTCAGCCTGCAAAAGAGGTGGAGAGGCTGAGGAAGGGATGGTTGGAGACTGGAAGGTGATATCTTTGGGGTGTGCTGTGCAGGGGTTGGGGGCCCTGCCCTGGAGGAGGGTTTCATTCTGACCCTGGTTCTAGGGTGGCACTGGATATTACTCCCTTGCACTTGGGAGATGCTTAGACAGCCTGGAGCTGCAGAGTGGGGCCTTTGCCTGGGAAACACTGCACCCCCAGAATGCTTTGGTGCAGGCCCCATACCATGAAAGAGCTGGCTTGGAGTCAACTGACATCCTGTCCACCAGGGGCCACCCAGAGGCTGGGTGGACAGAAGCTAGAGATGGGGCCACCAGCCTAGGGCTGAGGGAGGGATGAGTCCCCCTGGCCTTTGCCAAGAGACTGAGATGAGAGATCGAGTAAAGGGATGGGAGGGGGATCTTGGTGAACTCACCAAAGGCGAAGCCTCGGCTTCAAGCTCCAAGCACTCTGACCCTAGGTCCACAGGACAGGCCAGTCAGGAGGATGGTTCTTGGGCCTCTCTGTCTCCTCCCTCCCCCACCCCTTAGACTTGGCAGGAGCCTTCTCTGCTTCCATCGTGTTCCTCCTCGAAGTACACATACTCACCTGCCCTGAGGAATTGGTACTCATCCTTTGGGACTGAGGTTGGCCATCAGTTCTAGAGACCTTTTCCAATCTCTAAGAGTCAGGCTTCTGCTCTGAGGCTTCCTAAGTCCACTGTGTTTGCCTGAATACATCACGTTATCCTACAGATGGCTGTGGACCTGTGCGTGTCCCTCACTGGATTACAGACTGAGGGGACAGACAGGATTGCCTGTGGCTGAAATGTGGGAGGCAGTGACGTTTCCTTAAGACTGCGTGTTTGAAGGGGCTGTGATGAAACACATCCACACCATTAGTAACATGTGGCCCATTAAAATTACGCCTTAGAAAAATATGTAGCAGTGCTAGAAAAGTTTCCTTCTATGTAAAATGCTGAATGTGATGATTTCTGCAGCAGTGTGGATTTATAGGAAGGACGAAAATGAGAAAGACTGACAAACCCAGTGCCAGCAAGGCTGGGGACGCGGGATGCAACCACCCTTGCTGTGGGCGAGTACATGGCGCATCACTTTGGGAAAGTTTCGGTGGCTTCTTATCATTTGACCCAATGATTTCCTGCTAGATATTGATCCAAAGAAAGAAAAACATGTGTTAACAAAAAAATGTGTACAAAAATGACTACAGCCATTTTGTATAAATGTCCCGAATTGGAAACAGCTCAGGCATTCATCACGAGGTACCTACACGCAGTCTGGGGCATAGCCCTGCGATGGAGTACTCCTTTGTGGAACCGGGCATGACTCTTGACACATACAACATACATGGACCTCAAACAAATATGCTGATTGGAAGAAGCCTTACATACAAGTTACATACTTATGGTCCTAGTGATCCAGTCTTCCAGAATAGCTGAAACGATTTTACGGTAAAATAAATCAGACCAGTGATTGTCTTTGTGGAATGCAAGCAGATTGGCTGGGAAGGGTGATAGTGCTGATCTATATCGTGACAGAAGGTTGGCTCACACATTTGTCAAAACTCAGCAGATACACATGTCATATTGTACATTGTATATAAATTTTACATCAAAAGAAAAAACAATTATTGAATTGTAATCAATGCTAAGCCTGCTGAGGTGCTTGGAGTGTGTGAATATCTGTTAATTTACTCTGAGTTGCATAAAAAGAAGATAGATTAGTGTATGACTAGATGGGTGGATGGAAGGATAACTGGTAAAGCAAGTGTGGTTAAGACTTGAGTGGTACTGAGGGACAGAATGAGGGTGGTCACAGTGCATGAATTTTCTGTGGCTGTTATAATGCATTAGAGCAAATTTGGTGGCTTAAAATGACAGAAATGTATTCTCATTCTGCAGGCCAGAAGTCTGCAAGGCCACATTCCCTCCAGAGGCTTTGGGGGAGCCAGTTTCCTGCCTCTTTCAGCTTTTGCCGCTGCCAGTGTTCCTTGGCTTGTGCTCACATCAGCCAATCTCTGCCTCCGTGGTCACACCACCTTTTCCTCTGTATCAAATCTCTCCCTGCTTCTTTCTTATAAAGATACTTGTGATTGGATACACAGCCCACTTGCATAATCCAGGTTAAGCCCCAACCCCTATCCCAAGATTCTTAACTTAATCCCAATGGCATGAACACTTTTTCCAAATAAGGTAAAGATTTGGAAATCCAGGGATTAGGACCTTAGTGAGAAGTTTTCAGCTCATCTGGGTAAATACCAAGGAGCACATTTGCAGAACCATTTGGTAAGAGCATGTTTAACTCTTTAAGAAACTGCTAAACTGTCTTCTAAAGTAGCTGTATTGGTCAATTTTTTCACACTGCTGTAAAGAACTACTGCCTGAGACTGGGTAACTTATAATGGAAAGAGGCTTAATTGACTCACAGTTCAGCATGGCTGGGGAGGCCTCAGGAAACTTACAATCATAGTGGAAATCAAAGGGAAAGCCAAACACCTTCTTCACAAGGTGGCAGGAAGGAGAATGAACACAGGAGGAACTACCAAACGCTTATAAAGCCATCAGATCTTGTGAGAACTCACTATCAGGAGAACAGCATGGAGGAAACCACCCGAATGATCCAATTACCTGCACCTGGTCTCTCCCTTGACAGGTGAGAATTATGGGGATTATAATTCAAGATGAGATTTGGGTGGGGACATAAACCCTAACCGTATCAGTAGCTATGCCATTTTTTCATTTCTGCCAGCAATGAATGAGAGTTCCTGTTGCTCCACGTCCTTGCCAGCATTTGGTGTTGTCAGTGTTTTGGATTTTGGCCATGCTAAGGTGTGTACCGGTATCTCACTGTTTTAATTTTCAATTCCCTAATGACATATGATGTGGAACATCTTTTTATATTCTTTTTGATTTTATTTTTTATTGCATTTTAGGTTTTGGGGTACATGTGAAGAACATGCAAGATAGTTGCATAGGTGCTCACACAGCAGTGTGATGTGCTGCCTTCCTCCTCATCACCTATATCTGGCATTTCTCCCCATGCTATCTCTCCCCAACTCCCCACCCCATGCAGTCCCTCCCCTACTGCCCCCCAACAGACCCCAGGGTGTGATGCTCCCCTCCCTGTGTCCATGTGTTCTCATTGTTCAACACCCGCCTATGAGTGAGAACATGTGGTGTTTGATTTTCTGTTCTTGTGTCAGTTTGCTGAGAATGATGGTTTCCAGATTCATCCATGTCCCTACAAAGGACACGAACTCATCGTTTCTGATGGCTGCATAATATTCCATGGTGTATATGTGCCACATTTTCCCTGTCCAGTCTATCATTAATTAGCATTTGGGTTGGTTCCAAGTCTTTGCTATTGTAAACAGTGCTGCAATGAACATTCATATGCATGTGTCCTTATAGTAGAACAATTTATAATCCTTTGGATATATACCCAGTAATGGGATTGCTGGGTCAAATGGAATTTCTATTTATAGGTCCTTGAGGAATCGCCACACTGTCTTCCAGAATGGTTGAACTAATTTACACTCCCACCAACAGTGTAAAAGTGTTCCTTTTTCTCCACATCCTCTCCAGCATCTGTCTCCAGATTTTTTAATGATCGCCATTCTAACTGGCATGAGGTGGTATCTTGATATAGTTTTGATTTGCATTTCTCTAATGACCAGTGATAATGAGCATTTTTTATATGTTTCATGGCCTCATGTATGTCTTCTTTTGTAAAGTATCTGTTCATGTCCCTTGTCCACTTTTTTTTTTTGCATTTTAGGTTTTGGGGTACATGTGAAGAACATGCAAGATTGTTGCATAGGTACACACACGGCAGTGTGATGTGCTGCCTTCCTCCTCATCACCTATATCTGGCATTTCTCCCCATGCTATCTCTCCCCAACTCCCCACCCCTCACTGTCCCTCCTCTATTTCCCCCTGACAGACCCCAGGGTGTGATGCTCCCCTTCCTGTTTCCATGTGTTCTCATTGTTCAACACCCACCTATGAGTGAGAACATGCAGTGTTCGATTTTCTGTTCTTGTGTCAGTTTGCTGAGAATGATGGTTTCCAGGTTCATCCATGTCCCTACAAAGGATGCAAACCCATCATTTTTGAAGGCTGTGTAATATTTCATGGTGTATATGTGCCACATTTTGCCTGTCCAGTCTATCATCAATTGGCATTTGGGTTGGTTCCAAGTCTTTGCTATTGTAAACAGTGCTGCAACAAACATTTGTGTGCATGTGTCCTTACAGTAGAATGATTTTTAATCTTTTGGATATATACCCAGTAATGGGATTGCTGGGTCAAATGGAATTTCTATTTCTAGGTCCTTGAGGAATCACCACACTGTCTTCCACAATGGAAGTGAACTAATTTCTACAATGAACTAATTTACACTCCCACCAACAGTGTAAAAGTGTTCCTATTTCTCCATATCCTCTCCAGCATCTGTTATCTCCAGATTTTTTAATGATCACCATTCTAACTGGCATGAGATGGTATCTCAATGTAGTTTTGATTTGCATTTCTCTAATGATCAGTGATGAGCATTTTTCCATATGTTTGTTGGCCTCATGTATGTCTTCTTTCATAAAGTGTCTGTTCAAGTCGTTTGCCCACTTTTGAATGGGCTCGTTTGTTTTTTTCTTGTAAATCTGTTTTAGTTCTTTGTAGATTCTGGATATCAGCCCTTTGTCAGATGGGTAAACTGCAAAATTTTTTTCCCATTCTGTTGGTTGCTGAGTCACTCTGATGACTGTTTCTTTTGCTGTGCAGAAGCTGTGGAGTTTGATTAGGTCCCTTTTGTCTATTTTGGCTTTTGTTGCCAATGCTTTTGGTGTTTTGGTCATGAAGTCCTTGCCTACTCCTATGTCCTGAATGGTTTTGCCTAGATTTTCTTCTAGTGTTTTTATGGTGTTAGGTCTTATGTTTAAGTCTTTAATCCATCTGGAGTTAATTTTAGTGTAAGGTGCCAGGAAGGTATACAGTATTTCTGCTTTCTGCACATGGCTAGCCAGTTTTCCCAACACCATTTATTAAACAGGGAATCCTTTCCCCATTGCTTGTTTTTGTCAGGTTTATCAAAGATTGGATAGTTGTAGATGTGTGGCATTGCCTCTGAGGCCTCTGTTCTATTCCATTGGTCTATATCTCTGTTTTGGTACCAGTACCATGCTGTTTTAATTACTGTAGCCTTGTAGTATAGTTTGAAGTCTGGTAGGGTGATGCCTCCTGCTTTGTTTTTTTTTTTTTTTTTTTTTTTTGTTTTTTGCTTAGAATTGACTTGATTATGTGGACTCTATTTTGGTTCCATATGAAGTTTAAGGTAGATTTTTCCAGTTCTGTGAAGAAGGTCATTGGTAGCTTGATGGGATAGCATTGAATCTGTAAATTACTTTGGGCAGTATGGCCATTTTCATGATATTGATTTTTCCTAACCATGAACATGGAATGTTTCTCCATCTGTTCGTGTCCTCTCTTATTTCCTTGAGCAGTGGTTTGTAGTTCTCCTTGAAGAGGTCCTTTACATCCTTTGTTAGTTGTATTCCCAGGTATTTTATTCTCTTTGTAGCAATTGTGAATGGGAATTCCCTCTTGATTTGATTCTCTTTAAGTCTGTTATTGGTGTATAGAAATGCTTGTGACTTTTGCACATTGATTTTGCATCCTGAGACTTTGCTGAAGTTGCTTATCAGTTTCAGGAGATTCTGGGCTGAGACAATGGGGTCTTCTAGATATACAGTCATGTCATCTGCAAATAGAGACAATTTGGCTTCCTCCTTTCCTATTTGAATACGCTTTATTTCTTTTTCTTGCCTAATTGCTCTGGCTAGAACTTCCAGTACTATATTGAATAGGAGTGGTGAGAGAGGGCATCCTTGTCTAGTGCTGGATTTCAAAGGGAATGCTTCCAGTTTTTGCCCATTCAGTATGATATTGGCTGTTGGTTTGTCATAAATAGCTTTTATTATTTTGAGATACGTTCCATCAATACCTAGTTTATTGAGGGCTTTTAGCATAAAGGGCTGTTGAATTTTGTCAAAGGCCTTCTCTGCATCAATTGAGATAATCATGTAGTTTTTGTCTTTGGTTCTGTTTATGTGGTGAATTACATTTATAGACTTGTGTATGTTGAACCAGCCTTGCATCCCCTGGATGATGCCTACTTGATCATGGTGGATAAGCTTTTTGATGTGCTGTTGCCAGTATTTTATTGAAGATTTTTGCATCTATGTTCATCATGGATATTTGCCTGAAGTTTCCTTTTCTTGCTGAGTCTCTGCTAGGTTTTGGTATCAGAATGATAATGGTCTCATAAAATTATTTGGGAAGGATTCCCTCTTTTTGGATTGTTTGGAATAGTTTCATAAGGAATGATACCTTTGTACTGGTACATGGTACTCTTTGTATTTCCAGATAGAAATACAATGGGCACTCTGTATTTCTGGTAGAATTCAGCTGTGAATCTGTCTGGACCTGGGCTTTTTTTGTGTGGTAGGCTCTTAATTGCTGCCTCAACTTCAGCCCTTGTTATTGGTCTATTCAGCATTTCAGCTTCTTTCTGGTTTAGGCTTGGGAGGATGCAAGTGTCCAGTAATTTATCAATTTCTTCCAGGTTTACTAGTTTATGTGCATAGAGATGTTTGTAATAATCTCTGATGATGGTTTGTATTTCTGTGGAATCTGTGGTGATATCCCCTTTATCATTTTTTATTGCATCTATTTGATTATTCTCTCTTTTCTTTTTTTATTAATCTGGCTAGTGGTCTATTTCGTTGATCTTTTCGAAAAACCAGCTCCTGGATTTATTGATTTTTTTGAAGGTTTTTTTTATGTCTCTATCTCCTTCAGTTCTGCTCTGATCTTAGTTATTTCTTGTCTTCTGCTAGGTTTTGAGTTTTTTTGGTCTTGCTCCTCTAGCTCTTTCAATTTTGAGGATAGGGCATCAATTTTAGATCTGTCCTTGCTTCTCATGTGGGCATTTATTGTTATATATTTTTCTCTAGACACTGCTTTAAATGTGTCCCAGAGATTCTGGTATGTTGTGTCTTTATTCTTGTTGGTTTTGAAGAACATCTTTATTTCTGCCTTAATTTCATTGTTTATCCAGTCAACATTCAAGAGCCAGTTGTTCAGTTTCCATGAACCTGTGCAATTTTGAGTTAGTTTCTGAGTTCTGAGGTGTAAATTGATTGCTCTGTGGTCTGAGAGACTGTTATGATTTCCGTTCTTTTGTATTTGCTGAGGAGTGATTTACTTCCAATTATGTGGTCAATTTTAGAGTAGGTTTGATGTGGTGCTGAGAAGAATGTATATTCTGTGGATTTGGGGTGGAGAATTCTGTAAATGTCTATTAGGTTTGCTTGGACCAGGTCTGAGATCAAGTCCTGGATATCCTTGTTAATTTTCTGTCCGGTTGATCTGTCTAATATTGACAATGGGGTGTTAAAGTCTCCCACTATTATTGTGTGGGAGTCTAAGTCTCTTTGTAGGTCATTAAGAACTTGCTTTATGTATCTTGGTGCTCCTGTATTGGGTGCATATATATTTAGGATCATTAGCTCTTCTTGTTGCATTGATCTTTTACCATTATGTAATGTCCTTCTTTGTCTCTTTTGATCTTTGTTGCTCTAAAGTCTATTTTATCAGAGACGAGAATTGCAACTCCTGCTTTTTTTGCTCTCCATTTGCTTGGTAAATCTTCCTCCATCCCTTTATTTTGAGCCTTTGTGTATCCTTGCATATAAGATGGGTTTCCTGGATACAGCACACTGATGGGTTTTGGCTTTTTATCCAATTTGCCAGTCTGTGTCTTTTGATTGGGGCATTTAGTCCATTTACATTTAGGGTTAATATTGTTATGTGTGAATTTGATACTGTCATTTTGATGCTAGCTGGCTGTTTTGCCCATTAGTTGATGCAGTTTCTTCATTGTATTGATGCTCTTTACCATTTGGTATGTTTTTGGAATGGCTGGTACTGGTTGTTCCTTTCTATGTGTAGTGCCTCTTTCAGGAGCTCTTGTAAAGCAGGCCTGGTGATGAAATCTCTGAGTACTTGCTTGTTCGTAAAGGATTTTATTTTTCCTTCACTTATGCAGCTCAGTTTGGATGGATATGAAATTCTGGGTTGAAAGTTCTTTTCTTTAAGGATGTTGAGTATTGGCCCCCCACTCTCTTCTGGCTTGTAGGGTTTCTGCTGAGTGATCTGCTGTGAGTCTGATGGGCTTCCCTTTGTGGGTGACCCGACCTTTCTCTCTGGCTGCCCTTAGCATTTTCTCCTTCATTTCAGCCCTGGAGAATCTGATTATTATGTGCCTTGGGGTTGCTCTTCTTGAGGAATGAATTTGTGATGTTCTCTGTATTTCCTGGACTTGAATATTGGCCTGCCTTGCTAGGTTGGGGAAGTTTTCCTGGATAATATCCTGAAGAGTATTTTCCAGCTTAGATTCATTCTCTCCATCACATTCAGGTACACCTATCAAGTGTAGATTAGGTCTTTTCACATAGTCCCATATTTCTTGGACACTTTGTTCTTTCCTTTTTACCCTTTTTTCTCTAATCTTGGCTTCTCGTTTTATTTCATTGAGTTGCTCTTCGACTTCTGATATTCTTTCTTCTGCTTGGTCAATTCGGCTGTTGAAACTTGTGTTTGCTTCACGAAGTTCTCATGTGTTTTTCAGCTCCATCAATTCACTTATGTTCCTCTCTAACTTGTTTATTCTTGTTAGCATTTCATCAAATCTTTTTTCAATGTTCTTAGTTTCTTTGCTTTGGGTTAGAACACGTTCTTTTAGCTCACAGAAGTTTCTTATTACCCACCTTCTGAAGCCTGATTCTGTCATTTCATCACACTCATTCTCCATCCAGCCTTGTTCCCTTGCTGGTGAGGAGTTGTGATCCCTTGTAGGAGGAGAGGTGTTCTGGTTTTAGGTGTTTTCCTCCTTTTTGCACTGGTTTCTTCCCATCTTTATGTATTTATCCACCTGTTATCTTTGTAGTTGTTGACTTTCAGATTAGGTCTCTGAGTGGATGTCCAGTTTGTTGATGATGAAGTTATTTCTTTCTCTTTCTTAGTTTTCCTTCTACCAGTCAAGTCCCTCTGCTGTAGGACTACTGAGGTCCATTCCAGGCACTGCTTGTCTGGGGATCACCTGCAGCAGCCTCCACACTTTCTCTGGGAGCTGCAATCCTGAGCTGCTCCTAATTGGCCATCTTGGATCCATCCCATCTTTTTATATTCTTATTTGCCATCTGTATATCTTCTTAGGTGAGGTATTTGCTCTGGACTTTCGCCTGTTTTTTAATTGAGTTTCACATTTTCTTGTTGTTCTTTGTATATTTTAAATAACAGTCCTTTATCAGATGTGTATTTTGCAAATATTTTCTCTCAGTCTGTTGCTATTCTTCTCATTCTTTTGACGGGTTTTCTTTTTACATAGTTTAAGTTTTAAATTTTACTAAAGTCCAGCTTATCAACTTTCTTTCATGTTTTGTGTCATTGGTCTTATATGTAAAAAGTCATTTCCATGCCTTGGTTTTCTCCTCTGTTATCTTCTAGGAGTATTACAGTTTTGTATTTTACATTTAAATCTATGGTCCATTTTGAGTTAATTTTTGCTAAGGCTGTAAGGTCTGTGTCTAGATTAATTTTTGCATGTGGATTGCAGTTGTTCTAGCACTCTGTTGAAAAGACTGTCTCTGTTCTGTTGAGTTGCCTTTGCTCCTTTGTCCAAGGTCTGTTGACTCTTTATATGTGGGTCTATTACTAGGCTCCCCATTGTGCTCCATTGATCTATTTGTTTATTTTTTTTTTGCTAATACAACACTCTGTTGCCCAGGCTGGAGTGCAGTGGCATGATCATGACTCACTGCAGCCTTGACCTCTCAGGCTTAAGTGATCCTCCCACCTCAGTCTCTTGAGTAACTGGGACTACAGATGTATATCACCAGGCCTAGCTAATTTGTTAAAACATTTTTTTGTAGAGGTGAGGCTTCACTATGTTGCCCAGGCTGGTCTTGAACTCCTGGGTTCAAGCAATCCTTCTGCCTCACAGCCTTCCAAAGTTGGGGGATTACAGGCTTGAACCACTGTTTTGATTACTCATAGTAAGTCTTGAAATCTGGTAATGCTGGTCCTCTGATTTTGTTCTTCTGCTTCAATATTGATTGTGTTTACTATTCTGGGCATTTTGCCTCTTAATATAAGCTCTAGGATCAGTTTGTTGATATTTGCAAAACAGCTTGCTGGGACTTTGACTGGGATTGTGTTGAATCTAAGATCAACTTTTAGAAACTGACACTTCTTCAGTATTGAGTTTTTCTACACGTGATCATGGAGTATGTCTCCATTTATTCAGTGTTTTTTTTTTTTATCAGAGTTCTATAGTTTTTTCTCATAGAGATCTTATATATATTTTGTGAGATTTATACCTAAGTATTTTATTTTTTGGGTACTAATGTAAATGATATTATATTTTTAATTTTAAATTCTACTTGTTCATTGCTGCAATATAGGAAAGTGATTTACCTTTGTATATTATCTTAGTACCCTACAATCTTGATACGATCACCTATTAATTTCAGACTTTTTTGTCAATTCTTATGGACTTTCTACATACATGATGTCCTCTAAGAACAGAGTTTAATTTCTTCCTTCCTGATGAGTATACCTTTTACTTTCATTTTTTGTTTTATTGCATTAGCTAGGACTTCAGTACAACATTGCAAAGGACTTGTAAGAGAGAGCACTTGTGACTTGTTTCTGATCTTAGTGGGAAAGCTTCTGGTTTTAAGTATGCTATGTGTATTCCATATGTACATATAACATCATTAAGTATGATCTTAGCTGCAGATTTTTTGTATATTTAAAAAATCAACCTGAAGAAGTTTCTCTCTATTTCTGATTTCCTGGGAGTTTTTATTTTTACTTTTATTTTTTATTATGAATGGGGCTGGATTTTGTCAAATATTTTTCTACGTCTATTGATTAATATTGTATCTGGGAAGGAAGGTGATTTTTCTTAAGCTTGTTAATGTAATGGATTACATTAATTGATTTTCAAATGTTAAATCAGCCTTCCCAACCTGGGATACATCTCACTTGGTCGTGGCATACAATTTTATAAATACATTCGTGGACTCAACTTGCTAATAGTTGTTGATAATTTTTACATCTTTATTCATAAGAGATATTGTTCTGTAGTTTCTTTCCTTGCAATGTCTTTGGTTTTGGATTAGGGAAACGCTGGCCTAATGCTGGAATGTGTTAGGAAGAATGAGTCAGGAAGCATTGCGTGGTATGAAAATGAGTCAGGAAGCATTGCGTGGTATGAAAATGAGTCAGGAAGCATTGCGTGGTATGAAAATGAGTCAGGAAGCATTGCGTGGTATGAAAATGAGTCAGGAAGCATTGCGTGGTATGAAAATGAGTCAGGAAGCATTGCGTGGTATGAAAATGAGTCAGGAAGCATTGCGTGGTATGAAAATGAGTCAGGAAGCATTGCGTGGTATGAAAATGAGTCAGGAAGCATTGCGTGGTATGAAAATGAGTCAGGAAGCATTACGTGGTATTAAAATGAGTCAGGAAGTATTCCTTCTGATTCCATCTTCTGGAAGATACTATGGAGCATTGGTATAATTTCTTTTTTGAATGTTTGGTAGAACTCACCA
Organism: Callithrix jacchus; assembly: GCF_049354715.1. Lineage (NCBI taxonomy): Eukaryota > Metazoa > Chordata > Mammalia > Primates > Cebidae > Callithrix > Callithrix jacchus. Next base: position 159,881,486 of record NC_133507.1, read on the forward strand.
CTAAATCTGTTTAAGTCTATTGCTTTCTGTTTTGGAAGGTGATTAATTGTTGCTTCAATTTCTTTAACAGATATAAGCCTATTTACACGTTCTATTTCTTCTTGTGTGAGTTCTGGCAGATTGTATCTTTCAAAAAACAGGCCCATTTAATCTGGGTCATCAAATTTGTGGGCCTAGCGTCCTTCATAGCATTTTTTATTATCCTTTTTAATGTCCATAGGCTCTGTAGTGATGTACCCTCCTTCATGTCTCTATCAGTAATTCAAGTCTCCTTTCTTTTTTTCCTTAGCATATTAATCATGGTTGTTTTAAATTCCTAGTCTGAGAATTCCAACATTTCTGCCCTATCTGAGTCTGTTCTGATGGTTGGCCTATCTCTCCAAACTGTGTTTTTGCCTTTCAGTATGCCTTGTGACTTATTTCTTGGCAGCCAAACATGAGATCCTGGGTAAAAGGGACTCTGGAAGATAGTCCTTCCATGATGTGGTGTAAGGCATTGGGGGAGAAGTGAAGGAAGTGTCCTGTAGTTCTGTGAGTAGGTTCCGGTCTTTTGCTGAGACTCTGTCTCTGGACTGTGAACTTCACAAGTGTTTCTCAGTTTTTCTCTCACCTCTTAGGTAGGACAAGACGTGTAGAGGGGGTTGGAGCTGGGTATTTCCCTTCCCGGGTGGTTAGGCTCTGCCAAAATCCCAGTAGGTTACCCTCTGGTAACGTGTTTTCTCCTGAGTGCAGGCCTTGTGAGAACAGGATGCCCCAGTGTAGTTTAAATTGGTCTCTTTTTCTCTTCCCCTGCCAGAAGCATGAGGAGGCTCTCCCCTGATTTCATTGTGAGAGCCTGGAGGAGTTCTTGAAGGTAAAATTCACAAAAGAGTCCAGGGCCCCTTGCGATTGGGCCTGCCTGGAGTTTTTCACTCTCAAACTTGCCCACCCGGAGCCTCTGGCAATGTATCAATTATAGTTCAGGATTTCGACCCGGCCCTGGTTCCTGCGGATGTGTCTGCTCTAGTGGGCTGGGATTCTGTGTATCCGCCTGTTTTTATTTCCAGTTTGGAAAGCAGTAGTTTGCCCTGTGACCTCATTTTTCTTGTAGACCCAAGAATAGTTGCTGATTTTTCAGTTCATTAAGCTTTTTACTTGCTGGGATAAAGGGGCGACTTCTGAGCTCCTTACATGGGGAGCAGGAAACCTGAGTTCTGACACTATTTTAAAATTTAGAATACTGAATAGAAACCAGCAACCACAGAAACCGCTTTCCCCCAAATAGACAGACTTGACCACAAAACCATCATAGGAAATTTCTTTTTCTATGATGGGAATGTGTTATTTCTGTAACAAAATTATTTAAATATTAAATTTTGAGGGGAGATCCTACCTTTGACCCACCACTTACAATTTTTTGTAAAGGGAGATAAACTTCATGAACAAAGATGTCCACGGTGGTCAGTCTTCAAGAGTAGTCTGGAAGCACCGCACGTGCCCGACGATTGTGTAAACTGTTAGAAAAGAATGAGGGCAGCCAGCGTGAAGCCTAGGTTTAAAGAGAGTCTGAGAGCAACACGGAAAAGCAGGGTAACCTCGTACATTCAAGCAGTGTTTCAGAAGCTTTATAGATTCCAAATTTTCCATCATATAAATGTTTCTTCCATTCATATTTAGAAAAACTGTTATGAAATGCCACTGAGTGGAATGCCCCCTAGTCTTTCTGCCCTCCTCAGCCCTCCAGGGGAAGCCAGGCCCCTGCCCTAGCACTGAACCTCAGTGGGGCTGAACTTTCCCGGGAGGTGCATTGTGCTGGCTCCCAGCTGAGCCACATGTGATTGATAGCTGATTTTTTTTTGGTCACTTTGGTCTGTCTGGGGGAAGGTGGTTTCTGTGGCCGCTGGGTGTACCCTCCAGGTTCCCTTGTTCAGTTCAGCAAAGTTCCTCATTTCCTGCCACTGCGCTGTCCGCCCAGTTTCCATCTGCTCCACGGCATTTACATTCTTCCAACCAGAAACTAAAAACAGCAACAGCAAGATGCAGGTTTGCAGAATAACAGAAAAGCCATGAGCATCTCCCAGCCAAGACAAGCAGGCCGGTGAGCCCAGCCCTGGAGTGGTCAGGTGGGAGGGCCAGAGTGGGGTGTCCGGGTGGAGGCGTGGCGGCTGCTGGGGCATGCTGGGGCGGATGACCAGCCTGCGAGGCTCTGTGCGCTGGCAGGCACAGTCCCTGCCACGTGTGGGTCCCCACACTCTGCGGCAGCATTCCTGCTTCGACAACACGCTTCCCACTTGGAATGAAGTCAGTCGGTGAAAATCTCTGCCTGTGACCGCCTGTTCTCTGCCCTGCAGCAGCTGCAGAGCAAGCCCATGTCCCGAGCCCCGAGAGCTGTCCATGTGAATTCTTTCAGACATAAAAAGGAGTCACGCCGGCCTCTGGCTTTGGTCTTGAGCCTCTGAATGAGCGATTCCCCTGCCAAGCACGTGTTCTGAATGGCTGTCTTACGTGGTGGGGGTAGTGTTTTGCAGATTTGGAATCTAGATGACTACCAGAGAGTGTACACCGCCTGGTGATTTTTGAAGTAGGCCTCCCCAGACTTCATTTCAGGATGCGTGAGTCCCTGACTACAAAGAGCATATTTCAGCTGCTGAGTGGGGGAGCAGCCAGTGGAATCCCATGGCTGTGTATCAGTCTGGGCTCCCCTGAAAACAGACTCGGGCAGGAAGACCTGAATACAAGTGGTTTAGTTGGGAGGAGATGCCAGGTGAGGCTTGTGACCTGGGAGACAGGGCAGCGGGCCGCTGAAGGGTGGTCAGTGGGGCTTAGCCCCAGGATTAGTCCTGTGAGGAACTGCTGTCCCCACGGTACTTGGAAGCTGGGGTGTTTGTCACTGGCTGCATGCCTCAGTGGTCCTGGCTGTAAGTCCCTGGCACTTCTGGGTGGCCCCACAGAAGGCTAAGCAGTTCCCATCACCAGAGAAAGCACCCAGGCAGAGAGCAGAGTGAGGGGGCACATGAGGTGGGCATGCACATGTGGGGACTGTCCACAGCTGGGTTGACCATGGGGAGTGGATGTACCTGGGACATCCCTTGGCCCCTCGAAGAAGCTAGAGGCTGGAGGAGCAGTCGGCAATACGTAACATTCCAGATGGTTCCGGACTCACACTTGATCCCCCATTTCATCAAACTGGTGCGTCACAGAGCACCTGCCCTGTGTGGGGCAGGGTCCCAGGGACCGGGGATGTCAGGGAACAAGAGACCGAGACCCCCACCCTCTTGGAGCTTTCATCCAGGACATAATAAACATGAAAACCTCATAGTATACATGGTAATGAGAGCTACAGAAAAGGGAGAGCGACGGTGGGTGAGGGGCAGGGGTGCTGCCTGGGGGACCAAGGGGACACTGAGAAGAGGACGTTTGAGCCAAGAGCAGCTGACTCATCCCCAAGCCCAGTACCACAGGAGCAGCTGACTCATCCATCTGAGGGCCATTTGGGCAGTGGCTGTTGGCCATGAGAACCATCACCAATGTGGCATGTCCTGGGCTGTGCAGGGCCACCTGGTGCCATTGCAGGACCTGCTGGTCACATCAGAGCTTCCTGCTGCAAGTGGGACTGGGAGCTGGGGCCTCTAATGCCCACATGGACCATCCGGGACTTGGCCCATCGAGCAAACCCAGGCATCTCTTCCTGGTTTCAATGAGTCATGCCCCTGCCTTGGACTCCTCCCTCATTTGTCCTCTTGTGGAGCCCAGTCACAAGGAGTTCAAAGAAATCGGCAGGTAGGTCAGTGGGTGGGCAGGTGGAGACTCTCAAGATTAATCAGAGAGATCGCCCACTGAATGGCCTGTTCCAAGGGCTTCTGTAACAAACTGCTATGACCTGGGGCCTTAAACATCAGAAATGCATTCCCTCACAGTCCTGCAGGCCAGCCAGTCTAAAGCCAAGGGCCACGCTCTTCCCACAGCCTCTAGGGAAGAACTGGTTCCTTGCCTCTCATCCAGCTTCTGGAGATGCTGCTCCGGTGGTCCCAGGCTTGGGGATGAGTCAGCTGCTCCTGTGGTCCTGGGTTTGGGGATGAGTCAGCTGCTTTTGTGGTCTTGGGCTTGGGGATGAGTCAGCTGCTTTTGTGGTCCTGGGCTTGGGGATGAGTCAGCTGCTCCTGTGGTCCCGGGCTTGGGGATGAGTCAGCTGCTCCTGTGGTCCTGGGCTTGGGGATGAGTCAGCTGCTCCTGTGGTCCTGGGCTTGGGGATGAGTCAGCTGCTTTTGTGGTCCTGGGCTTGGGGATGAGTCAGCTGCTTTTGTGGTACTGGGCTTGGGGATGAGTCAGCTGCTCCTGTGGTCCTGGGCTTGGGGATGAGGCAGCTGCTCCTGTGGTCCCGGGCTTGGGGATGAGTCAGCTGCTCCTGTGGTCCCGGGCTTGGGGATGAGTCAGCTGCTCCTGTGGTCCTGGGCTTGGGGATGAGTCAGCTGCTCCTGTGGTCCTGGGCTTGGGGATGAGTCAGCTGCTTTTGTGGTACTGGGCTTGGGGATGAGGCAGCTGCTCCTGTGGTCCTGGGCTTGGGGATGAGTCAGCTGCTCCTGTGGTCCTGGGCTTGGGGATGAGTCAGCTGCTCCTGTGGTCCTAGGCTTGGGGATGAGTCAGCTGCTCCTGTGGTCCTGGGCTTGGGGATGAGGCAGCTGCTTTTGTGGTCCTGGGCTTGGGGATGAGTCAGCTGCTTTTGTGGTACTGGGCTTGGGGATGAGTCAGCTGCTTCTGTGGTCCTGGGCTTGGGGATGAGTCAGCTGCTTTTGTGGTCCTGGGCTTGGGGATGAGTCAGCTGCTCCTGTGGTCCCGGGCTTGGGGATGAGTCAGCTGCTCCTGTGGTCCTGGGCTTGGGGATGAGTCAGCTGCTCCTGTGGTCCTGGGCTTGGGGATGAGGCAGCTGCTCCTGTGGTCCTGGGCTTGGGGATGAGTCAGCTGCTCCTGTGGTCCTGCGCTTGGGGATGAGTCAGCTGCTTTTGTGGTACTGGGCTTGGGGATGAGGCAGCTGCTCCTGTGGTCCCTGGCTTGGGGATGAGTCAGCTGCTCCTGTGGTCCTGCGCTTGGGGATGAGTCAGCTGCTCCTGTGGTCCCAGGCTTGGGGATGAGGCAGCTGCTCCTGTGGTCCCGGGCTTGGGGATGAGTCAGCTGCTTTTGTGGTACTGGGCTTGGGGATGAGTCAGCTGCTCCTGTGGTCCTGGGCTTGGGGATGAGTCAGCTGCTCCTGTGGTCCTGGGCTTGGGGATGAGGCAGCTGCTCCTGTGGTCCTGGGCTTGGGGATGAGGCAGCTGCTCCTGTGGTCCTGGGCTTGGGGATGAGGCAGCTGCTCCTGTGGTCCTGGGCTTGGGGATGAGTCAGCTGCTTTTGTGGTCCTGGGCTTGGGGATGAGTCAGCTGCTTTTGTGGTACTGGGCTTGGGGATGAGGCAGCTGCTCCTGTGGTCCTGGGCTTGGGGATGAGTCAGCTGCTCCTGTGGTCCTGGGCTTGGGGATGAGTCAGCTGCTCCTGTGGTCCTGGGCTTGGGGATGAGTCAGCTGCTCCTGTGGTCCTGGGCTTGGGGATGAGGCAGCTGCTCCTGTGGTCCTGGGCTTGGGGATGAGGCAGCTGCTCCTGTGGTCCCTGGCTTGAGGATGAGGCAGCTGCTCCTGTGGTCCTGGGCTTGGGGATGAGTCAGCTGCTCCTGTGGTCCTGGGCTTGGGGATGAGGCAGCTGCTCCTGTGGTCCTGGGCTTGGGGATGAGTCAGCTGCTCCTGTGGTCCCGGGCTTGGGGATGAGGCAGCTGCTCCTGTGGTCCTGGGCTTGGGGATGAGGCAGCTGCTCCTGTGGTCCTGGGCTTGGGGATGAGTCAGCTGCTTTTGTGGTCCTGGGCTTGGGGATGAGTCAGCTGCTTTTGTGGTACTGGGCTTGGGGATGAGTCAGCTGCTCCTGTGGTCCTGGGCTTGGGGATGAGTCAGCTGCTTTTGTGGTCCTGGGCTTGGGGATGAGGCAGCTGCTCCTGTGGTCCTGGGCTTGGGGATGAGTCAGCTGCTCCTGTGGTCCTGGGCTTGGGGATGAGTCAGCTGCTCCTGTGGTCCTGGGCTTGGGGATGAGGCAGCTGCTTTTGTGGTCCTGGGCTTGGGGATGAGTCAGCTGCTTTTGTGGTACTGGGCTTGGGGATGAGGCAGCTGCTCCTGTGGTCCTGGGTTTGGGGATGAGTCAGCTGCTCCTGTGGTCCTGGGCTTGGGGATGAGGCAGCTGCTCCTGTGGTCCCGGGCTTGGGGATGAGTCAGCTGCTTTTGTGGTTCTGGGCTTGGGGATGAGGCAGCTGCTTTTGTGGTTCTGGGCTTGGGGATGAGGCAGCTGCTTTTGTGGTACTGGGCTTGGGGATGAGGCAGCTGCTCCTGTGGTCCTGGGTTTGAGGATGAGGCAGCTGCTCCTGTGGTCCTGGGCTTGGGGATGAGGCAGCTGCTCCTGTGGTCCTGGGTTTGAGGATGAGGCAGCTGCTTTTGTGGTCCTGGGCTTGGGGATGAGGCAGCTGCTCCTGTGGTCCTGGGTTTGAGGATGAGTCAGCTGCTTTTGTGGTACTGGGCTTGGGGATGAGGCAGCTGCTTTTGTGGTCCTGGGCTTGGGGATGAGTCAGCTGCTTTTGTGGTACTGGGCTTGGGGATGAGTCAGCTGCTCCTGTGGTCCTGGGCTTGGGGATGAGGCAGCTGCTCCTGTGGTCCCAGGCTTGGGGATGAGTCAGCTGCTCCTGTGGTCCTGGGCTTGGGGATGAGTCAGCTGCTTTTGTGATACTGGGCTTGGGGATGAGTCAGCTGCTCCTGTGGTCCTGGGCTTGGGGATGAGTCAGCTGCTCCTGTGGTCCCGGGCTTGGGGATGAGTCAGCTGCTCCTGTGGTCCTGGGCTTAGGGATGAGTCAGCTGCTCCTGTGGTCCCCGGCTTGGGGATGAGGCAGCTGCTCCTGTGGTCCTGGGCTTGGGGATGAGGCAGCTGCTCCTGTGGTCCCAGGCTTGGGGATGAGTCAGCTGCTTTTGTGGTACTGGGCTTGGGGATGAGTCAGCTGCTCCTGTGGTCCTGGGCTTGGGGATGAGTCAGCTGCTCCTGTGGTCCTGGGCTTGGGGATGAGTCAGCTGCTCCTGTGGTCCCGGGCTTGGGGATGAGGCAGCTGCTCCTGTGGTCCCGGGCTTGGGGATGAGTCAGCTGCTCCTGTGGTCCCAGGCTTGGGGATGAGTCAGCTGCTCCTGTGGTCCCGGGCTTGGGGATGAGTCAGCTGCTCCTGTGGTCCCCGGCTTGGGGATGAGGCAGCTGCTCCTGTGGTCCCGGGCTTGGGGATGAGGCAGCTGCTCCTGTGGTCCTAGGCTTGGGGATGAGTCAGCTGCTCCTGTGGTACTGGGCTTGGGGATGAGTCAGCTGCTCCTATGGTCCCAGGCTTGGGGATGAGGCAGCTGCTCCTGTGGTCCTAGGCTTGGGGATATGTTGCTCCAACCTCCACCTGTCTTCACGTCACCTTCCCTTCTCTGCCTCTGTCTCCTCTTTCTTTATGAAGTCTCCGTCATTGGATTTAGAGCCCACCCGAATCCAGGAAGATCTCATCTAAAGATCCTTAATTCCATCTAAAAAGACCCTTTTCCACACAAGCTCCAACTCACAGGTTCTGGGCAGGCGTATCTTTTGGAGGCCACCATTCAACCCACTACAGCCTGCACGGGTGACTGAGAAATGATGGGCTTTTGCAGAGAGTTTAACATGTTTAAACCATGTATTATAGCACCAGCTTCCCTGCTGCAGGCGGGGCTGGGGGCCTGGGTTTCTCATGCCCACATGCGGCCCAGCTGGGACTTGGCCTCGGAACTACAAAGCTCTCTCTTCCCGTTTCAGTGGATCACGCACCTCCCTTGAAGACCCATCCTTAGCAACATCCCATGGCAATCACTCTGTAGAGTTTACTGACAAAACAGCCCTGCCTGTTGGTTCACCTTCTAGCTCGTCTCCATGAGTGGCAATGATTTGGGTGAGGCAGAGCGGATCTCTGCAGGCGCCTGGGTTCAAGCCTTTCTGAACTCCTCCCACACTCTCTCTCCTAGTCTCAGCCTGCTCATTTAGGTCCTGCGTGGAATGTGATAAGATGGAAGCCTTTCACCATTTCCGATGCACCACCCCGAATCTGGGCTTTGTAGCCTGTACCAGCGTCCTTTCTTTCATTTAAATGATTAGCATTTCACGTGACCGGGACCTGGGCACCATGAGACCTCCCCTGATGAGGACCACGCAGCCCCTTGGAGTTTCCCCTAAGGGGGAATGGGGCGCAGCTACAGAGCCCTGGTCTTGGAGGCCCCTCCTGGTCAAGAGTAGTGAGGGTCAGAGGTCATGTGCCAGGTGCACATTCCAGAGGGGCAGAGGCATCAAGAGGCACTGACGTCCCCGTCCTTTGGTGGGGAGGGTTTCCTGACCAAGCTCCATTTGTGTAGGGACAAGGCATGTAGCTGCCACAGAATGATGACAGCAGAGTGGATGATGGGCCAGGCCACCCCGAGGCAGCCACTGTCTGTTTTCTATCCCAGAGCTTCGAAAACCCAAATTCCTCATGCCAAGCCCCACTGCAGTGGGCATTTGGGAGGCAGAAGACAGACTGCACTCCAGGCCGCGCATGTGATGCTTAGGGTTTGTTAGGACACCAGGAAGGGCTTCTTCAGTAAGAGGATTCCAGATAGCTCTTATGTTGGTAAAACTTTTACACAAAATACTGTCATTAGCATCCTAAGAATGTCTGCTGTCTGGAGTCAAAAGTCCCAGATCAACAGCCCACAGGCCAATACTGACTTTCGGCCAGGGGCCATGTGGGTTTTAGGTCTGCAGACCCCTGTCAGGGCCACCACTGGGAGGGCAGGCTGGCTTCCCACACCTGGCAGCTTTGCCTGGAGGATAGGGTGCCAGGCCCCCACCTACAGGCTGAGGCTGTCCAGGAGGGATGCCTCTTCCTAACCTGTTCACAGGTGTTTTGCCTAGCAGTGGGTGCTGGCCATGTTCTATCACTATACGCTTCCCTTACTGGAAGCACAGGGCAACTGGGGAGCCCTCTAAGATCCAGCAGGTGATCCTGGGCCCTGCTTTGGGGTCTGGGCTGGGCTGGACCACAGGACCACCAAGGAGACCAGAAACAGCCCTTGCCTCAGCTCAGATTTGTCCTGAGGAAGGGCCTGTCCTAGTGCCTTGGGGAGGTGGCAGCTGCATCATCCCAGAGGAAAAGGCAAGAGGGGGCGACCCTGAGCTCCATGGGGGGTTGCGAGATGGCTGGAATACGCAGTTCTGGGTGGAGATCTGCCAGGTCTGCTCACGGTGTCAGGGCAGGTAGACGGACACCTCTGTGTGGCTGGAACCCCTGACCATGGAACCTGGCCTGGGTCCTCAGATGCTCCATTGAGCAGAGGGGGAACAGAGCGGGGAGGCTTGTTTTGCAGACTGTACAGGACTGGAGCAAGGATGCAAAGTTTGGCTTCTGGAGGGCTCGATAGCTGGCTCAGCCCCGGAGAATCTGCTGGTTTGTCACTGGGCCCTACACCACAGAACCCAGCCCCTGGGGTGTCAGAGGCAGGCGGGGGCTTCTCTTCTTCCTGTGTGCTGACCCACTTCTAGTGGTCCACACCAGTGCTCTCACTGCTGCTTTTTCTTCCACTTGTCAGATGGGCTGATGATATCGTGAAGCCAAGAAGCAGGACCACAGGCCGCAGTGGCGGCATCGGCGACGGCAGGGGCAGGGTCCTTCACTTCTTTGTACCTGTAAAAACAGAGGTGACAATTTCTGCTTGGCCCACTGTATCTTTGTCAAACATGCAATAAAATTGTGTGTTGCCGTGAACGCGTGCTCAAATTTGAGAGCAAGCCCCGATGGAACGGAGACTTTTCAGCGGGGATTGGGAGAAGCTTTTGTGATCTAATTCTTTGATGATGGAAGAGGCTAATCTGCGTGATGGCAGCTAATGCACTGAAGGTGCTTCAGCAATATCAACATAATAGCAGTTAAAAAAGAGTGTTGCATCTCCAAGATAGTGTTTTGGCTTGTAAAATTTTAACTATTATATACATATAAGAAAAAAAGCACAAAATAGAGATTTAAGCAAAAGTAAAATATACTATTCACAGATAATCTATAATTAACATTTCATTGTAGATCTTTTCAGGTTTTTTCATATTTATGAATATATAATTATTTTTTTACAAAAGATTCAATCAAATATTTTCATATCACTTTTAATGCTTGCTTAAAATTCTAACATTATTGAATATTCAGGTTGTTAAAAATTGTTTACAAATAATAATACAGATAAGAACCTGCTTGTAGCTAAAACTCTGTAATTAAAAATCAACCAGGTAAAATAATGAACAAGAAGTAGATCAGTCCAGATGAGATGGCAAAACCTCATCTCTCCAAAAAGTACAAAAACATCAGCTGAGCGTGGTGGCGCGTGCCTGTGGTCCGAGCTGCTTGGGAGGCCGAGGCGGAGGATCGCCTGGGTCCAGGAGGTTAAGGCTGCAGTGGTCTGAGATCGTGCCACTGCACTCCAGCCAGGGTGACAGAGCCAGATCTTGTCTCAAAAAAAAAAAAAAAACCAACAAAAAAAAGAAGTAGCCATGTTAGGTCAAATGCTGTGTTTTTTTCAACTTGTGATAAAATACACATAACAAAAATTTACCATCTTAACCATTTTAAGTGCACAGGTCAGTGGCATTAACTATTAATTCACATTGCTGGGCCAGCCTTATTACCATTCCTCCACATAGGAGAGCGTGCTTGCTTCTAGAATGCTTGTCAAATGCCTAGCACTTTGCCAGCGTTTCACATCTCTTTTTGCCTCGGAAAGCAGAGATTCGGTCCTCAGTAAACACTGACTTCCCCCGCCCTTTCCTCACACCCTCTGGCAACCACCATCCTAATTTTTGTTTCTATAAATTTGACTTCTGGGTATCTCATATAAGTGGAATCTTACAGTATTTGTTTTTCTGTGACTGACTCACTTCACTTAGGGTAGTTTCTTCAAGTTTAATCCCTGTTCTAGCACAGGTCAGAATTCTCTTCCTTTTTAAGGCTGTATACTATTCCACTTGCGTAGTATGTACCTTTTGACTGTTGTGAATAGTGCTACTATGACCATGGATGTACAGATATCTCCCCGAGACCCGGCTGTCTGTTGTTTTGGTATCTATCCAGAAGCGAAATTGCTGCATCATGTGGTGATTCTGTGTTTAATGTTTTGAGGGACTGCCATGCAGTTTTCCACGGGGCACCATTTTATGACCAGCAGTGCTCGAGGGCTCCAGTTCTCCCCATCGTTGCCAACACATGTAATTGTCTGTTTTTTTCATAGTAGCCATCCTAATGAGTGTGATGTGGGATGTGCATATTTTTAAGGCTTGGAAATTGATTGCTGAACTATACAGCAGAAAAGTAACACTTGGCACTTTTACCAACAATGGACAGAGCGCTGTTTCCATCATCCCTTCCCTGCTGATTTTTTTCAAATTCTGCTCGGTTATCCCTTCCTGGCCAGGCAGGTGTTCTTGCTTGTGGCCACACTTCTCTCCCTGGGGCCTGAGCCTGCCCTTCTGCTCCTGAGTAGTTCACTGTGATGCTGTCTGCTCTGGCTGTGGAGTGCTGTGCACCACGCAGCCTGAGGGTGACCTGTACTGCCTCGGCCAAACCCTCCACCCCATGGAGACACAGCTCCCTCACCTCAGCTGCGTGCCTACCTTGTAGGGCAGTGGTGACGATTTCCCGAGATGCTCAGGACTTAGCCCCTCGTAAGCACAAGAGCTGTTCTCGGTGGCATTCCGATCATACCCACAGATCAGGCCTCAGCATGCCTCTGTGTCCTCCCGGCTGGCCACGTGCTACGGATGTCCCTATGCACCTCATGAGTCAGCAGCAGAAGGACCTTCACGGGGGGTAATGACGGGATGAGATAAGGCTCAAAGGAGGATGGGGCTGCACAGAGACGTTTCGGGAATGTGAGGCAGGTCACCCACCACCTATGAGTCTTGTGGTAGTGGAGGAGTGGTGGTGACTGTCATTGTGACGCCCACTTTAGAGACAGGAAACTGAGACTCAGAGAGGGGGAGTCCAGGCCCCACAGCACGCAGCCAGGGAAGGGCCGGGCGGGGGCTTTGGTTTTCACCCAGCTCACCCCACTGCCTGCCTCTTCACCCAGCCATCATGGAATGTGTCTGCACATCTTCTCTGCTCTTCTGGGGGCCTATGTCAGGGAGCTGCCTGGAGGCAGGATGTGCACGTGACCCTAGAACACTGTCCCCCAGACAGGCCGACCCAGGAAGAGACAAAACAGGGACCTGCTCCCCATTGATGTCACGACCAAATGCAGGGGATTTGCCCAGGCAGCCGGTAGCCATGAATGTGGAGCAGGCTTCGGGCTCCGCTGCTCCTTCTTGCTAATCCCTCCCAAATCCAATCAGAGCTGTTTCCCTCCATGAAATCAACTGGACACAGTGCATACTGGCCGGGCCTCTGCCAGCGCACAGTGTCTCTTTTTGCTGTTTAAAGAACCAGGTTTCAAATGGTCTTAATAAAATGTTTATATATATCATGCAGGGTGCAAATAAATATTTTAATATAATTGGAAGAATGCAGAGAATTGTAAAAAGTTATGGAAGTTTTACTTCTGATTGGCCAAGACTCAATAAACCCAGTTTGATGTACTCTAACTTACAGGCGTGCAAAGCCGACTCTGGCATGGGAGAGGCTGTTAACTTTGTAATGTTGTTTAAACGCTGACAAATGAACTGCTTGGGCGGTGCCTTCAGCGCTGAGAAAGGAACTGTTGGGGCTGGAGGACCGGCCTGTCCCCAGCTTTCTCCCTTCCTCGTGTGCTGGGGGAGCAGGTTAAGGGTGGGAGGACTGTGCATCGGGGCCACTGCTCCCCATCGGGTGAGGGGAGGGCACAAAGGGGACCCGTGGCTTCTTCTTTACTGTTGTCCCTAATTATGGTCTTTCTCATTAAAATAACAAGGACCATGTCTGCTAGAAACGCTGGCACATGTTTTTACTTTTCTGGGCCAATGGAAACCACATGTAGAATCCATTTCTTCCTTTTTTCCCTCCGAAATGCAAATGGAAGAGCTGGTCCAGGGGGTCCCTTCCTTGCCCAGCCCTGAACAGAGGCTTGGGGAAGCCCCCTACTCCCATGCCAAGACGTGACTCGAGCTTCTCCAGGCGCTCTGCGCCAGCCCTAGCAGGGAGTGCGGCCCCGCGCACATGGCCGCTGCCCCCGGGTCTCCCTCTGCTGCTGGTGCTGTGTGCTCCCATGGCAGGCATAACCCAAGCAGAGCAGAGTGGTTATTTATAAACCCCCTGAATGCCAGAGCGCCGGGAACAATCCACCCCCCGTTTGCAGGAACATACTTTCAGCATAACTCACCACTTTGAAGATGGGTCCAAACTTTTGTTCACATTTACTGACAGGAAGTTGCTTTTCAAAGCCCAAGCCAGCAGCAGGCCCCGGGCCAAGATGCTCCACCACCTTCTCAAGCTGGCGCGGCTCTGAGGGCCATAAATTGTGTGGGCCTCCCGCCCACCTCTCTCTTCCCCGTTTCCTCTAAAATTTGCCCAGAGGTTGAACATGACTTGTTCCCTTTGTAAAATTTCTTGCTTCTTAAACCTTTTCTTTTTTTAAGGGAAAGTCACCTACTGGAAGTGTTACAAGGTTCTTTTCCTCTCTGAAATTCTTCAAAACCTCTCACGGTGCTCTTGAAGGTCCTCTTTCTGGCATGAGCTGCTCTGAGCGTTCCTTACTGCACGAACCGTCTTGGCCAGGGGTCCTCCTCCTCGTCGCTGACTGGAGCCTGGAAGCAAGAATGTCCTCTGGGGCTCTAAGAGCTCTGCCTCTTGCAGACCTCTCTTCCCTCAACTGGGAATCAGGAATTCTAGGGCAGTTTGTCCCAAGGCCTGGAGGGGCCCTCAGGCAGAAGGCTTGCTGATGTGGGGTCTCCTGTGGCTTTCTCATTCTTTCCTCACCCCATGCGTTCTCCCCTGGGGCCACCCTGGGTTTTCATGACTTAACCATGTAATCCTCCCGCTCATCCACTAATGTTCCAAAACCACCCCACTCCTAGCGGGACCCCTCTGTTCCCATTTAAATAGACTCTTCTCCCTACAGCCCTGAGCTCCTCCAGTTACCCCAGCCAGGGACCTGGGAGTCACCCCAGACCCCTCCAGCTTCCTGCTCCTGGTTGGGCACCGAGTCCTCAGTGTGTCTGGACCAAGTTCCTGCTCCCTGCCCCCTTGACACTGCCTGGGTTCAGGCCCTGCTCCGTTTCAGGGTCATTCCCAGACCCTGGCAGGCCGTCTTCGCTGTGTCTCAGCTGTCCTTTCTGGAAATCAGCGCAATGTCAGTGCCCACCCTGCTGGCTGTAAATCGGTGCAATGCCAGTGCCCACCCTGCTGGGTGTAAATCGGCGCAATGTCAGTGTCAGTGCCCACCCTGCTGGCTGTAAATCGGCGCAATGTCAGTGTCAGTGCCCACCCTGCTGGGTGTAAATCGGCGCAATGTCAGTGTCAGTGCCCACCCTGCTGGCTGTAAATTGGCGCAATGCCAGTGCCCACCCTGCTGGCTGTAAATCGGTGCAACGCCAGTGCCCACCCTGCTGGGTGTAAATCGGCGCAATGTCAGTGCCCACCCTGCTGGCTGTAAATTGGCGCAATGCCAGTGCCCACCCTGCTGGCTGTAAATCGGCGCAATGCCAGTGCCCACCCTGCTGGGTGTAAATTGGCGCAATATCAGTGTCAGTGCCCACCCTGCTGGCTGTAAATCGGTGCAATGTCAGTGCCCACCCTGCTGGCTGTAAATTGGCTCAATGCCAGTGTCAGTGCCCACCCTGCTGGCTGTAAATCAGCGCAATGTCAGTGCCCACCCTGCTGGGTGGGGATGAGCATTTCATGGCTCATGTTTGCAAAGCACCAAGGATGGCTCCAGGCACCTAAGTGCCACAGGTTGTCCTGTTGCCCCTTTTCTTGGGTCTCTGGGTCACCCTCTCACTCTGAGCTGGTCAGTTCCTTACACAGCCATCAAGAGGACCGTAGAACAATGCACAGCATGCTCAGCCATGTGCTCTTGAACCCTGTGTCCGCTCTCACTTCCTCGAGGGATTCCCCATCCCTGGCTCTGCCTGTCTGCCTCAGGGCCCCTCTCCTGTGCCCCGCTGTGCCCACAGCTCCAGCCTTTGGAGCTGGCCTTGTTCCTTTCCTTTGTTTTTTCCCTGGCCATTCTGTCCCTCTCCTTTCCTGTGAATCCCTCTCGAAGGTGTTCCTGACCTTCCACGGTCCCCTCTACCCTGTCCTGGCTCAGAGGCCCCTGCCCACCCCACACAGGTATGCTGTGTACTGTGCCAGGAAAGCTGCCATTCTTTCTCATGCTCTCTGTTTTCTTGTGTTTGGAGACAGGGCTGTGCCTCAGGTGTCTCTGGGCCCAGGGTGCCCAGCACAGAGTATGGCCGTAGTAAATAAATGCTCATCTAAAACGTGAATGCCAAAGACCAGGAGATGGACCATGGCGCACGTGTGAGTTGGGGACCCCATGATGTCACCTCCTGGAGTTTTCTAATTCTGTCTAGTGATGGGTCAATCCCAGTTTTTGGTTTTCAACCTTGACAAGAGCCCAAACACCAAAATGAACTGTCTGTGTACTGATATCATTTGAAACTTTCAAACCCAGGAAGCATTGGAAACTCACACTTTTACTGGAACTGGGGAGAAGGGAGAGGGAAATGATGGAAAAAGGTTAATGAGTCCATTTTGTCTTGGAAGAAATAGGAAACGCAGCAGCCCTGGAGGAGCCACAGGGGCCCAGGTACAGAAGAGAGTGCGCCAGGCTTGGCTCTGCGGGGTGCTTCTCCGGGCATCTGCCCGGAGTCCTGACGTCCTTGCTGCTGGAGAAGAGGGCTTGCTCTGGAGCTGGTGGCATTGGAGCAGTGAGGCGAGATTGCAGGCACTAGGCATGGCCAGAGCTGGGAGGGCTTTGTGCATTTGTTTTCAAATAAAAGCAGTAAGACAAAAGGCTCTGGGCTGTTCAGAGCCTCCCACCACGAGTCCCCTCGGCTGGGAAAGGACTAGCTGCCGGAGGCCACGGACACTAGCCCAACCTGGCCGAGGCCTCACTACCCACCTGTGTTTGGCTTTGTTTGTGTGGGAAGTGGCGGTTGGACCCGGTGGTCTCTGGTGCTTTGTGGAGGTGCCTCACCAGCTGCAGGGCAGGGCTCCAGGCCGCAGAGCCTGCGATCTCCCCAGGAATGCTGCAGGCGTGGGCTTCCAGGGATGCTGGTGAGCAGAGCCCGGGGTTGGCCTCTTGGGGCAGGCCTGGTGTCTGTGAGCCCTGAGTGGCAAGGACGTGAGCCGGCCCTGCACCCCTCTGCTCTCCTGTCCCCGATGTCCCCCACCCACTTCCCGCTGGGGGTCTGGAGGCTCCGCAGGGGGCTGACGGCCTCCCGGGGACCCCTCCTGCCTTCTCACACCAGGGGCTTCTCTGCTCCTCTTTCCTGGCGCGCAGCGTCCTGCTTTCTGGTCGCTTTCATCGCGTTGGGGGGTGTTCCCTTCACATTCTCAGGTGGAAGTGTTTAAGGCCGGTCCCACAGCCACCCCTCTGGATCTCCCCACCCCAGCGCGGTGCCCCCTGCAAATGGGGCCCACATGTACAGCCAGGCAGGATGAGACAGGCCCCGCCTGCCAAGAATGTGGCGCGGCCTCCCTGGCGCGGGGCGTGGAAGGGAGCCGTGGGCGCAGGGCAGCGTCCTCTGCCTCCTCGGAGTGGGAGACTCCACGGGCCGCCAGATGCTGGGAGGGCACTGGGAAGCCGGAGCTGGGAGGGGAATGTGGGTGGAGCGGGGGATCCCTGCGGGGGCGTCCTGTCCTGTCCCGGGGGCTGCAGGAGGGGTCCCACCACAGTGGTCTCACCCGCGCCCAAATAGAGGTGGTGTCACCCAGGGCTTGCTGGGGAACATGGAGCTTGGGCTCCCTGGGACACCACGGAAGGCCCACGAGCCTCAGTCCTTAGCCAGGCTGGGCACCGCCTTTCCTTCCTCACTCCTGCTTGGCTTTCTCTTGAGATGGGTTTAGAAACGTGCAGCCTTGAGAACGCTTCATGTTCACTTCCCTTTGGCCTCATGACAACCGCAGAGATTGAGTGCGCCCCCCACGCTGGAGCCTCGGCGGTTAAAGTGGTCCCTGAGTGGCGATGCCGGGTGGGCCTGGGGCCCGCCTGATCCCCTGTGTGGTTCCGCGCTTACGTCCCTCTCCTCAGTGCCGTGGGGTCGGGCTGTGCCTTGTCCGCCTCACAGACCTTTTTTTAAAGTAATGGTTCCAGATTTGGGGGCAGGAGGCGGTGATTTGGGTGTGAAAATCCGCTGAGCTAGGATTGAACATGATGGGGCTGGAGACTCTCAAATGGGACGGTGGCTGGTCCCAGCTCAGGCCCCAGGACAGAGCCCGGCCCACACCTGCCCCCAGCACCCAGCACTGAGCCCTGTGCCCCGCTCAGGACCCCCAGAGCTTACCCCATGGAGGGTGGGAAGACCGTGAACTAGCGTGCAAAGGAATAGGGAGCAGTTCCGTTCAAGCGGAGAGCAGGTGTGGGGGCTCCCTGTCCTCCACGTGGCCGCGGAGGAGGCTGCACAGCGTGTGTTCTGGCCACTCCCTGCCCCTCCCTCGGGTCTGCCTGCCCATCTCTAACATGTTATACTCACACCCATTGCTCCTGCATCGTGTCCCAGCACCCAAGGAAAACCAGCCGGTTCTAGGGGCCTCCTGGATCAGGCCCACGTGGTTCCTGCCCACGTGGCGCTGCAGATGTGCAGCTCTGTACCCAGCTCGCCCGTCCCTGCCTGCCCTTGGTCTGACTTCTGCTTCTGGGCTTCTGCTCCTCCTTCGGTTCTTTCCCTGTGTGCCGCCCTGGTTGGTCTCTGAGAGGAGCCCCTGCCCCTGGTCCAGCGCCCGAGGAGGCTGGCAGCCCACGCTTTCCCGCAGCTCACTTCCTGTCTGTGGGCTGAGACTTCCAGACCTTCATTGGGAAGCCTGCGTTTTGAAGCTGGCGTTAGCCCTTTCTCCTCGAGAAGCAATTTCAGTCCGTGCATCACTCCAAATGGGTTTGGTAACTCCGAGTTTATGGTACAATGAAAATCACTCTTGCCAAGACAGCAAAGGCAGATGAAAGGCGGGGTGAGTCACACAGGCTCTCCATGTCCCTGGCAGCAGCCTTTGACACAGGAGCCAGCCACAGATAGTGCTGGACCCCAGCATGTGGCCCCAGACTCTGCAAAGTCGTTTCCTCAGGCCTCACCTTCTAGGACCCATCTCCCGATGCCTGGACATCTCATTGTTCTTTTCTGGTTTACGTCCCTGCTCTGGGGAATCTACCCTTGGCTAGCATCACTCAGAAATTGCACAACTACCATTTCAAGACAAAGTTTTAAGAGCTGTTTAATTTAACTTTTAATGTTGCTTAAGCCCCTATAGGTAGTGTCTGAGACAGTGTAGCAGCAGGAGAGCAAATTCTGGCACCTACCCTAGCAAGAATTTATGAACAGTGTTTTCTGCTAAAAATAGTAACGTTCTAGTTCTGCTGACTACAGAACATTGACCAGGGCAAGCCCCTTGCTTAATCTTCTGTCTCACTTCTTTTCGTTTGTAAGAGGTGGACGCTGAACTTTCATAAGTGGCATGAAAATGCTCTTTGAGCCAGGCGCGGTGGCTCACGCCTATAATCCCAGCACTTTGGGAGGCCGAGGCGGGTGGATCACGAGGTCAAGATATCAAGACCATCCTGGTCAACATGGTGAAACCTCATCTCTACTAAAAATACAAAAAATCAGCTGGGCATGGTGGCGCGTGCCTGTAATCCCAGCTACTCAGGAGGCTGAGGCAGGAGAATTGCCTGAACCCAGGAGGCAGAGTTTGTGGTGAGCCGATATCGCGCCATTGCACTCCAGCCTGGGTAACAAGAGCGAAACTCCGTCTCAAAAAAAAAAAAAAGAAAAGAAAATGCTCTTTGAGCTCTAAAAATACTGGCTGATTTACAAGTGCTTGTTTTGACCAAGGTATTGGAAAGAACTTTTGTTAGAAGAAGTGAGTGCTTCCACAGGCACTAACCTCTCTGCTGTCTCAAAAACGCTCCAGGGGGCAAATTCTCGCACTGTGAAAGATCTGAGAGTCCATTACCGGGCTAGCTGCGCTGTTTCCTCATGGTCGTTTTTGGCATCTCAGATGACCATTGACAGGCATAAAGAGGGGGTGTCTCCCATCTACCCATCTATTTTTCAGGAATTAAAAACTATAGAAAATCTCAGTGGCAAGACTGAGGCATAGGAGCCGAGGCATGGGATGAGAAATGTTCCCTGCAATGTAGGAGGCCCTTTCCTGAGTCGCACATTTTCATGAATAAACTAGGGATGAGTTAAGATGGATATTAGAGCTGGATTTACAATGTATGGAACAGTTTATTGTAAATGTATCTTTTAAGCCTAAGTTCTGGCCGGGCTCAGTGGCTCATGCCTGTAATCCCAGCACTTTGGGAGGCTGAGGTGGGAGATTACCTGAGGTCAGGAGTTCAAGAGCAGCCTGGCCAACATAGCGAAACCTTGTCTATACTAAAAATACAAAAATTAGCTGGGCATGATGGCAGGCACTCATATTCCCAGTTGCTTAGAAGGCTGAGGCAGGAGAATCACTTGAACCCAGGAGGCGGAGGTTGCAGTGAGCTGAGATGCTACCGCACTCCAGCCTGGGTGACAGAGTGAGACTGTGTCTCAAAAAGAAAAAACAACACCTCAGTTTTTAGCAATCTGATGAACCAGATACTCCAAGAAACGTCTTGACATAAAATTTCTAGGAATGTTGACTAAAAGACAGCAGGGATAATAAACATTACTCATGAGAAGATAAGGGAAATCCCCTGTAGAGGCCCAAACCAAAAAGTAAACGATCCAGACATGTATGATAACTGGTGCTGGGGCTACGCTGGGGGAAGGCAGGGGATGGCAAAGGTGGGGTTGAGGTTACTTCGTATGTCTTTTTAACTAATGAATTTTTGGATTTTAATGGCCATGCAGAAATGGGTAATGAATCTTTGAGCCCATAAGAGGCTGGAAATTAGAACTGAGATTCCTACACAAGAGTTGTTCCCTTCCTTTGAAGAATTACACTTTCAATGAAAAGGTGATTAGAAAAACAATCCAGCCATTGGCAGAGGGAAATCACAGAAAGCCTGTCAACCTTGGCCTCATTCAGAGCAGTAAAAAATGGTTGTCTTTGAGAATTTGTATGTAGTGGCTGTCCTCAGGTGTATTTGGGGTATGAATTTATACTATCTGAGTGGCATGGAGCCCCCAGTCTGAGAAGTGAGACAAAATTAACCCTGGAGCACCTGGCAGGAGAAAACACAAAATCTCTGTGGATGTACACAAATAATTCCTACAGAAAAACCTCAATGAAGACGAGCTCGCAGTCCAGCAGTGCCAATCTAAGGGAGAAAACTAAACCCCGAGCAGGTTCAAAGATGTAACAAACAGTAGGATTAAATTCCTAAGAGCTTCAGGCAAAAATATTATCAAAATAGAGATTTTGAACTAGAATCAGAGACACAGTGAAAAATTTAAAAAAATGAGAAAACAAGTTGCCACCAAATGCAGACCAAAGACAGAGAAGATTTAAAAAGAACAAAAGGAAATGTATAGGCATAAAAAAAAATATAGTGACTGAAATTTAACTAAACCTTTAAGGGTTGGGTTAAAAAGCAAATTAGACATAATTAAAAAGAGAATTAGTTAAGTGGAAAATCACTGTGAGCACATGGAAATAAAGAGATAAAAAATTTGGAAGCAGGATTAATAGATATGGAGGATAGGACAAGAAGGTCCGATAATAGCACAACAGAAGTTTGGATGGAGAGAAAGGAGAGAATGAGAGTGAGCCAATACTGAAAGAGATGGTGACTGAGAATTCTCAAAATTGAGAACAGTCCTGAGCTCTCAGATTCAAGGACAATGTTAGGATAGATAAAAGGAAATGCATCCCTGGATAGATTAGAGTAAGCTGTATAAGAATGCCAAGTACAAAGATAAGACTTTCATAGTAGCCGGAAATATAGGATGACCTGTGAAGAAATGACAGTTAATTTGGCCACCACTTCTCAATGATCACCAAAGGACAGTGAAATTCTATCTGTGAAGTGTTGAGAGAAAATAGAATTTTCTACCTAACGAAACTGTCCATACCAGAATTAGGGAGAAAGGACGAAAAACAAAGCATTAGAGAATGTATAACTAACAGAGTGTCACCTAAAGAGTTTCCAGGAATGCACTTTATCAAGAAGAAAACTGCATCCGGAATGAAGAAGCGAACTGAACGCAGAATGGCGAGCAAGTAAATCAGTAAACGTGGGTAAACTGGAACAGGATTGACAATGGATGGCAATAATAATAGCAAGGACATATCACTTGTATAAAACATGTAGGACCTGAAGTACTGGATTAAGTATCATGCAAGTTGGGAGGACAATGATCCAAGTAACCTAGTAACAGGTAAGGTGGGAGGAGAACAGTCTAGATTATCCAAAATCCTTGAATGATCTCATGAACAAATGAGCTAACTTGAGATCTTGGAATGCTGAGTACACATGTTACAATTTTAATCATGACTGTGGGGAGTTGGCAGGGGCGGGGGTAGTAAAAGTACAATTTGTAATTTTCAAAACAGTAAAGGAAAAAAAAAACAAACCTTTCTAATCCTATTGAATAAGGCAGCAAACATTTTCTGTAAATGGTCAGATAGTACATGTTTTGGCTTTGTGTGCCATATGGTCTCTATTGTAACTATTCAACTCTGCCATCTCAGTGCAAAAGCAGCCATGGAGAAAATTTAAACAAATGAGCATGGCAGTGCACTCCAATTCAGCTTAATTTATAAAAACAGCAAGTGAACTGGATTTGGCCTGAAGGCTATAACTTGCCAATCCCTGCTATAGAAGACAGGAAAGGAAGTAAAAAGCTAAAAAAATGGAAAGCACAAATTAAGATGGTGGAAGCAGTTCCAAATAGGTTAGTAACTACAAGAAATGTAAACAAATTGACTTTGCTGAAAAAAGCCAGAGACTGATGAGTAGATAAAGAAAAAAGTGACTTTATGTTTTTAGCAAGACCAATTCTTAATCAATATGGACAACAGAAAGGTGTAAAGGAAAAGTGGGGAAATAGATGTGTCAAGCGAACATTGATGAAAAGAAAGGTTATTAATACATTAAAACACAAAATAGGCCTTAAGGTAAAAAGGCATTAGCCATGACTAAAAGGATTATTATAAAATGGTTAAAAAAAAGAATTCACTAGGAGAAATTTATAAACTTATATACCCCTAAAAATATGGCCTCAAAATACATAAAGCAAAATTTGATAGAATTACAAGGAGATTTATAAGTCTACCCTTACAGTGTAATAAAGTATATAAATTTTTAAAATACAAATTAAGAAGTTATATTTAATGATATATAGAATGTGATACCTAAAAATTAATAATACATATTCTTTTCAAGTACACATGGAACACTTTTAATAATCACGTATTAGGTCATAAAATAAGATTCAACAAATATTAACAAAAAGGGATGGTGCAGGCCATATTCTCTCTCCACTATATTAAACAAAGTTATGCATTTGGATGTTTTAAAGCATATTTATAAATGCTTTAAAGTCATAATCTAAAGAAGAAATCATAATAAAAATAAGACTATATTATGAGCTGAACGATAACAAAAATGCCATACATCCACATTTGTGGGATGCTGCTATGTTAATATTTAGAACAAACTTTAGCCCTAAATACATTTATTAGGAAAGAAGAAAGACTGGATACTGTGAATCTAATAGAAATTAAAAGAACACGGCATAGGAGGCAGAACTAGCTTGCAGCTCCAGCTTGGATGGACAGGGTGGCATGTGGAGACTCTTATCATCAACTTTTGCTTCAGAATTACTACTGCACAAATATACCAGGAAAGCCAAGAGAATCCACAGACCCTCTGAAGGAAGTGGATTGCTCTTGCAGGGTCTGGGAGACAGCCCACATACTGTGAGTGTCCAAGCTGTGACAGTGGAAAAGTGGGGTTATCTGCCCCTGGACACACATGCTCATTGGGGAACCTGAAGGTCTGGACTGGGGAGAAGGATTTGACCTTGCCTGAAGCTGAGTCAACTTAGAGAGCAGAGTGAAATATGGGGATAGAGGAGGCAGTGGGAAAAGCCCTGTGGGCTCTCTGGTTCCCCAGGGAAGCCATTTCTTACTTGTCTCATTGGTGTTCTTGGGGAGGTCTGCCAGAGTAACGGGGAAGAGACCACAGGGAGAAGGAAACCTCCAGCTGAACTTTGTAACAATTCCAGCTGAATCCCCAGGGAAGCTATTTGTTACCTGTCCCACAGGTGTCCTTGGGGAGGGCTGCCAGAGTAACTGGGAAGAGACTACAGGGAGAAGGAAACCTCCAGCTGAACTTTGTAACAATTCCAGCTGAATCCCCAGGGAAGCTATTTCTTACCTGTCCCACAGGTGTCCTTGGGGAGGGCTGCCAGAGTAACTGGGAAGAGATCACAGGGAGAAGGAAACCTCCAGCTGAACTTTGTAACAATTCCAGCTGAATCCCCAGGGAAGCTATTTCTTACCTGTCCCACAGGTGTCCTTGGGGAGGGCTGCCAGAGTAACTGGGAAGAGACCACAGGGAGAAGAAAACCTTCATCTGAACTTTGCAACAATTCCAGCTGAATGTGAAATCGCTTGGCCAGAACTTGGGGAGGGCATGAATCCGGCGTGCAGACCCAACAGGTGGGGAGGTGTGAAAGTCCTACTTGCTTTCTCATCTGGGAGGCTGGTAGCGTGGGGGAAGTTCTCAGCCCTGTTGTTTATTGCGTGGAAACAAACTCAGTGCATCTGGGGGTGATGCACAGTAGAAGTGAGATTGGCCTTTTGGGTTGTGTGGGAGCTGGGTGAGGCCTGTAACTGCCAGCTTCTACACAACTCCCACTTCCCTGACAACCTGCATGACACAGCAGAGACAGTCATAATCCTGGGAACATAACTCCATTGGCCTGGGGACCACACCCTCAATCCCACAGCAGCAGCAACAAGCCTGCCCAAGGAGAGTCTGAGCTTAGACACACCTAACCCTGCTCCCACCTGATGGTCCTTCTCTACTCACCCTGGTAGCCGAAGACAAAGGGTATATTCTCTTGGGACTTCTAAGGCGCTGACCACAGCCTGATCCCCCCTATGCTACCACAGCTGATGCTCTCTTGAAAGTATTACTTCCTGGCAAGAGGCCAACCAGCACAAAAATAGTGCATTAAATGACCAAAACTAAGGACCCTCACAGAGTCCATTTTACAACCTGCCAACTCCACTGGAGCAGATGCTGGGATTCATAGTTGAGAGACATGAAGATGGTTTACATTGTCTGAGCAGACATCCCCTAGTACCAGCCCACATCCTGGTAGCCCTGCTGTGTGGCTAGATCCAGAAGAGAAATAGCCATCACTATAGCTTGGTTCTCAGGAAGCCACAAACCTAGGAAAAGGGGAAGAGTACTACATCAAAGGAACACCTCATAAGACAAAAAAATCTCAACAGCAGCCTTGAGCTCTAGATCTTCCCTGTGACATAGCCTACCCAAATGAGAAGGAACCAGAAAAACAATTCTGGTAATATGACAAAACAAGGTTCTTAACAACCCTCATGCCAAAAAAAAAAAAAAAAAAAAAAAAAAAAAAATCACACTAGCTAACCAGCAATAGATCCAAACCAAGAAGAAATTCCTGATTTACCTGAAAAAGAATTCTGAATGTTGATAATTAAGCTACTCAAGTAGGTGCCAGAGAAAGGTGAAGTCCAACTTAAGGAAATTTAAAAAAATGATATAAGATATGAGGGGATAAATCTCCAGTGAAATAGATAGCATAAATAAAAAGCAATCACAACTTCAGAAAAAAAAGGACACACTTAGAGAAATGCAAAATATACTGCAAAATCTCACCAATAGAATCAAAGAAGCAAAAGGAAGAGCTTCAGAGCTCAAAGACAAGGTATTTGAATTAACCCAGTCCAACAAAGACAAAGAAAAAAAAGAATAAAAAAGTGAGCAAAGGCTCCAAGAAGTTTGGGATTATGGTAAATGATAAAACCTAAGAATAATTGGTGTGTTCCTGAGTAAGAAGAGAAATCTAAACGTTTGGAAAATATATTGGGGGAACAATTGAGAAAAACATCCCTGGCCTTGCTAGAGAACTAGACATCTAAATACAAGAAGCTCAAAGAACAGCTGGGAAATTTATTGCAAAAAGATGATTGCCTAGGCACATTGTCATTAGGTTATCTAAAGTCAAGATGAAGAAAAGAATCTTAAGAGCTGTGAGGCAAAAAGCACAAGATAACCTATTTAAAAAACTATTAGATGAACAGCATTTTCTCAGCAGAAACCCTACAAGCTAGAAGGGATTGGGGCCCTGTTTTCAGCCTCCTTAAACAAAACAAGTGTCAGCCAAGAACTTTGTATCCAGTGAAACTAAGCTTCATAAATGAAGGTCTTTTTCAGACAAATAAATGCTGAGAGAAGTTGCCATTACCAAGCCAGCCTACAAGAACTGCTAAAAGAAGCTCTAAATCTTGAAACAAATCATGAAAACACATCAAAACAGAACCTTTTTAAAGTATAAATCTCACAGGACCTGTAAAACAGAAATATAATTAAATAACTCCAAGGTATACAGCAACAAATAACACAATGAATGGCATAGTACCTCGCATCTCAATACTAACATTGAATATAAATGGCCTAAATCTTCCACTTAAAGGATACGGAAAGGCAGAATAAATAAAAATTCACCAACCAAGTATCTGCTGCCTTCAAGAGACTCACCGAACACATAAGGACACACATAAACTTAAGGTAAAGGGGTGGAAAAAGACATTCCATGCAAATGGACACCAAAAGTGAGCAGGAGTAGTTAATCTTATGTTAGACAAAACAAGCCTTAAAGCAACAGCAGTTTAAAAAGACAAAGAGGGACATTATATAATGATAAAAGTCCTTGTCCAACGGGGAAATATCACAATCCTAGATATGTATGCATGTAACACTGGAGCTCCCAAATTTATAAAGCAGTTACTACTAGACCCAATAAATGGGATAGACAGCAACACAGTAATGGTGGGGACTTCAGTAGACCCAATAAATGGGATAGACAGCAGCACAGTAATAGTGGGGGACTTCAATACTCCACTGACAGCACTAGGCAGGTCATCGAGACAGAAAGTCAACAAAGAAACAACGGATTTAAACTATACCCAGGAACAAATGGACTTAACAGATATTTACAGACCATCCTACTCAATAACTGCAGAGTGTACGTTCTATTCATCAGCACATGGAACTATCTCCAAGACAGACCATATGATAGACCACAAAACAAGTCTCAATATATTTAAGGAAATTGAAATTACATTAAGTTCTGTCTCAGACCACAGTGGAATTAAATTGGAAATCAACTCCAAAACCATGCAAATACATGGAAATTAAGTAACCTGCTCCTGAATGATCACTGGGTCAACAATGAAATCAAGGTGGAAATTAAAAAATTAAGTTCTTTGAGCTGAGTGATAATAGTGACACAACCTATCCAAACCTCTGGGATTCAGCAAAGATGACACTATTGAGGAAAATTCATAGCCTTACATGCCTTCATTAAAAAGTCTGAAAGAGTACAAATAGACAATTTAATGTCACACCTCAGGGAACTAGAGAAACAAGAACAAATCAAACCCAAACCCAGCAGAAGAAAGGAAATAATCAAGATCAGAGCAGAACTAAATGAAATTAAAACTAACCAATAAATAAATAAATAAATAAAAAAGATAAAACAAAAAGCTGGTTCTTTGAAAAGATAAATAAAATGGATAGACCATTAGCAAAATTAACCAAGAAAAGAAGAGAGAAGATCCAAATAAGCTCAATTATAAACAAAACGGTCAATGCTGCTATGAACACCTTTGTGCACATAAACTGGAAAACCTAGAGGAGATGGATAAATTCCTGGAAAGATACAACCCTCCTGGCTTAAGTCAGGAAGAATTAGAAACCCTGAACAGATCGATAACAAGCAGTGAGATTGAAATGGTAATAAAAAAATTACCAACCAAAGCAAGTCCAGGACCAGATAGATTCACCCCTGAATTCTACCAGACACTCAAAGAAGAATTTGTACCAATCCTATTGTCACTATTCCACAAGATAGAAAAAAGGGGAATCCTTCTTAAATCATTCTATGAAACTGTTATCACCCTAATACCCAAACCAGGAAAGGACATAAAAGAAAAAGAAAATTATGGACCAATATCCCTGATGAACATAGATGTCCATCTCATCACAGGGGTCATACCTGACAATATCTGATGCAAAATGATGAAAAACTACGTTCCCCAGCCTCTGTACTGGCAATCCCTGTCAGCCTTATTCTACTCAAGTTTTACATGTACTTAGCAAAACCTAACGTGGACTTTATCTTGGTCTCTATGTTTCTATGTATCTAATTGCATCTCTGAATCTGATGATGTCCCTTTTTGTTGTCTATCTATACATCTATGCCTGCATCCATCCATGTCCATCTGCATCTACCCACCATCCATCCACCCATTCACTCATCTAATCACATATCCACCCAACCACTCACCATCCATCCACCCATTCACTCATCTACGCACACATCCACCCAACCACCCACCATCCATCCACCCATTCACTCATCTTCTCACACATCCATCCAACCACCCACCATCCATCCGCTCATTCACTCATCTTCTCACACATCCACCCAACCACCCACCATCCATCCACTCATTCACTCATCTAATCACACATCCACCCAACCACTCACCATCCATCCACCCATTCACTCATCTAATCACACATCCACCCAACCACTCACCATCCATCCACCCATTCACTCATCTAATCACACATCCACCCAACCACTCACCATCCATCCACCCATTCACTCATCTAATCACACATCCACCCAACCACCCACCATCCATCCACCCATTCACTCATCTTCTCACACATCCACCCAACCACCCACCATCCATCCACCCATTCACTCATCTACACACACATCCACCCAACCACCCACAATCCATCCATCCACCCATTCACTCATCTTCTCACACATCCACCCAACCACCCACCATCCATCCACCCATTCACTCATCTACACACACATCCACCCAACCACCCACAATCCATCCATCCACCCATTCACTCATCTTCTCACACATCCACCCAACCACCCACCATCCATCCACCCATTCACTCATCTTCTCACACATCCACCCAACCACCCACCATCCATCCACCCATTCACTCATCTAATCACACATCCACCCAACCACTCACCATCCATCCACCCATTCACTCATCTAATCACACATCCACCCAACCACTCACCATCCATCCACCCATTCACTCATCTAATCACACATCCACCCAACCACCCACCATCCATCCACCCATTCACTCATCTAATCACACATCCACCCAACCACTCACCATCCATCCACCCATTCACTCATCTAATCACACATCCACCCAACCACTCACCATCCATCCACCCATTCACTCATCTAATCACACATCCACCCAACCACTCACCATCCATCCACCCATTCACTCATCTAATCACACATCCACCCAACCACCCACCATCCATCCACCCATTCACTCATCTTCTCACACATCCACCCAACCACCCACCATCCATCCACCCATTCACTCATCTACACACACATCCACCCAACCACCCACAATCCATCCATCCACCCATTCACTCATCTTCTCACACATCCACCCAACCACCCACCATCCATCCACCCATTCACTCATCTACACACACATCCACCCAACCACCCACAATCCATCCATCCACCCATTCACTCATCTTCTCACACATCCACCCAACCACCCACCATCCATCCACCCATTCACTCATCTTCTCACACATCCACCCAACCACTCACCATCCATCCACCCATTCACTCATCTACACACACATCCACCCAACCACCCACCATCCATCCACCCATTCACTCATCTACTCACACATCCACCCAACCACCCACCATCCATCCACCCATTCACTCATCTAATCACACATCCACCCAACCACCCACAATCCATCCACCCATTCACTCATCTAATCACACATCCACCCAACCACTCACCATCCATCCACCCATTCACTCATCTAATCACACATTCACTCAACCACCCACAATCCATCCACCCATTCACTCATCTAATCACATATCCACCCAACCACTCACCATCCATCCACCCATTCACTCATCTACTCACACATCCATCCTCACCTATCCATCCATCCATATGCATCTGCCTCCACCCCACTCATCCACCCAACCATCCACCCACCCACCCACCATCCATCCACCTGTTCAGGCATCTACCCACTCACCCACCTACCCACTCACCCATCCACATCCACCCACCCACTCACTTACCCACCCACCCACTCACCCATCCACATCCACCCACCCACTCACTCACCCACCCACACATCCACCCACCCACTCATTACCCACCCACACATCCACCCAGCCACTCACCCACCCACACATCCATCCACCCACTCACTCACCCACCCACACATCCACCCAGTCACTCAATTGCCCACCCACTCACTCACCCAGCCACTCACCCACCAACATATCCACCCACCCACTTATTTACCCATTCTTCATCTCCTATCCATGCCTTTGTCCCCCTGCTGTGATAATCCTAATTTCTCTCCCTTCCTCCCTGTAGGGCTTTTGGCTCCACAGGGTCATGGGGTGTCCCTTATGCTGTGCTGAGGTGCAGGATCCAAGAAGTAAAGAGACAGGACACTGAAGAACTGGAGAAGAACAGCTGGACTTGGGGGGCCACACCACCTATGAGCGGGGACAGACAAGGCCCAGAATGTGCAGAAGCATCTGTATTTATTAGGTACAAGCAGGGGGAAGGGTTGTAAGTGAGGTCATCATCTATAGGCTTAGTGGGAGGGCATACATAATCACATGAGTCACAAGCGATGGGACCACCCCATAGTGTCACCCAGGCAGAGAGGTGGGGTATGTGCAGTAGGGGGCCGTGCCGTGTACAGTAGTAGAGGGTCATGTACAGAAAAGGGGTCCACCCCTATTAGGTCACCGAGGTAAGGAGGTGGACTGTGTGCAGCAGGTGTTGTGCGTGACACTTCATATGTGGGGACTGGAGACTTCAAAGGGTTTCTAATAGAAAGATACTGTAAGCCAATGCATTGGGAGCTGACAGACTTGTGCTCTGCTCTTAAGATATTTATGGGAAGATGCTTTGAGCCAGCACAGAAGTGAGAAAAGACTGACAGGGTGTACAGCTGCTGTGACTGGTCACACCAGAGGGGTTCCTCTCCCTCGGTTAATTCCAGGGTCTCAGGCCTGAGGCCTACTTTCCACAGGAACTGGAGGCAAGGTTCTACAAGTCCTTTATCAGGAGGAGAGGCTCCTGCTCCAAGCCTGCCACACAGCATATGCCCTTTCAGGCAGGGACACCACCGCCTGGGTCTTTGGTTCTCGTCCTGGTCTGGCTGTTTTCCCATGTACCGCTTCTGTTCTGTGACTGCTCTAGGCATTCCTCCTACTACAAACTACTATATGATTACATAGAAGGATTCTATAAATCAGCACTGAGTGTGTCAGTACAGCTCTGACTACAATACCTATATGATTATATAGAAAGATTATATGGAACTAAGTATGATTATATATATGAGCTAGATACAGTAAGCAGTAAGTTATTATATGATTTTATAGGAAGATTACATGGGACTAGTATGATTATATATATATATATATATATATATATATATATATATATATATATAGGCTAGATATAATAAGCAGTGAGTTATCCTTCAGGCACTAATTGGGCCTGGGGTCTGCACAGTTCTTCTGCCTCGGTGCGCATGGGAGGGGTTACCCACACTCCCCAAGGCAGGAGGAGGTCAGATGTCTGGACAGGGAAGAGATAGAAGCATGCGAACGTGTTTCCCCGGATTTCATCCTTGTCACAGCTATGGGTGAGTCTCCGGGCCTGGGGAATGCATTTGGGTGTCCCGGCGGTCTGTAAGCCTTGCTGTGAGAGGAGGAATCTGCTCATACTTTTCATTTCTTCTAGCAGCTTACTGAACTCTGATTTTTATAACTTTTCAGTTAGAAAATTATATCATTTGCAAATAAAAATAATTGCTATCTCCTTTCCAGTATGCGATCGCCTACTGTCTTTTCTTTCCTAATTGCATTAGCAAGCAAAATTCCAGAAGAATATTTAAT
Source organism: Callithrix jacchus (assembly GCF_049354715.1). NCBI lineage: Eukaryota > Metazoa > Chordata > Mammalia > Primates > Cebidae > Callithrix > Callithrix jacchus. Next base: position 159,912,911 of record NC_133507.1, read on the forward strand.
AACAACAGCGGAGATAGTTTTCTTTTATTTCTCACTGTAGTGGGAATAGCGCTAGTGCTTTATCAATAATCAAGACATCGGCTAATGGATTAAATAATAAAAGGGTTTTATTTTTCTCCACTCCGAAGCTGAATGGCAGCATACACCTGAATAACATCTTGGGCAGATTCTTCAACTTCCTGGTCAGTTAGTTGTTAACATCCACAGAGTTTGAATCTCCAGCCTCCTCTTGTCCTATTAAAGTTCCCTGCGTGCTCCCCGCCAGCCTCCCCTAGCTGTGACCTGAGGGTCTTGAAGTCAGGAGGGGCTTGGTCTGATGTTCCACTCTTTTGCCCCGCCCCTTCCTCCTGGAATGCCCACGGAGCGGCATGTCTGTCTTCTCCTCCCTTGCCAAAGTTTACCCTATGCTCTGCGGGGTATGGGGGGAAGGGGCAGCAAGGTGCGGATGTTGCCTTCCTAGCCAGGCATCCGACTACAGTGTGCTCTTTCGCTTGGTCGCAGCTCTGATCACATTAGTCACTGATATCCCGGGCAGCAGGTGAACAAATGGCTCTTGTGCCTTGCCGGGTATTTGCAAGTTCTTGGGGCCACCGTGCTGCAACGTTCTCTGACATGGGAGCCACATCTCTGGCTTGGCGTCTTTGTAGGGTTGCAAGATTTAGCAAATAAAATACAGGATACCTAGTTACATTTCAATTTCAGATAAATGATTAGGTTATTTTTGAGACACAGTTTCACTCTGTCAACTAGGCTGGAGTGCAGTGGCGTGATCTCCGCTCACTGCAACCTCTGCCACCCGGGTTCAAGTGATTCTCCTGCCTCAGCCTCCTGAGTAGCTGGATTACAGGTGCTGCCACTGTGCCTGGCTAATTTTTGTATTTTTAGTAGAGATGGGGTTTCACCATCTCAGCCAGGCTGGTCTTGAACTCCTGACCTCATGATCCACTCGCCTCGGCCTCTCAAAGTGTTGGGATTACAGGCGTGAGCCACTGCACCCAGCCAATAATTTTTTAGTGCATGTCCCGCTCGATATTTGGGACATAGTTGGAGTCAAAAAATTATTCGTTATTTACCTGAGATTTATATCTAACGAGTGTCCTGTATTTAATCTGAGAATCCCATATTTTTTTACCCCCTCTTTCCAGCAAGCCTCCCTCTGGGTGAGCTCTGGCAAGATGGTTCTTGACCTCGGAGGCACGCTTTCTTGCTGCGTGGCCCCCTCACCTCTCTTGCCTGGCTAGTTCTCTGGCTCTGTTCTTCTCTCTCTTAGATGTGAGCGGATCTGACCATCACATTCCAAGCAGCAGTGGAACCGGGTAATAACAGGTGATCCTCCCTGCTTGCAGGCAGCCCCAACCTTGGAGTGCGTGTGTGTACATATACAATGAATAATGCATACTGAATATCATCAAAAGCCTTTTGGCATCTATTGAGGTGATCATATGGTTTTTATCCTTTCTCCAATTGACAAGATTTGTATTCATAGATGTCTTATATTGCATTCCTGGAATAATCTTCACTTGGTGACAGTATATTTTTTTCTCTATAGAGCACTGGACTTCCTTCCCTAGTTTTTAATAGAGGAATATCCTCTGTATATTTATAAAAGAGAAATCTAGAGAGATAATTATGCTTGGTTCTAAAATGTATTGTAAACATTTCCATTTATTTCATTATTTTTTCCCACTATGCCTCAAAGGCTTCATTTGGTGCACTGGTCCTATGTTATTTGAAAGCCAGCAAGAACATCTTCGTGAGGTACCTTTTTTGGAGGCAGACTTCCTTCTCTCTGAACTGCTTCCTTCATTATTATTCTAGCCAAATTGCCGGAGAGAGGACAGCTCCTTTCATGGGCTCCAGCCCTGTGAGCACCAGGCTCTTGTTTCTTTTCATTCCTCCCTTGCTGTATCAGTCTGTCTTCACCCTGCTGATAAAGACATACCCGAGACTGGGTAATTTATGCAGGAAAAAGTGCTTAATGGGCTTACAGTTCCACATGGATGAGGAAGCCTCACGATGATGGCAGAAGGCAAGGAGCAGCAAGTCACGTCTCACATAGATGGCAGCAGGCAAAGAAAGAGAGCTTGTGCAGGGAAACTCCCCCTTACACAGCATCAGATCTCATGAGATATTCACTATCATGAGAAAAGAACGGGAAAGACCTGCCCCCATGATTCAATTACCTCCTGCTGGGTCCCTCCCATAACACCTGGGAATTCAAGATAAGATTTGGGTGGGGACACAGCCAAACCATATCACTTGTTCTTGGGTCACTGTGGAGGAGGAGGAGGGCTCTAGCCTGTGGTTAGGGAGATGACAGTATTGTCCATTTTTCTCACTCATCTTTTCCTGGGCTCCAAGCACTGGGGGTTTGTTTCTTTTCCTTCCCTTTTCCTCCAGGTTAGGGAGGTGGCAGTCCAAGTGACAGCACCATCAGCAGGGTGCTTCAGGGCTAGCCATGGGTGGCGGGCAGCAGAGGGGGTGCTAGGAAGCCCTTTTGGCCTCAAAGTTGGTTGCCCTGATTGGCGTATCAGTATTGAGTTGATATTCTACTTGACACCTGCCTGTCTTCCATGTCTTATTTTTTTTTTCTTGGTTCTGAACTCAGGAGGGAAATAACGTGTGTTTATAAGCCCCTATATCTTTCAAATATCTCCTTTTAACAACCAATGTTGGTGATTTTTTAGAGAACCTTCTGCATTGAGATTCTGTCTTTCAAATATAGAAGTGAGAGACGACTGTAGTATTGTTTATATTTTGAGATCTCCTCCATACCGTTCACATCCCTTTGATAAATCCCAACAGTGTGTATTTGTTTTTTCTTTGTTTTCTACATAATTAGGCTTCTCAGTGGTTCCCTTATTGTCTTTTCAGAGAACCAGCTCTTAGAATTATTAATTTTCCTTTTTCTCTTTACTCATTCATTGTTTCCTATTTTCCATCTTTCTTCATTCTTTTCATATGTCTTACATGTTTTCCTTGAAGGCATTTTGATGCCTTGTTTTTCAGCTCCTTGATTGGGAGATTTCTTTCATTCACCTTTATGCTAATTATGAACATGTACCTGGTAAGACTCAGGAAGTAGCTAAATTAGATAATCTGTATTCAGTATTTAGCACTGTGTTGGAACATCGTGGATACTCCATAGACGGTGGCTACCAATGAACATGACAGTAAGAACACACAAAATATTTTGACTTGTTTTTCTGAGTACAGTTTTGAGCCCATTTTATACACTCTGATGTGTAGTATTATAATTACTTTCTTAATAGTTTGCATTTGTGGCATTTTTAAATTGAATATTTATTTGTAAACTATGTAGGCATGTATAATATTGTTCTCAAGAGTTGTATTTTTTTGAGTGTAACTTTTAAATTATTCATAATTTTATAAAGTAGTATTTGGTAATTACCATTTTCTTTTAAATCTACAGAGGTATGTAATTCATTGTTTGGTATAGGGTGTATTTTTGTGAATGTTTCATGAGTTTGAAAAATTAATATGTATTCCATCTTTAAAGGGCAGAAATCTTAATATATCTACTAAAGCAGCCATCCTAATTTATATAATTTATTTGCTCAGTATCCTTATTAAAGATCTACTTCTCATCTTTAAGATGTGTAATAGTGTCTGCCACTAAAATTATGTTTTTCTTTCTTTCTTTCTTTTTTTTGAGACAGAGTCTTGTTTTGTTGCCCAGGCTGGAGTGCAGTCACGTGATCTCTGCTCACTGCAACCTCCACCTCCTCTCTTGCCTCAGCTCCCCGAGCAGCTGGGATAACAGACAGGCACTACCATGCCCAGCTAATTTTTGTATTTTTAGTAGAGATGGCGCTTCACCATATTGGCCAGGCTGGTCTCAAGCTCCTGATCTCAGGTGACCCACCCGCCTTGGCTTCCCAAAGTGCTGGGATTATAGGTGACTAAAATTGTGTTTTCATCAGTTTCTTTCTATGTTCTAAAAAGTTTGCACTTAAAATATTTTAACATTTTGTTATTTGGCACAGAAATAGTCATGGCCAGCACATTGTTTTGTATTCTAGCTTTTATCAGTTATAATGGTCTGTGATATACTTGGTCCTTCCTCTGCCATCTGGTTATATATTTATAAATGTACTTATAATTTATGTATAGACTTACAAATTACACCATACAAATTATTTTACAATTTTATTTTTAAAATAACTTGTTTCCTTGTGGTATACATACTTATCAGAGATTATATAAAATATAATTAACCAAAAAGAGAAAATATAGTTTTTCAATGGTCTCTTAAACCACTACTAACTCTGTTGTTTGTTTGTTGAAGTTTTTTTATAACTATGTAGTGTATAGTTTTATGTATAAAAATGAAATTTCCATGTAATATGGTTTTCTATTCTTTGTTTTTCATTGAATGTGTAAAGACTTACATTCTCCAGCTCCTAAGTTAAACGTAAACTAATTCCTAGTGAAAACAGCTTCAATCAACATTAGAAGGTTGCATCACTCAACCAACCGGACTTAACACACATCTGCAGAATACTCTACCCATTAATAACAAAGTAGAGATTCTTCTCATGTGCACATGCAGTGCTCTGAGATCAACCACATGCTCGGCCATAAAGCCAGTCTCAGTACATTAAAAAAAGATTGAAATCGTACCAGCCATACTCTCGGATCACAGTGGAGTAGACATAGATATCAGTATGAAGAAGATCTCTCAAAACCTCATAATTACATGGAAATTAAATAACTTGCTCCTAAACGACTTTTGGGTAAACAATAAAATTAAGACAGAGACAAAAAAAAATCTTTGAAATGAAAAGAAAGACACAATATAACAAAAATCTCTGGGATGCAGCAAAATCAATGTCAACAGAAAAGTTTATAGTGCTAATCACCTACATGGAAACATTAGCAAGATCTCAAATTCAGGCTCTAAAGCCTCACCTAGGGGAACTAGAAAAGCAAGAATGAACTAACCTCAAAGCTAGCAGAAGAAAAGAAATACTAAAATTAGAGCAGAACTGAAAGAAAAAAAAATTCACACAAAGAATTGACAAAACCAAAAGTTGTTTTTTTGAAACAATAAACAAGATTGGTAGACTGCTAGCTAGATTAACAAAGAAAAAAGAGAGAAGCTCCAAATAACCATAGTGAGAAACAACAAAGGTGACATTTCAGCTGGACTCACAGAAACAAGAAAGATTCCCAGAGACTATTATGAACACAGCTATCCACACAAACTAGAAAATCTAGAGAAAATGGATAAATTCCTAGAAATATACAATCTCCCAAGATTGAATCAGGAAGAAATGGAAACTCTGAGCAGATCAATATCAAGTTCCAAACCTGAATCAGTAACAAAAACCTACCAAAAAAAAAAAAAGCCAAGACAGATGAAATCACAACTGAATTCTACCAGATGTACAAGAAGAGTGGGTACTAATTCTACTGAAAGTATTCAAAAAAATTGAGGAGGAAGGACTCCTCCCTAACTGATACTGTGAAGCTAGTATCACTCTGATGTCAAAACTGGGTGAAGACACATTGAAAAAAGAGAACTAAAGGCCAATATCCCTAATAAACACAGATGCAAGAATCATGAACAAAATACTAGCAGACTGAATCCAACAGCACATGAAAAAGTTAATTCACCACGATCAATTAGGCTTCCGACCAGGATGCAAGGTTGGTTCAACATACACAATCAATAAATGTGATTTACCTGCCACATAAAAGAATGAAAGCCGAAAACCATATAACCACCTCAATAGACATGGAAAAAGCTTTCAATAAAATCCAACATCCTTTTATGATAAAAACCTTCAACAAACTAGGCATCAAAGGACCATACTTCACAATAATGAGAGCCGTCTATGACAGTCGCCGTCATTGTACGGAATGAGCAAAAGCTGGAAGCATTTCTGTAAAGAACTAAAACAAGACAAGGATGCCTACTCTCACCACTCCTGTTCAGCATAGTTCTGAAAGTCCCAGCCTGCTCAATCAGGCGAGGGAAAGAAATAAAAGGCATCAAATAGGGAAAGAAGCCAAATCATCTCTTTTGGCTGATGATATGATTCTACACCTGGAAAACGCTAAAGACCACACCAAAAGGCTCCTAGAAATGATAAGTGACTTCAACAAAGTTTCAGTATACAAAATCAATATACAAAAAGCAGTGGTATTTCTATACACCAGTAATGATCAAATTTATAATAGACACGCACACACACGCACACACACATGCATGCACACACACGCGCACACACGCACACACATACGCACACACGCATGCACACACACGTGCACACGCACACACGCGCGCACACACGCGTGCACACGTGCAGATACACACGCACACTCCTACCTAGGAATACGTCTCTACAAGGAGAACTAAAAACACTGCTGAAAGAAATCCTGGATGACAGACAAATGGAAAAATACTTTATGCTCATGTACTGAAAGAAGCCATATCATTAAAATGGCCTTATTGCTCAAAGAAATCTATAGATTTAATACTATTTTTATCAAACTACCAACATCATTTTGCACAGCATTAGAAAAAACAATCCTAAAATTCATATGGGACCAAAAAAACAGCTCAAATAGCCAAGATGATCCTAAGCAAAAAGAACAAAGTTGGAGGCATCATAGCACCCAACCTCAAGCTAACGCAAACGGCACGGTGCTGGTGCAAAAGAGACATAGACAAAGCAGCAGAATAGAGAAGACAGAAATAAAGCCGCGCACCTAGAGCCATCAGATTTTCTACAAAGTTGACAAAAATAAGCGATGGGGAGAGAACTTCCTATTCAATAAATGGTGCCTGGAGAGCTCGACAGCTATATGCAGATGAGTGTATAGAGTAAAAGGACCCCTACCTTGTACTGTGTACAAAAAGTAACTCAAGATGGGTTAAAAGTTTAAATGTAGGACTTCAGACTATACAAATCCTAGAAGGAAACCTAGGAAATACCATTCTGGCCTTGGGAAAGAATTTATGACTAGGTACTCAAAGGCAATTGCAACAAAACTGAAAATTGACAAGTGGGACCTAATTATGCTAAAGAGCCTCTGCACAGCACAGCAAACGAAACTATCAGCAGAGTAAACAGAAAACCTTCAGGATGGGAGAAAATGTTCCCGAAGTATGCATGTGGAAAAGGGCTAGTATCCAGAATCTATAAGTGTATTAGTCCATCCTTGCATTGCTGTAAAGAAATACCTGAGTCTGGGTAATCTGTAAAGAAAAGAGGTTTAATTGGCTCACGGTTCTGCAGGCTGTACAAGAAGCCCGGGAGCACCTGCTTCCGGGAGGCCTCAGGAAGCGTACAGTCTGCCTCGTGCTCTCGTGCTCCTGCTTTCACCATCTGATGTACCTGCTCCCACTATCCTGAGGACAGGACCAACCGAAATGGTGCTAAAGCATTCATGAGAAATCTGCCCCTTTGAGTCAATCACCTGCCACCGGATTCCACCTCCACCATTGGGGATTACATTTCAATATGAGATTTGCATGGAGACAGTATCCACACTCTATCAATAAGGAACTCAAATAATTCAAAAAGAAAAAAAACCCATTAAAATGTGGGCTAAAGATGTGAACACACACTTCTCACGCTTGATCTTAGCCCAGAGACTGAGAAGCAGTGAACACACGCTTCTCAAAAGAAGACATACAGGTGACCAACAAACAGAAGAAATGCTCAGCGTCATTAATCATCATGTAAATGCAAATCGAAACCACAATGAGCTAACATCTCACACCAATCAGAATGGCTGTTACTAAAAAGTAAAAAAAAAAAAAAAGAAAACAAATAGCTGCTGGAAAGCAGCAGAGAAAAGGGAATGCTTATACACTGTTGGTGGGAATGTAAATCAGTTCAGCCACTGTGGAAAGCTGTCTGGAGATTTCTCAAAGAACTTAAAACAGAACTACCATTTGACCCAGCCGTCCCATTACTGGGTATATATCCAAGGAAAATAAATCATTCTACCAAAAAGTCACATGCACTCATACGTTCATTGCAGCAGCAGTCACAATGGCAAAGACATGGAATCAACCTAGCTGTCTGTCACTGGTGGATTGGATAAAGAAAATGTGGGACCTCTACATGGCCATAAAAAAGGATAAACTCATGTCCTGTGCAGCAACATGGATGCAGCTGGAGGTCAGGATCCTAGGTGAATTAGCTTAAGAACAGAAAACCAAATACCACATGTTCTCACTGATAAGTGCGAGCTAGACATTGGGTACACATGGATGTAAAAATGGGGACTGTAACTAGGGGAGGCTGGGAAGGAGGCAAGTGCTGAAAAACTATTGAGTATAGTGTTCATTACCTGGGTGCTGGGATCATTCACACACCGAGCCTCATTGTTGAAATTATAGAAATAATTTTGTGTCATTAGGTTTTCATCTGGAACATGATTTTTTTTTTTAGACGGAGTCTTGCTCTGTTTCCCAGGCTAGAGTGCAATGGCGTGATCTCTGCTAACTGCAACCTCTGCCTCCTGGGTTTAAGGTGTTCTCATGTCTCAGCCTCCCAAGTAGCTCGGCACCACGCTTGGCTAATTTAGTATTTTTAGTAGAGATGGAGTTTCACCATGTTGGTCAGGTTGGTCTCGAACTCCTGACCTCAGGTGAGCCGCCTGCCTCAGCCTCCCACAGTGTTGGGATTACAGGCGTGAGCCACCGCACCTGGCCCGGAACATGATTTTTAAGGCTGTGTACTGCTCTCCCTTATATGCCTACTGTCTTTTCATGCTCCTCTTGATTTTGTGTTTTATCCTTCTTTGTCTGTCTGTCTGTTTGAAGCACTTGCCCCTCACTGCTTGCTGGTGCTTGGGAGGTTCTCACTCTCATTTCCTCCTGCTGAGGAGAACCCATGTGTGATTAAACATTTAGCATGTGTCCACTTTTCCCCTTTATGAGTTCTATTTCTGTGACTTTGGGATTCTAGAAACAGATTTTTAGTATATTGAGGGTTTTTTTTTTTGTATTTTTTAAGAACAATTGTTTTGGCATTTACATTGATATATTTTTTTAAGACAGGGTCTCGCTCTGTCACCCAGGCTGGAGTGCAGTGGCACGATCTCAGCTCATTGCAATCTCAACCTCTCTGGCTCAAGTGATCCTCTTGTCTCAGCCTCCCTGGTAGCTGGGACCACAGGTATGTGCCACCACTCCTGGATAGTTTTTGTATATTTTGTAGAGATGGGGTTTTACCATGTTTCCCGGGCTGGTCTTGAGCTCCTGGGCTCAAGCAATCCACCCACCTTGGCCTCCCAAAGTGCTGGAATTCCAGGCATGAGCCACTGTACCCGGCCTGCGTTGATTTTATTACTCCCATTTACAGTTTCTTGGACCAGGTGCTTTGTTACGGCGTTTCTTACTTGCCACTACCCTTTGCTGCTACATTCGCCCGCTTCCGTGCTGCTTTCTCTGACTTCCCTCCTCTGGCTGGAGTTTGCAGGTGGAATGGGGTGGGGGTTGCAACTTCTGGGCCCCTCCACCTGAGACTGTCTTCCCACGGCCTTTTTTTGTGGCCGGCACCTGGGCTGGTTATGGAATTCTTGGGTACAGTGTCCCCTTCAGAGCTTGCTGGAATGTGCTTCGTGGGATTCTGGAGTTTTCTCTCGTGCCACCTGAGGCCCATTCATCTTTCTTCCTTCTGTGCCCACACCTGTCCCTTTCTTGCTGCCCCTCCTGGTTCTCCTCTCTCCATCCACACCTGCCTTCCTCAGATCTTCAAGTAATTCCTTCCTCTCCCCTCCCATACTCTCCCCTCTCAGGAACCAGACTGCATGCCTACCTGAACGTCAGAGCTTACCATAATCTTCGGTCAGGCTGGTCTCAAACTCCCGGACTCAAGCAATCCGCCCACCTCGGCCTCCCAAAGTGCTGGGATTATAGGCATGAGCCATTGTGCCCAGCAGATTCCTGCAGAAAACTTTTGATCAGGTCTACCCCAATATGCAGTTTGCAGCAGGGGATGGGTATTGTGCTGTGTTTTATGAGAATGTAACACAGTCCACACCGTAGAAATCCAGAGGCAGAGCTTTCTAGAGACCCACTGTGGAAGAGGGGTGTGTAGAATTATTTCACAAAGTGTTAGTGAGAGAGAAAAAATCCCTGTACCTAGGGCCATTATTGTTACTGATGTATTTCTAGATGCTTCTTAGCTTTGTGGAAGTGGAATAAACACTCACAGCTCACACATTCCTGACCCTTCCTGTTGAATGTCCTGAATGTTGGCTTCTCTACAAGTCTTCACAACAGTGTTCTTGAAATATTTTCTCAAATGTGATAGTGATTACGACTACACATGACAGCTTGCCCAGGCAAAGTGCTAACAGGTCAGTAAAATGTTAAAATGCTTAATTAATGCTTGTGAGATTCCAAAATATATTCGCTGATGCCACGATAATTCACTCAGCATTCTACACAGAAACATTGTCATTATTCATAACAGGGGTTGGCAAATCTGGCCAATGGCCTAGTTTTGTAAATAAAGTTTTATTAGTACACAGCTATTCCTACTTGTTTACACTTTGTCTGTGGCTGCTTTCATGCCAGGAGGGTGGAGTTGAATAGTTGCAGCAGAGACCAGATGTGATGGTTGGTTTTATGTATCAACTTGATTGGGCCACGGGGTGCCCAGATATGTGGTTAAACATTATTTCTGGTGTGTCTGCAAGGGTGTGTCTGGAAGAGTTGGACGTTTAAATGGTGGACTAAATCAGATGGCCCTAGTCAGTGTGGATGGTGCATCCAATCCGTTGAAGGCATGGTTAGAATACAATGGGGAGGAAGGTTGACTTTGCTCCCTGTCTGGCCTGTTGAGCTGGAACATGGCTCTTCTCCTGCTCTCACTACTTCTTGTTCTCCAAACCTTAGACCAGGCCTGGCATCTACTCCATCAGTTCTCCCACACTCAGGCCCTCAAACTACACAGGCTTTCCTGGGTCTCCAGCCTGCACGTGGCAGATCATGGGACTTCTCAGCCTTCAGCCTCAGACTTCATGATCATGTGAGTCAATTCCTAAGAATAAATTATATATATATAGACACACACGTATCTACGTATATTCTTGTATATATACACACATGTACATGTAGATATATATACACATATATGCAGGTGTGTGGGTGTGTAAATATACACGTACATGTACATATATATTCTATTGATCCTGTGTCTCTGGAGAATGCTCAAGACTACACCATGTGACCTGCAAAGCTAGAATAGTTACTGTCTGGCCCTTTTCAAAAAAATTTCCACTTCTGCTCTATGTCCAGCATGTAACTGGAGATGAAGCGTTTGAACACAGCTTATGAGGGTGGCAAGAATGAAAATCCTCTTTATATAACAAAAGAAAATGAAAACCAAAACAGAACGAGGAACTCTGGCTTGCTCCCGAGTGTGTGTTCTGGTGTTCATCATTGAACAATGTTTTTCCATAAGCACATGATGATGGCTAGAAAAATAGTTTCTGAGGAGGTGATTTTCCGTAAACAGACTGTCTTCTCCAACTAGAGTCATCCTAAGCAACAGAGGACGCCTCAGAAATGTTTCTCAACCTGCGCTTTGTGACCTAGTTTTCACGTGGATTGAAGAATGTGTTCATGTAATCTCCGGAGACAGACGTGGTCTCGGAAGACCTGGCTTCATGGGCCAGTAGCAGAACCACGCGTGACCATAGCCGAGCTTGGCCTCCCACGGCCTTGGTGTCCTGCCTGTACAATGGACCCTCTGAGAAGCAGCCTTCTGGCGTCCTTTCCACCTCTGAAAGCCTGACCCTGTGGTTTCAGTCTAGCGGAAATGTCGGCCTCCTTCTGACTCTACCCCTGAGCATGTGATGGTGGGAGGTTAAAACTAGGAGCTCTACCTGCAGAATCCCTTCGTTGGGACGTATGTTGCGCATGGAAACGGTCGTTTGCTTTCCCAGGTGAGTGAGGAGCACCAGCATCTGGGCCTAACAGCTAAAGCTTCTGTGGAAACAGGCAGGAGGAGGGCTCCGAGCTGGGAGAGGCCAGCCGGAAGGTCACCTCGGACCAGGGACACACAGTGTGCCCGAATCGGTTTTGTATTTAGAAAAAAAAGTACAGTGAATCCATGATTTTATTCATAACACACTCATTGCAGATGATTCGAACTGATAGTTTTTAAATGTCTGCGAATCCCAGCCCCTCTCCAGCCTGCAGGCTGGCTCCGCTCTGAGTGGTGTGTCTGTTTGCTTTTCTGATTTCGTGCTCCACAGGTCCTGGGTGTGTCCGGCTGGGGAGCGGCAGTGACGAGGTGACTTAGTCCAGTGTACCCTACACAACAGCGTGATTTATTCCTTGGAGTAAGTGGACTGCAGTTCACGTGGCGCATTGCCAGGAGCACCTCGAATTGAGGTAAAACGGCTCTGAGGTCCTATCTAGCTCCTGACGCAGTGGCTGAGAGGTTAAATAAGACAAAGATTGATTCACCCAGCCTGGCTCTCCGTGACGGCTCCGTTAGTGATGGGTATCCTTACAGCAGAGGGAAAGCTGCTGGAAAAGGGCGGAGATATATCCCACTGTATCTGAGTGTGGGCATTTATTTTGATTAAGGGACTGTGGAAATCAGTGTTTGGATTAGGATTCTGAGAGGCTGAGGACTTCACTGGTTCATAAGTGGCCACACGGGTAATTAATGGCAGAATGGCCTTCAATCTTTTCTTCCTTTTAACTGAAAATCTACTGAAAGAGCAGAGTGTTCTAATCAGTGTCCCTTAATGACACTGACACCCATGGAAAGCCGAAACGCTTTGGCACTGCAACCACGGCCTGGACTCCATGTCCACCTGGAGGCCTCATGGCAGGTACAGGCAGGAGGCTTAGGAGGAGTGGCAGAGCACAGGGGTCTTGTAGGCTCAAACCTGTAAACCTGTAAACCTGTGTCAAAAATCATGCAGAACTTGGCCTAGCACGGTGGCTCATGCCTGTAATCCCAGCACTTTGGGAGGCTGAGGCGGCTGGATCACCCGAGGTCAGGAGTTCGAGACCAGCCTGGCCAACATGGAGAAACCCTGTCTCTACTAAAAATACAAAAATTAGCTGGGTGTGGTGGTGGGAGCCTGTAATCCCAGCTACTAGGGAGGCTGAGGCAGGAGAATCACTTGAACCTGGGAGGCGGAGGTTGCAGTAGGCTAAGGTCATGCCATTGTGCTCCAGCCTAGGCAACAAGAGGGAAACTCATCTCAAAAAAAAAAAAAATCATGTAGAACTTGGCAATGAAGATGAAGTTGGGAAGCCTGGACTATTCACTAAGGCCGTGCCAATCACCTTTGTCAGTTGCCGATGACAAGGTGAGGGAATTAGACTTACTAACTCTAAGTAAAGGTATAGCAGAAGCTCGTGCGAGAGCAGCAGGAAGTTGGGATGCTCAAGGCTGACTGTAGCTGTTCTCTGCTGGGAAGCTGCAGGTCTTGTTCCAGGTCGGGTCTTGGCATCTTCTAGCAGATTTGGGAAGAACATGCCCAGTGATTCTGAGAAACTGTGTTGTCTTGTACCCTCTGGGGCTGGCATTTGTCCAGTGCAGAATTTCCTAAACTTGGTTCTGTTGAACGGTCTCCTGGGACCCATCACAGATGGCCTCTCCATGTCACTACCACTCACACGCAAAGGATCCTTGTGGTCACACAAGTTTGGGAACGTCATATGCCACTTACCTCCCTCAGCCTGACTGTGCTTATTCGCACACTGAAGGCTTGGGCAGTCCTGCAGCGGCGTGTTTAACTTTGGGTTACAGGAGGCTTCTCGAACTTTTCAGAGCCAGCCCTGTTTTCCGTAGCCCCACGGTGAGCGTCAGCTCTTCTGCAGACTCTACTGTGGGCAACGCTGTCAGAAGGGAATCCATAAATCCTAAAAACGTTGCTTCTCCCATAAAATCTAGTCTCTTTTTCTTTTTAGGGTATATTAGTTTCAAACAGGTGAAAGCCTGGGGTTACGTGGCATTTGATAATTTTTAATTTGTTCAATATTTTACTTTAAACAGCATATTACTTTTTATGCTCCTATCCATTTACTGGAAAAATGAAATGTCCTTGTTATTTCATAGGGGAGCACACAGTTCATTGCTTAATGAAATAAACGAATCTTAATCTATCAGAAACTACCACCCAGATGACAATAGTTCTTTTTTGTGTGTTTTTTTTTGTTTGTTTGTTTTGTTTTTTTGAGACAGAGTCTCACTCTATTGCCCAGGCTGGAGTGCAATGGCGCTATCTCTGCTCCTTGCAGCCTCCGCCTCCTGGGTTCAGGCGAGTCTTCTGCCTCAGCCTCCCCAGTAGCTGGGATTACAGGTGTCCACCACCACACTTGGTGAATTTTTGTATTTTTAGTAGAGATGGGGTTTTGCTTTGTTGGCCAGGCTGGTCTTGAACTCCTGACCTCAAGTGATCCATCCACTGCCTCGGCCTCCCACAGTGCGGGGATTACAGGTGTGAGCCACTGCATTGGGCCTGACAATGGTTTTAAGTTGACTGGAGATCTGTGTTTAGGAGCATGCTTGCAGGGGCTTGCACCGTTGCAGGCAGGGAGGGAGAGCTGGCTGGGCAGGCACTTGGAGCCCTCTGAGACGGAACAGCACACCCCCAATGTGGAGTGGATTCCGGCCTGGCCTTCCCTGCTGAGCTCCGAGGCTCCTGTCCATGGTGCAGTCTAAGGGCGCCAAAGAGTGGCTGAAGGGGCTGTCAGGGTTGATAAAGGAGGCCCAGGACCCCTCAGTGCAGAGGAAGATCTGGGACCGGAGGCAGGAGCTCTCAAGCACTGCCTCCTCCCAGCAGGTGCCCACTGCCATCTCTGCCTCCCCAGGCTCTGCGTGGAGCTGGGCACACGATTGATGAAATTAATGTGTGGATCGGATCATCAGCGCGGTCCCGTGGGTAGAAATACAACTTTTTAAGCCAGACAGTCTGGGTTTGAGCAGCCAGTTCCCCATGGTGAGACTCTGGGTGAGGTCATGGGACCATTTATAGCTGTGTTTCTGCATCTGCAGCAAGTGATAACTTCTGCCTTGCAGGTTACTGTGAGGAGGAAATGGCCTGTTACAGCCCTGGGCGTCGTGACGATGGTGCCACTGACTATGTCGCACCTCTGCAGGCTGGGCCTTGGGAGGACGTTTCCTACAATATCCTTGCTCCCTGCCGGGCCTTCTCCTGGGCAGGGACATCCCCTGGCTTTGAAATTCCTACCCTTGGTCAGGGCCTCTGGCTGCTCAGTTTATTGATTAAATATGGGATTGTTGGGCCCAGGGGAGGCAGTTGTTCAGCCCAACATGGGCCAATACCTCTTCTTTGAGTTGGAAAAGCGCTCTTGGGTTTAATTAGGGCTGACACTGAACATTACTCAGAGGCAGGCATGAGGGAGGCTAAACAGAACTGATGGCACAGCAACTACTTAACCAAAGGCAGGAAGGCCCTGGGTGTCAGGGGCTGGCGCGCCTCTCCTGGCACTGCTGATGGGCCGGGAGACCAGGCTGAGGCCACCTGTCTAGTTAGGACCATCCAGGACCTCAGCACACGTCACCTTGATTTTATTTTTAGCTGATTTCCAATTGTTTTTACATCGCCCCAGTTCTGTGTGTATTTCTAAGTGTCAGTAGGAATGACACCGCTGCTATTTTTGGAGAGCTGGGTTGGCTTTGGGCGTGACATCCTTCATCCACACAGCGGCCAGGCACAGTCGTGGCTCCTCCATTTGACAGAGGAGACTGCGGCTCCAGTACAGGTGCCAGGAAGTGGCAGAGCCAGGGCTTGACCCAGCTTGGAGGGTCATTCAGCGCCTGGAATTGACCACTGCCTGCAGCAGGAGAACGGCCTTCCCGGACGCTGTCCTCACTGGGAGCTCTGGGCTCTTCTGGTGAACAGCCGTGGTGCTGGCAGAGCCAAGGATGAGGGGGTGCCGAGGGGTCAGGGCCATGAGCCATCCACCCAGACGCCAGGGAGGAGGCAGTGGGGCTGAGTTGGCTCTCAAGGGCACTGGCCCTGGGTGAGGGGAAACCACCCTAGCCTGGGGGATGGCAAGTACCATCGAAAATGCCCATGCGCCTGGAGAGCATGGTGGGGACTTGGCCATGCCTAAAGGGGCCCCTCTCTGGGACCACTTCATGAGGCCACAGGACACCTTCAGGTGGGGTCTCAGGGAGATACCTCTCCTTTCCCTCCTGAAGTGGAGGGTGAGGGGCCGAAGCCCTGTCCATTGGCTTAGCCAGATCCTGACACTTTCCTGAGCAGAGGATGCATGTGTGGTGTGTTTGTGACATGTGTGAATGTGATGTGTGTGGTGTATGTAGCATGTGCGCTATGTATGTGTGTGTGATGTGTGTGTAGTGTGTGATATATGTAGTGTGTGTGGGATGTGTGTTGTGTGGTTGTGTTGTGTGGTGGGTTGGAGGGGTGTGCATGCATGAATGTGATGTGTGTGGGATATGTAGTATGTATGCTATGGGTGTGTGTGTGAAGTGTGTGGTGTATGCAGTGTGTGTGGGATGTGTGTTGTGTATGTGTTGTGTTATTGTGTTTTGTGGTGGGTGTGGAGGGGTGTGCATGCATGAATGTGATATGTGTGGTGTATGTAGTATGTGTGCTGTGTGTGTGTGGTGTATGTAGTGTGTGTGGGATGTGTGTTGTGTATGTGTTGTGTTATTGTGTTTTGTGGTGGGTGTGGAGGGGTGTGCATGCATGAATGTGATATGTGTGGTATATGTAGTGTGTGTGTGTGGGGTGTATATGGAGTGTGTGTGGGATGTGTGTTGTATGTATCATGTATGGAGTGTATGTGGTATATGTTGTGTGTTGTGTATGTGTTGTATGTGTCATGGGTGTGGAGGAGTGTGCATGCATAAATATGATATGTGTGGTATATGTAGTATGTGTGCTGTGTATGTGTGTGTGGTGTATGGAGTGTATGTGGGATGTGTGTTGTGTGTATCGTGTATGGAGTGTGTGTGGGATGTGTTGTGTGTTGTGTGCGTCGTGGGTGTGGAGGGGCGTGTGTGCATGAATGTGATATGTGTGGTGTATGTAGTGTGTGTGTGTGGGGGTGTGTATGGAGTGTGTGTGGGATGTGTGTTGTGTGTGTGTGGGATGTGTTGTGTATTGTGTATGTGTTGTGTGTGAGTGGTAGGTGTGGAGGGGTGTGTGCGGGGAGTCCTCCAGGTACTACACAGAAGGTCTCAGGCCCCGAAAAGTAGCCGTGTTTGCTGTGTCCGTATTTGTTGTGCTGAGAGGCCACAGACGCTTCGGGACCCAAGCCTGCGATTATTCTAGTCAATAATCACTTTTTCCCTAGAGTTTTCCAAAGTAAAATCTTACTTTTTTTTTAACAGAGTCTCGCTCTGTCACGAGGCTGGAGTGCAGTGGCGCGATCTTGGCTCACTGCAAACTCCTCCTCCCAGGTTCAAGTGATTCTCCTGCCTCAGCCTCCAGAGTAGCTGGGACTACAAATGCACCCTGCCACACCCAGCTAATTTTTGTATTTTTAGTAGAGACAAGGTTTCACGATGTTGGTCAGGATGGTCTCAATCTCTTGACCCTGTGATTCGCCTGCCTTGGCCTCCCAAAGTGCTGGGATTACAGGTGTGAGCCACCAAATCTTACTCTTTTATATATAAAAAAAAAGGCCCCTCTGTTACTCACATTCTTTTGTGTTCTTCCCCCTCCTCTCACTAGATCAAGCTCAGAGAGTGCTCGCCGGGGCAGTGGCCGGATGCCCATGTGTGTCCCCTTCCTCAGCAGCCAGTTCCTTCCCAGACGTTGGTCATGGCGGACCCTTACCAGCCCGCATTCATTTTTGTGTACATCTTACACATACATCACTCTGTGTATTTTAGATACTGGGGAAGTTTAATCTCTTATTTGTAAAAACCCAGTATTTTCCCCACACCCTGGAGAGTTACCTTGTGCCCGCAGGGTGTCACTTCTTATTTGGGGGCCACTGGCCCAATAACTCAACTCGACTCATGTTGTTTCTTCTAACTACATCACCCTAGATTCATGTGCAATGAATTTTCACCTCCCAGCCAGCAGTAAATATAGTTAAGTCAAGTGCACATAACATATCTCAGTGCAGGCTACTCATGAAAAAACCCGCATTGAAACACCTGGCCAAATCCTTCGACATTGATGGCTTCAGAATCGAGCTCTCCAGTTCTGGGGAGTTGGCTGTCACAGAGACACCTGCAGCTCCAGGGAATGTCACATCACCACCTCTTCCTGCCCTCCCTCGGCTAAGAGGAACCCTAAGCTTTCTCCTTCCTCATTCCCTCTGCCTGGTTAACCACTGAGTCCCGATGAATTTACTACCTTGATATTCTTCAGGTGGCTCCACTGTCACCAGCATGACCTTAGTTTCAGTTGCTAGCGGGTCTAGTTTGGGCATCCAGTGCCCCGAATCCTCCATCTGTGGACAGAAATAGCTGGTTTACAAAGTCTTCTCCAAGAGCTGACATGACTTTCCAGCTGTGCTGGGGTCCCCTCTAACAGCAGAGAGGTGACTGTGAGCATTGGCAATGCAAGGAGGCCCCACAAACTCCACTGCTTTGGACAGATGACCCGGCAGCCATCAGATTTGCATCAGAGAGCTCGGTGCCAGGAAGGGACTCTTGGATGTGACCAGAGGGAGGAGGGGCCGAGGTCACCCCTCCGATGAGAGTCACGTCTCCCAGTTTGTCCCGTTCCCCCTCCATTGCGGCTGCACGATGAGTGCTGGAAGAAGAGCACACGATGGTTTCATCCCACAGACACGGACGGGGCATCTTTAATGTCCTCCCCCAGATAAAGAGTCAAGTGTTTTTGTGTTGACTGATCCTATTTGGAAGGAAGGGCTCCTTTGGGCCTGAGGCAGCACACACTGGGAGGTGGGGTGGGCACCGGCATGGGGAGCACCTGGCAGTGAGCACGCAGAGAGGTGAAGCTATTTGTTTGTGGCCACGTGGGACAAAGGCCCTACTGAGGCTACCATCTTGGGTAACCACACCAACCTGCCCTCCCTCTTCAGAGGGCAGGAAAAAGGCAACTCAGCCTCTTGTAGGCTCCGTTCTCTCTTAGGCCTGCGTTCACATCCAGCTGGAGAGAGGGTCCAATGCAGGCACCTGGTGTTTTAGGGAATCCCCAGGGTTTAAATGCAGCTCAGCACTTTCGTGTGGGTTTGCAGAATGGGGTCTTCTTGTAAGCTTTTATTTTAGGTTCGGGGGTACGTGTGAAGGTTTGTTACATAAGTAAACTCGTGTCATGGGGGTTTGTGGTACAGATTAGTTCATCTGTACCCAGGTATGAAGCTCATTACCCAACAGTTATCTCCACTGCTGCTCTCCCTCCGCCCGCCTTCCACAATCAAGTAGACCCAGTACTGGGAGAACGGTGTGTTCACAAACGCGATGTGTGCCTGGTGGAAATTATTGCTTTCTCCCTCTCTGCTTTCCCCCACTGAAATGCTGACCTGGAAAACATCAATCTTGCTCTCACATAAAGCATTTTTTCTGGGACTGACAGTCAAAGGTCTGATGTAGAAATTGAAATTTCACACTCTGAAGGGCCCAAACGGCTCCAGAGGTCAGTGGGCAGTTGGACCCACTGGTGAGTCACGGGGAGAGATGCCACCCCGAATTAACATCAGCAGACACTTGTGCGTCAGAGGTTCTGTGCACTAAAAACGTTTGGTTGACATCTGTGCCCCCCCACCACCCCAGCACACATTCAACTCTTTTAGGCTGAGGGGCACGTCCCGCTCATCTGGTGAATACATCAGCTGAATGCAATCTGCTTTCACAAACAGATGTCCCAGGAGGGTCGGGGGCGGGCCACAGTGAACACTGGTTAGAAGTTACCGGAAGGCTTTTTATGAAGTTCTTGTTTTGTAGGGTGGGGAGTAGAATGGCCAGAGAATTTACTTCAATTGAAACACACCTAATTTGGGTGCTTGAACTAGGTATCTAAAAATATTTTTCAAGTCCTCATCCACAGGGAGAGTTTCTGTTTCCCATCTGCTTATTTTCTCAGTCGGTCTTCCTGAAAAGACCAGCAAGAAGTGGCACAGGATCAGCGTGTGACCCTGGCCAGCCCGACAGGGGAGGCCAGGCCCATGGCTCCCGGGATGCTCTGAGGGATCTCACCCCACGCAGGCGCACGGAGCCACTGCAGCCCTTGTGGACGGAGAACGCTGCCACGTGGCATGGCGGCTGCCTGCTTCTTCCTGCCTGTTGGTTCCTTTTTGTTTCAGGCCTGCAGGTGTAATGGCTACACTGTGAGCAATGCACACAGCAGTGGCATGTGGTGACAACGGCCAGGCTGTGGTTGTGGTGATTTGTTACTGAGCAAAAAAAAAACCCCAAAGACATCTGCTCCCCGGCAGAGGCAGCCAATGGCAGCCTGGACGCTTTATTGCTCACATTCTTTCTGTGTTAGTAACTTTCCCCTCCTTTCTGCGAATCTCAGATGCCTCAGAGGGATGTTTAAATTGCTATTGGATCCCAGGAGACACTGCTATTTCCTAGTCAGTGTTTCCCTGCCTTGCATTACTCCCATGCAAAGCATCTCCCTCCAGGAGCGCCCAGCTGAGCCCTATGACTGTCATTATCCATGCAGATGTGCGGCAGAACAAGTGACTCAAGCCCCAGCCCTCCATGGGGTCTCTATCGGTTTAGAGCTCTCAGAAAGCACAGTATTGGGACCTGGAATGAGCAATATCCCACGGCTGAGAAGGGACAAATGGCACCGGCTTGGAGATGATGGGGAATGCCAAGGAGGCAAAGTGACACAGAATTAGAGAGAGATCACAAAGGCTTCTTCAGATCTCAATCCCAGCCTTGACTCCAACAAGCTCTGTGGGCCCTAGCAGGTGCTTTCACTCCCTTAGCTTGTTTAGATGGAGGGGGTGGGACTCCACCACTTCCCAGGCCCCTCCAACTTTCCTGGTGTAATTCTGTGGTCTTTGAGAGCTTGCATTCCAGAAGCTGAGGAATGCTTCCACAAGGAAATGCCCAGAAGACCAACGAAACCACCAAGAACGCCTCATCCAGAAAGAACGATGTGGTGGCCGAGCCCTGGGGTGCCCTGGTCTCTGCCTCCTGATACTCACGCTCTTGTGTGATCTCCTCTGCTGGGGTGTGAGGGTAATCTGCAGCTGGCTTCTGATCAACAGAAGATGGCACAGGATAAGAGGTGTCTTCCTTTCATTTCATTATATGAGACTCTGTCATAGCTGACTTCTGGGAGAAGCTCGCTTGCTGGCCGTGAAGAAGGAAGCCGCCATATTGTGTGACATCTATGGAGAAGGCCACATGGCACAGAGCCATGCCCATCCTCCAGGAGCCGTGCCCACACTCCTAGCCCAAAGGAACCAGGAGACACCAAATGCGTGTTGTTTAATGCCATTGAGGTTGTGGTGATTTCTTACTCAGCAAAAACAAAACAAAACACCCCAAAAAGCAACAATAACAACAAACCACTGATCCAATGGATGCTTGGTCATGCCCAGAGTGGCCCTAGCTCAGTGGTAGCCTGGGTAGACAGCCACTCTCTCGGGCGCACTGCAGGAGGCTCACGCTGTTCAGATGGAACAGGACATCACCTAAACTCCTGCCATGTTGAAGGCAAGGTGGAGAGATGGGAGCAAAAGAGTGACAGTTCCCACAGGACACGTAAGCCAGAGGACTGGCTATTGTATTGGCCAGAAGTGGGGACCACGATGACTGCTCCTGGGGCAGTGAGGGCAGCCCGCTCCTTGGGCAAGCCCTGAAGTGGAGGGGGTCAGGGGTGGCCCACATCAGCCACACAGTGGCAACAACAGCCTGGGGATCAGACAAGGGGACAAGGCTTGTTGGAGCAGTGACTGCAGGAGCGTTCTGGGACACCAGGAGTAAGGGACAAGGGCAGGAAGACGGAGCTGCCTGGAATCAAGGTGGACACTTGGAGTGCAAGTGCTGAGGCTGGAACACAGAATGGCCTTTGCACCCAGCCGCAGGACCAGGGACACCCAGGATCCCCACATCATGGGTGGGAGAAGTGTCTTTAGGTGGGTGACCCAAGTCCCATCAGCGAGAGCCAAAGTCCAGTCGTGTCCAGTGGGGCAAGAGGAAAACCAAGATGATCGTCAGAGAGCACTCCAGACTCTCCAAGTGAGAATGGATTGGAAAGATGCTGACCGCCCATGGGTCATTCTGCTTCTGGCCCTGCCCATGTGCGCAGGCAGCCGAGAAGCCAGGGCAGCGCCCTTGACAGGTCCACAGGGGACACGGTAGCCTTGCGGGGCGGTTTGTTTCCCAGGTGAGCTTCGTGTGAGCAACGGTGGACGAGACGCTGCCTGATGGCTGTGGTGCTTTAATTTCTATGTCAAAATTTCTCAAATCTACAGACACGTCTGCGTGAGAGGGGTGTTGGCGCGGGCGCTCTACCTGCATGCAGTGCCTCACGGAGGTGTCTTGTCGTGATTTGCGGAATCGCGTCATCTGTCTGTGTGTTTGTCCCAGGCGTGAGCCCACATCGTTGTGGGTAGTTAAGCCTGGCCTGCCTCTGCTCCTCCTGTGTTCTAAGAAAAGCAGAGCCTGCAAGGCTGGAGTTCACTTTTCTCCACGTAAGCTTCCAAATACATTTAAGTCAGTCAATATTAACAAAAATGGAAAAAAAAAACCACCAAAGGATCTTTTTGTGGTCTAATTTGCATTCTTCAGCCTTTCACCTATACCGCCCTGTGTGAGCCCCTCGCTAGCCTGGTGGGCCGGTCTTATCCTGGGAGACCAGAACCCGAGGCTCAGACCGGTAACTTGCCCAGAGTCTCAGAGGTTGGCAGCGGCACCCCCAGGATGCCCTCTGCAGCCCAGCGTGTTTTGGTTCGTTTGGGGGCCCACGTACTGCTTTATGGTCAAGCTGCGTGGCATGGATGAAAATACACGTCTCACTTGGCATTCTGCATGACACGGCCACAGAAACAGCGAGACTGACTGTAGAAGACTGTGGGAATCTGTCCCCTGAGCCCGTTCTTTTGTCCTGACAACTGTCACTTGGACACGTGACAGCCGCGTGATGTGAGTAAATGTGATGTAGGCAGCGCTTGATTGACAGGCTCGATGATCTGCAGCTGGCGCTCCCTGCCTCGGTGGCCTTTGAAAGTCTTCTGCCTTGGGAGGGCTGACCCTCCACGAAGGAGGAGCGGCTGTGAAACACCAGGAGACAGCACCGGTGCTGTGCGTCAGGGACCACGAAGACGGCACGCTTCCTCTGGGGTGTCTGGTGTGCCGCAGGCACCCCGATGCGATGTGTTGATTCATGTGAGCAAAGGGGTTTCTAGCTCAGCCAGGTGACATTTGATGCATGTGGGATCCAGGACGTGGCCCCCTCCTGGGTGTAAGACTTGCTTCCACCTGAGGGCAGGGCTGTCTGGCAGATCCCAGGGAAGGGGCTGGGCGCATCCTCTACATGTTGGCTTCACTCTGGGTTGGTGAGAAATGGGATTTGTGGTCACAAGGCTGAAAGAAAGGCCCCTGTGAGAGGCTGTGGCTGCAGATACATCACAGCCTGAAGCCAGGTGCTGCTCGGGGCCCCGGGAGCCTTCAGCCAGAGCGGCGTTGACGAGGGGTCTTGACGGCTGTGTTCCATGGCAAGTCCATGCACAGGTGTGGCGTTGCTCGTGCCGCACAGCCAGGGAAGCTGTTCAGCCGCTTGGCACATCAGTCCTCGTCTCACCTGAGGCAACTCACCGGCTCCAGTGCTTCCAGAATGGCTATGCCGTGACACTCTGCAGATGAGGAAGAGGGGCCCAGAGATGAAAGAAACTGTATCGCCAGGTGGCTTGAGCAAGAAAAGAAACATTTCCGTCCCCACTGGAAGGACCACTTTCCCGTTCTTTTGAGAAGCTCTGAGCATAGTCGGAACAGTTCAGAGCTGCCTCTGGACTACCTGCTTTTCCTTGCCTGAGGCCTCTGGCACGTCTCCCCTCTGAGGCTCAAAGTTTCTACACTTGATCTGACTCAGAGGTGAATCTTCTTCAATTTTCTGTTTGTCTGAATGAGATGTGCTCAGCTTCGTGGTGCTATTGAGAATAAGAACAAAGCATCTCTTTGTCTTCAGAGCACTCGCCCTGGCAGCTCTTGACAGCTCGGGCTCTGAATGAACGTTCCCAATGCTTCGGTTGTTATTAAAGTGGAATTCTTGGTCCATCTCCACACTGAATCTAATGCTTGTGGAAAGATTCATCTTAGCCCACATGTAGAACTTGGTTTATAGGCAAGAGACCTTGAGACTCTTTGAATTCGAATGTTGGAAGCCTTCAAAATGCAAGAAAAATGTCAGGACATTCTTTTTTTTTTTGAGATGGAGTGTTGCTCTTGTCGCCCAGGCTGGAGTGCAATGGGGTAACCTCAGCTCGCTGCCACCTCTGCCTCCCAGGTTCAAGCGATTCTGCCTTCTCAGCCTCCGGAGTAGTTGGGATTACATGCAGCCACCACGATACCTGGCGAATTTTTTTGTATTTTTAGTAGAGATGGGGTTCCACCATGTTGTCCAGGCTGGTCTCAAACCCCTGACCTCAAGTGATCCACCCGCCTCGGCCTCCCGAAGTGCTGGGATTATGCCACTGTGCCCAGCTAAAGTCAGTACATTCTGTTTTTTGGAGAAAGAGGAAAAGCATGAGGAATCCAATTTATCTTGAGGGTTCATGAAAAGAAAGACACTCCGATACCCTGAGTCTGACGTCTACTCTCAGCTGTCTGTTTGATGGTGCTGGAATGTTTCTTTCCTCAGTCCTTTGGGACCACTCAAAATAAGTGATTATAAAATCAATCCTTTCCTTCACAAATTAAGGCAGAGAAGTGAACTAAAGTATTTTAAATGAGAAAGTTGAAAAAAAAAGTTTTCTGGATAGCTCCACTTTTCTAGAAAATTCTATCAATCTGTGACCTCCATGTCCCTGACACTGAGATTTCTGGCACCTTTATCTCAGCTTTCTGTCTGTCTGTGGTTGGCTTACAGCCCTGAACCTAAGGTTAGCAGCAGACCTAGAATTTAAAACTAGAGCTTGTTTTTAAAACTCAGGCACGGAAGCTCGCCCTCGTACCTCAGCCTTCCTCAGGAAGGGATTCTCATTGTCTTCCTGAGCATCTGAGGTCTCTCTGGTGATTCACAGGATACTCTTGGCTTCCCTACTAGACTGGTCAGCTCTGGTGCTTAGAACTGGATGGGCTGCCCTTAAGCCTTGCCTGGGATGGAGTGCAGGGGACAGGCACCCCCGATGCCCAGGAGCCTGCCCCTCGGATCACCTTCCAGATGCAGCATCCCAACGAAACACCATGAAGACGAATGTTTCCTGTGGTCGTCCCGCTTCTGGTAGGTCACGTCGTGCCAAGTACTGAGTAGAAAAATAGACAGTTTTTCAACACATATGCCCTGTAAAAAATTCTCAGGAAAGAAGAACACATGGAACATCTTAGAAAATTAATTAATCCACCTCAAGTCCTCTTCCTCCAATGCCTACGAGAGCTAATTGCTGAGAGAGAAAACGCTGAGAGCCAATTGCTGAGAGTCAGGCGAATGCACATGCCGAAGATAGAAACCAGCAGGGGACGACTTTGGGGAACATTTTTAAAACAAAGCATATTCCGATGCGTTTGAATTGTGCATTGGTGAGGAGATTCAGACTTTCCACCACTGGAGCAGCCACGGCTGCTGTGTGTGTTTAAGGGCAACACACATGTTTCAAGGATTTTGTTTTGTATATTTGTTTTCCCTACAGAGCTGGGATTTGCAAGGCAAACATGCCTCTTACTTTAGAGGAATGGGCTTTGAAGACGGAGAAATAAAACACCAAAATCACGTAACATTTATGAACGTAATTTCTTTCTGATTTCATGATAATTTTAATTAAAATGAGAGGAACCCATGAGATGATTACATGTCTGGTGAGCAGAAAGTCCTGAGCAACTCTCCCTCTTGAGGAAGGCTGAGGTACGAGGGCGAGCTTCCGTGCCTGAGTTTTAAAAACAAGCTCTAGTTTTAAATTCTAGGTCTGCTGCTAACCAGCTGTAGATGTTGGGAAGCCATCCTCTTCATCGGCAAACGCTTAAAAGGAATACTTGCTTACAGGGTTTTTGCACTTTGAAATCCAGCTATGCAACTCATTATTTCTTTCAGCTGTGGCCACATTCAGGATCCCAGGGTGTACTAAAATCTCTTTGAAAATCAGAAAGCAAAGAGGAAGGAAGAAACATTGCCGTTTCCCTGTTCCCAGCGTGGTCGAAGGATGCCGAGTGATGGAAAGTTACATTGATTAATGCGATTCCTGTGCGCTCTCCGATCTGCCAGATTCTACATAAACTCTTTCCCTACCCAGTCTTTGTGATTCGTGCTTTCTCTGTTTTTTGGTAGACATTTCTGCGTTTGCGGAGCTTTCTCTTTATACGGTTTGACTTTATACTAAGACTTTCTTACAACACCATTTGTATCGTATGAAGGTCTCGCCGTGAGAAAAAAAGCACATCTGTTAACTGACCGGGAGCGTTTACTATAATTATTAACTAGTAAAAGAGGTGAACTCCCAATAGTTGAGAGCACACAGGACAGCGGTGCAGGGAGCAGCACCACCTCTCGGGTTGAGACACGGCCCTAGGGAAGGAACATATTGAGAAAAAGCACCCGACCCCGTGGCCCCCTGGAAAAGGATGTGGCCCAGAGCCACTGAATATTCTGTTCCTTAGAGATCAAATTGAAACATAACCTGCATCAACTTTCCTGTAAAAATATACTGGTAGGACCAGGTGCCGTGGCTCATGCCGGTAGTCCCAGCATTTTGGGAGGCCAAGGCAGGTGGATGACCTAAGGTCAGGAGTTTGAGACCAGCTGGGCTAGCATGGTGAAACCCTGTCTCTTCTAAAAATATAAAAATTAGCCAGCCACGGTGGCAGGAACCTGTAGTCCCAGCTGCTTCAGAGGCTGAGGCATGAGACTCGCTTGAACTGGGGAGGCAGAGGTTGCCGTGAGCTGAGATCACGCCCTAGCACTTCAGCCTAGGTGACAGAGTGAGATTTTGTCTCAAAAAAAAAAAAAATATTGCTAGGAGAGAAAAAGAAAATGGTTAGGATATCTAAATAAAAACACAGAGGAGCAAAAATATGCAAAGCTACTTATTTCTGTAATGGTCACGAAGCCACACTTGACATATTTGTTATCCTTCTCGTTTCATATTTGGGGAAATACAAAACAAGAGCCTCCGCTAATGGGGTCCTCCGACTAGTGGAGTGACCCTGACTCTCATTCATAAAGTGTCTGGATCTTTGGTCCCGATGCCTCTTCTCTGGTTGCTGTAATTTTACATCACCCTTTGCTCCAGGGCAGGGAGGTGCTGAGAGGCACCCAGACAGCATCCCGGGCTCCAGACATGGTCCCTCCACTTGCTGGAGAGAGAATGTGTTCACCAAGATGTGATGGGGCTGCGGACCCATGGCGGGCATGCAGATGTCATTAAGGTAGGAGTTTTCAGGTGAGATCATCCTGTGCAGGGGAGGACTGGACAGCAAGGCCTAGGTCTGGGTTTAGGAGGAGAGACAGCCACTCTCTGAAAGCCCCCATCAGAGCTGCTTACTTCGTGGCCGCTGCTCCTGCTCCTGGGGTCTGTCTTGCTTAGAAGCCTCCCAGCTGCACTGTGTCTGGCAAGGTAGTGTCGGGGATCCCTGCTTGTGGGGAGGGCCGCCCCACGGAGGACTGGAGTCAGGAAATTCCAGTGGCCTGCCTTGTTCCTGGATGCTTTTCAGAATCGAGGCTTTGATTCCACGCACAGTTGTGGATACCTGTGGATGCCCGAGACCTTGGCAGTGCCAAACCCTACACGTCTGTGCTTTTTCCTGTGCATATATGCTACGATACGCTTCATTTACAAAATGGGCTTGGTAAGAGATGAACAATCCCTGATAATAAAATAGAATGATTATGGCAACTGCCAGCATCATTACTCTTGCGCTTTAGGGACATGCTTTTTTTTTTCCTTTCACGTTTATAAACACTTTATTCAGCTCATTACAGTGGGTAAGTTCCCAGCTAAGTGCACAGATACAAGCGAGGTGTTTCTGGGTTAATGAAGGAACCAGTGGGTTACACGGGACTGAGCCCCGTAGCCAAGGAGTGAGCACCAAGGTTTCAGAGGCAGACCGGGCCAGGGACATGCTTAGGGAAAACAAGGGTTACTTGACAATCTGATCACAGCTGCTTGCTAGGTGGGGTCTGGAGTGTGGATGGGCTGGGTGAGGGGCCATTCCTGTCCGGAGAATGGAGGGGGACGGTGGGAGGTTTCATCACACTGCTCAGAGTGGCATGCCATTTAAAACGTATGAACTGTTCAGTTCTGCCATTTTCCACTTACTATTTGTAGACCTTGGTTTACTGTGGGTAACTGGAACCTCAGAGAGTGAAACTGTGGATGCGGGGCACTGCTGTAGAGGGCCAGGTAACACTGGGATTTGGGGAATGCTTGGAAGCCAGAATGATGTGGACTTGCTTGTTGAATTGTTTTGGTAAACTTGAAAGCTATGAAGAGCCACACATGAAGACGAACAAGGCAACTTCAGGACAGTCTGTCTCAGAAAGCTTGGCAAGTTGGGCCTCGAGTGCCCCTGGAGGGAGATTCCCTTCTCTGTGGGGTTTGCTCTGAGTGGTTAACAATACAGGCAGAAAACCCACGTAGCACAGGGTGGGAAGAGACCTGGGCAGGAGGCTTTGGTCCCACGCCCTTAGAGCAGACTTCAGTGTGACTCTGGGAGACTGAGGTATCTAGGGGCCGTCCCAGACTGTGCTTCTGAAAGTCTACTTAGCAGCTCCCCTGCCCACCGCACAAGGAGAATGGCAGCTTCCTCCTCGCTGACCTCTCCCCAGTGCCTGAGGCTCCACTACTGGGGACCTAGTTGTTTTAGTCACTCTGTTGTCTCATGCTAGAGAGAAGCGATCCTTCATGCGAGAGTTAGTCACTTGTCTACGGTGAGTCGATGCTACCAGCTGCCCTTGGGGACGGGAGGCTATGGATGGACCCTAATGGTTGGGAGGAGCGTCAGGAGGGCAGCAGCAAGCTGGAGAGAGGGGCGTGGAGGGTGGAAGTTAGGAGGAGAGGTGAGCCTGGGAGTGTCCGGCTCTGTCTGCTGTCAGGGCTGACGTGCTCTGCACCTGCCGTGTGAAAGGTACCTGGGTCACAGTCAGGTCCCGCAGGGCCGAGGTGCACTCACATGGACTTCCGTTACTGAGGCTTAAAAGAGCTGCTACTTCCATCTGGAGGTGCTCTGACCAAGGTCACAGCCCTGGACCAATCTTTCTGTTTGGCTTGTAGCAGACATGCACGTTCCTGTGACGGGAAACAAGATTTATTTCTCATTGAAACATTCACAGAAGAATCAGGTTCAAATCATCATTCCTGACTTCACTTCCCTTTTACTCTGCATTGCTTCACAGACTCACACACACACCGCATACAAATGAGTCGTAGGCTAAGCTCTCTGAAAGTCAGAGAATAAACAGATGCCACAGAGGAGATGGAATACTGGCATTGTTTTAATAAAAACTATGAAGACAAAGGAAGGAACAGCAACTTAGAGATTTAAAAGAGCAAATCCCAGTGGTGGGCGATTCAAACATCTTTCCACTTCCCCACCCCCACCCCAGGAAATGCTCCGTAAGCACGAAGGAGGGAGGTGTCTGCAAGCTTCTAACTCACATGGCCCAGGACAGGCAGAGTCCAAGAAGAAAAGACCAGCTACAAACAGCATGGAGAGCAAAAACACTTACAAATATCCAAGGATATGAAAAGGCTTAGACGGCTAGACAACAAAATGCAAAATGTCATCTCCGAGTGATTTTGATTTTCCTCTCTCTCTCTCTCTCTCTCTCTCTCTCTATATATATATATATATATATATATTTAGATATATATAAAAATTAAAATAAATATATATATTTATTTATTTTTTTTGAGACAGAGTTTCGCTCTTGTTACCCAGGCTGGAGTGCAATGGCGTGATCTCGGCTCACCGCAACCTCTGCCTCCTGGGTTCAGGCAATTCTCCTCCTGCCTCAGCCTCCTGAGAAGCTGGGATTACAGGCACGCGCCACCATGCCCAGCTAATTTTTTGTATTTTTAGTAGAGACGGGGTTTCACCATGTTAACCAGGATGGTCTTGATCTCTTGACCTCGTGATCCACCTGCCTCGGCCTCCCAATATTTTATATATATTTTATAGCAGGGGTCTCTAACCCCCGGCCATGGACTGGCACCAGTGCCTGTCTGTGGCCTGTTAGGAGCTGGGCCTCTCGGCGGGAAGTGAGTATTGGGCAAGCCACACCTGGTCTGTAGTTACAGCTGCTTTCCATCTCTCACCTTCTCCCCTGAGCTCCGCCTCCTGTCAGATCAGCGCAGCATTAGATTCTTACTGTGAATGGCACAGGTGAGGGATCTAGGCTGTGTGCTCCTGATGAGAATCTAATGCCTGATGATCTGTCGCTGTCTCCCATCGCCCCCAGATGGGACCATTTACTTGCAAAAAAACAAGCTCGGGGCTCCCACTGAATCTACATTATGGTGAGTTGTATAATTATTTCATTATAGATGACAGTGTCATAATAATAGGAAGTGCACAGTGAGTGCCATGCACGTGAATCATCCTGAAACCACCCCCTCCCCCGGTCTGTGGGAAAATTGTCTTCCGCAAAACCAGTTCCTGGTGCCAAAAAAGGTTGGTGCCTGCTGTTGGAGAATATACCAGTATTGTTTTGTTCAGATTCTTTAATAAACGGCTAGATTGCCAGCCTCATTTGACCACACAGCAGAATTAGACAACTCGCCCCGGGTCATCCAGTGGGCACACCCGTCAGGCTGGTGCCAATTTTGTCTGCCGCACTATATACCACACGTGCCATCATTCTCACCCAAAGATGACAAGCCTTGCCAGAGGAAAGAAAAATCATTTGAAATGATTTTTAAAATAATTTGTTGAGGTGAAATTCACATAACATAAAAGTAACAATTTTTGCAATTCAGTGGCAAGGAGTGCGGTCACAATGCCGCACAGCCCCCTCCACCTGCTTCTAAAACATTCCCATTGCGCCGCGGTAAAACCCATTATGCATTAAGCAGTTTCTCCCTATTCCCCAACCCCCACAGAGCCTGGCGACCACCAATCTGCACTCTATTGATGGGATTTTTCTTTTTAAAGAAAACATTTTAACTTTTCTTTTGTAAAATCATGTTGGAGATGACCCACATTCTGTTTCAACCTCTGTAGAGGCAAATATTCTGCCATGATCCAAAAGTGATGGGGTTTCTGGGTGCAGCCCCCTTGCTGTTGCTGGGATTTCTGGCTGTCAGAGGCTGGAGCCCTGAGTCCAGAGCCCCGCAGAGGCCTGGTCTGCCAAGCCTTGGCATTCTTCAAAAGCACA
The DNA here is from genome assembly GCF_049354715.1 of Callithrix jacchus. NCBI lineage: Eukaryota > Metazoa > Chordata > Mammalia > Primates > Cebidae > Callithrix > Callithrix jacchus. Next base: position 159,944,330 of record NC_133507.1, read on the forward strand.
GGCTGTCACGCTCTCTATTATATTTCCGTTTGCAGGAAAGCTCTGGATTGTTTTGCTCTGCAATGCTCACTGTGAGTTCAGCACTGAGTTACTCCTAAGACAGTGTGTGCAATCCACGCCACGGTTCAAAACGGACAATGCTGACAGTCTTTAGGTTTCTGTCATATCCCCCCGAAGGGCTTCGGTGTGGACCATTTCACTCCAGACAGGCTCCAAGGGGGTTGGAAACCCCATCAAGAGGTCATCGCAAGTGAGGAATTTTTGAACCAATGGAAGGATTTTGAAAGTGAAATTTCCAGCTGGGTGCGGTGGCTCATGCCTGCAATCCCAGCACTTTGGGAAGCTGAGGCGGGTGGATCACGAGGTCAAGAGATCGAGACCAGCCTGGCCAACATGGTAAAACTGTCTCTACTAAAAATACAAAAGTTAGCTGGACGTGGTGGCGCGCGCCTGTAGTCCCCGCTACTCAGGAGGCTGACGCAGGAGAATTGCCTGAACCCAGGAGGCACCTGGGTGACAGAATGAGACTCTATCTCAAAAAAAAAAAAAAAAAAAATTGAAATTTCCTGACAGACTTAAACTTGCACATCGAACATTAGCATCTTCAATAATTTAAAATAATGGGTGCCTATGAAGGAAGAAAGCGAAACGAGCTCATCTTGGCAACCGAGGGGGAGGGGAACAATGAGGCGGGAGTGAAGGTGGTGGGTCCAGGAGGAGACAGGGGGAGGGAGGTGGGGCCGGCAGCCCTCATGCCAGGTATTCGGCGTGAGAGCCCCTGGTCTGGAAGCCTGGAGTCTGCAGAGGATTCCGTTACATCTTACGGCCTCACCGCATCTCCACCAGTCAGGTGAGGACCAGATTATCTCTGCTTTAGGGGCAGAAGCCAAGACTTGGAAGGGGTCTACGGTGCCCTCGTTCTGCCTCCAGCCTTGCTTAGATTTCTCATCCAGCAGTCCTTCCACAGCACCTTGATCAACAAGCTCAGGATGCTTTCCGAAGCCCAATTTCAGTCCTTGTCTATCTAGTCCCCTTCACCCCCACTCCCTTTCCCCACTTAGGCCATCACAAGACCACCGTCTTGGCAAGAGCGGAGTTGCTACTGAGTACAAAGTGTGTACGTTGGACTTCTGTTCCAGAAAGAGAAGGAAGGGCAGGCTCCGAGCTGCGAGGCCTTGCCGGGGCCCTCCTGTCTGTGTGACCTGTGAGCTTTGCTGGCTAGTTGTCTCACAGCAGGAGAGCAGAGCCGTCATGGAGGATGTAGAAATGCAGAAAGATTATAAAGATTGACGAGGATAACTGTGAATACTTCGGGGAACCTCTTCTAGTCTCGTTTCTGTGAGTATAACAATAATGTATATATTTTTACATTTTCCGAAAATGGGAGGTTATATTTTATGTTATGTTATGTTTAGGTTTGCATTATGCTTCTTGGTTATATTTTATGTTATGTTATATTTAGGTTTGTATTATGCTTCTTGGTTATATTTTATGTTATATGTTATATTTAGGTTTGTATTATGCTTCTTGGTTATATTTTATGTTATGTTATATTTAGGTTTGCATTATGCTTCTTGGTTATATTTTATGTTATGTTATATTTAGGTTTGTATTATGCTTCTTGGTTATATTTTATGTTACATGTTATATTTAGGTTTGTATTATGCTTCTTGGTTATATTTTATGTTATGTTATATTTAGGTTTGTATTATGCTTCTTGGTTATATTTTATGTTATATTATATTTAGGTTTGTATTATGCTTCTTGGTTATATTTTATGTTATGTTATGTTTAGGTTTGTATTATGCTTCTTGGTTATATTTTATGTTATGTTATATTTAGGTTTGTATTATGCTTCTTGGTTATATTTTATGTTATGTTATGTTTAGGTTTGTATTATGCTTCTTGGTTATATTTTATGTTATGTTATATTTAGGTTTGTATTATGCTTCTTGGTTATATTTTATGTTATGTTATATTTAGGTTTGTATTATGCTTCTTGGTTATATTTTATGTTATGTTATGTTTAGGTTTGTATTATGCTTCTTGGTTATATTTTATGTTATGTTATATTTAGGTTTGTATTATGCTTCTTGGTTATATTTTATGTTATGTTATGTTTAGGTTTGTATTATGCTTCTTGGTTATATTTTATGTTATGTTATATTTAGGTTTGTATTATGCTTCTTGGTTATATTTTATGTTATGTTATATTTAGGTTTGTATTATGCTTCTTGGTTATATTTTATGTTATGTTATATTTAGGTTTGTATTATGCTTCTTGGTTATATTTTATGTTATGTTATGTTTAGGTTTGTATTATGCTTCTTGGTTATATTTTATGTTATGTTATATTTAGGTTTGTATTATGCTTCTTGGTTATATTTTATGTTATGTTATGTTTAGGTTTGTATTATGCTTCTTGGTTATATTTTATGTTATGTTATGTTTAGGTTTGTATTATGCTTCTTGGTTATATTTTATGTTATGTTATATTTAGGTTTGTATTATGCTTCTTGGTTATATTTTATGTTATGTTATATTTAGGTTTGTATTATGCTTCTTGGTTATATTTTATGTTATGTTATATTTAGGTTTGTATTATGCTTCTTGGTTATATTTTATGTTATGTTATATTTAGGTTTGTATTATGCTTCTTGGTTATATTTTATGTTATGTTATATTTAGGTTTGTATTATGCTTCTTGGTTATATTTTATGTTATGTTATGTTTAGGTTTGTATTATGCTTCTTGGTTATATTTTATGTTATGTTATATTTAGGTTTGTATTATGCTTCTTGGTTATATTTTATGTTATGTTATGTTTAGGTTTGTATTATGCTTCTTGGTTATATTTTATGTTATGTTATGTTTAGGTTTGTATTATGCTTCTTGGTTATATTTTATGTTATGTTATATGTTATATTTAGGTTTGTATTATGCTTATTGGTGACCGCCGTTTTTACCAAGTGAGCTACTCTGCACATTCATGATGATACGAAATATTCTCCTAAATCACACTTTTAAAATGATCCCCTACAGTTCTACCATCTGAATTTACCAAAACTAGTGATTCAGTCCTTCATCTCTAGCTATTTTGGTTGGCTTTGTGAACTATCTTCCCTTTCAACCTTTAGTGCTATATCCTGGGATTTTTATATCCAAAAATGTTATTACTGAATTTCGTAACAAGCAATTTATTTTCCAAGAATAATTGCAATATTTTTATTACTTTTAAACAAATGTTCTAGTGGTACTTGTTTCAACTCATCCCTTTTGGAAAAACTGCTTTTATTGGTCTCCATTTTTTACCTTTTCCATATTTTTGAACTCTCAATATCGAATCCTTTTTATTCAGCTATGAAATGTTTAAGTAAAGTTTAGAGTGTATGTGTGTGTGTGGAGTTTCTGAGTCTCCATGACCAAAAGTGTCTCCTTACTCTTCTCATATGTGGTAGAAAGAGTCTCTGGTCACAATTTTTTCCCTCAAAAGTTTTAAAAATGTCTGAGGGTTTTAAAATTTCAGGCACTTAGCGATATGAAGAGGAAAAGTCTGAGGTAGCTTGACCTTTTCTTTTCTTTTAAAAAACATGTTCTAGTTAAAATATGCAAATACTTGGTTTAAAAAGTCAAACGGGGCTGAGCGCGGTGGCGCACGCCTGTAATCCCAGCACTTTGGGAGGCTGAGGCAGGCGGATCACCTGAGGTCAGGAGTTCAAGACCAGCCTGGCCAACATGGTGAAACCCCGTCTCTACTCAAAATACAAAAATTAGCTGGGTGTGGTGGCGCACACCTGTAATCCCCTGAACCCAGGAGGTGGAGGTTGCAGTGAGCTGAGAACGTGTGATAGCACTCCAGCCTGGGTGACAAAAGCGAAACTCCATCTCAAAACAAAAAAAAAAGGTCAAACAACATTGTTCTACTTTTTTCCCTCTCTCATTCCTGCACCCAGAGCTTTTGGGTGCAGGAATGAGAGAGAAAGGTCGAGCTTTTGAGCTGTTTTCTTCGGTACTGACCTCCATGTTTCTAAGTGAGCTGCTCATGGCTGTTCTCCTCAGACATGGATTGACTTTTGTAGCAGGAGAGAGCCAGTCTCCCTCCATTAGGCACCTCGGCCCCGCCCGCGCATCCCTTCACCGTTAAGTATTCCCATTGGGCCATTTCACAATTGTTGGCTAAATCAATATTTGGCATTTTCTATTACCATCATGGAAATATTTTTTCACAATTAAGGCATGTATTGTACCATAACCGTTTTTTTCTGGGAGGTCAACCGCCTTGATTTCCCTGAAACTTTCCTTCCTCCGGCAACAGTGGGGAGCTGCTGTGTCCCCAGGGCTAGCTAGGGCCCATGCGGAGGGGCCTCCTGGCAGAAGCTGCAGCACGGGTGGGTGTGGGGGAAACACCGGCCTCTCCATCCACACTTCTGCTCCTGCCACACCTTCCCCAAGCAGAACCCAAGGACAGCAGCCCCCAGAAAATGTGGGTGGGGGGGACCAACAGGGTAGATCAGCTGGAGAATGTGCAGTGTCCTCAGCACCCCAGACCTCCGAATCCATTCCTGTCCTTTGTTCAGATGGAGAAACTCCCAGCCCCTCCCAGGAGACACCAAGGCTCACTGGCCACCCCATCACTGTGGGATGATGTCAGGCTGTTATGCCTCTGACCAAACCTGACACCTGGTACCACTGGTGCCCTTCATGTAGGATGTAGCAAAGAATGGAATGAAAGAAAAAACATGTAATGCATGCCTGGCCGCTCCAGCCACCCTTCCGCACTGTCCTGCCCCGCATAGCTGGCCATCCTCCTCTGAGAGCTAGGCAGCCCCCTACCCCCTGACCTTCCTCTAGCTCCCACCATAGCTGGCGGGAGATCATCATAGCTCCCTCCTTCCATCACTCGCTCCTGGGAGCCTGAGACCGCCACTCACAGCCCCAGACCCCCCTGAGGTGCAATCTCTGCCTTCTGTCTCTGTGGCCTCTCATGGTCAATGTGTTGTGCCCTGAGGGTGGGCAGTGCCAGGAGAGGTCTGCCCAGCAGAATGTGTTATCACTGCCATGGTGTGGAGCTGCCATCACATGGGCAAAGTACAAAGCAGACCATGTCAGTTTTATTATGATGCTAAATTATCTGCCAAAAAACACTGCCTTGTTGTGCACATCCAGCATGGGAAACTCCCACCGTCCCTGCCCCCATCCATCCCTGATGACAATTGGACTCGCCTGGCCTCTGGGGTGAAGCTCCCATTAGTGAGGCCCCCATTGTTGGAGTGATCAAGCCCGACTGCCTCACCCTATTTGCTGCCACCTGCATGCTGGCCCATGCCAACTCGATGACAATCAGGGTGATGACCCCACTGCCTGCGCAGGTTTCCTGGACCCCATTTTCCCCCGTAAAGGGTCTTCTGTGCCTTCATCGAGGATCTGAGTAGGCTGGCTCCAGAAGCCCGTTTTGAGGGTCTCTTTTTGGATGCTTCCAGCTAGTTCCCAGAAGAAATCAGAATTCATGTCTGCCTTAGTCTGTTTTGTGTTGCTACAGACAGACACCTGAGGCAGATAAAAAAAAGAGGTTTATTTGGCTCACGTTTCTGCAGGCTGTATGAGAAGCATGGTGCCAGTATCTGCTTCTGGTGAGGCCTCAGGCTGCTTCTACTCACGGCAGAACACCCAGGAGAGTGAGAGAGTGCTAATGTCACACCACAGGACGCAAGAGGAGAGGAGGAGCCAGGGTCTTTCTAACGCCAGTTCTCACCAGAACTAAGTGTGAGCTCACGTGTTCCTACAGGGAAGGCATGAAGCCATTCATGAGGGATCCCCTCCCATGACCTGGACAACTTCCCTAGGCCCCATCTCCAACACTGGGGATGAATTTCCATGAGACTTGGTGGAGTCAAACCAACCTTATCCAAACCATAGTAGCCCCCAGAGGTTCAAATGCGGAGACTCTGATGACACAGTTACTGGAGAGGCATGGGCAGTGTCACAGGACCAGCAGGCTGGGGCACAACCTTGACTAGCAACAGCGGGAAGCTGTTCTCATCCCAGGGCCACAACACAGGGCCAGGGACTAGGGAGAGTGCTCAGCCTTGAAGAACTGTAGCCCTGTGGGGGGCAGGGCCCCTCTGCTCCTGCCTTGGCTTCCCCTCATGGCTCCCTGTGGTGAGTCTAACCTGAATGGAGCCCGTGGTGGAGAAGAACCAGCACAGCTGCTGTGTGAAGGAGCCTCAGCTTTACCTTCTGGGCAGCAGGGAGCCTGGGAGAGACACAGTCAGCTCAGTTGTGGGAAACCTGTGATGACCCTGGGGTCGCCTAGATGCAGGGGAGCAGTCAGGAGACACCACCAGTGTAAACGGTGGAGTTCACTTTCTGAGCCTTGGCTGTGGTCCAGGACCCCACAGTGAGGTGGCTGTGCAGGGCCCATCACCATCTGCCATTCACGGGCAGGGAAGCTGAGAGGTTAAGGTAGTGACCATCAGTCCTGACAGGCCCAGGATTGTCCTGATTTATGCCAATATCCTGATGTTACTATTGATGGTGCCCTTCTTCCTTTTCGAAAGTGATTCATTTAGAAGGTACATGATGGGATCTCCCAGGTTACCAATCCAACAGCGGTGGTGTGGGGATTCTTACCTGGCTGAAGTTTGGGCAGTGGCGACAGTGTGGAGGAAAGGAATGAGCTTTGAGATGTGGATCTTGATAGAAGGTGGAGGTCATGTGCTGGAGGCTGGGGGAAGGGAAGAGCGCAGAAGGAGCAGGCCCTGTCGGGAGAGGATCAGCTGTCCAGGGCGTATTTACCTGTTCATGGTCCCAGCAGGTGGAAGATCACCTGCTGTGAATGGGCAGGCTGGTCCTGTGGTCCATGCTGCCACGGGCTGCCTCTGTGACTATGGCATGTCACTGGTCCTGTGGCCCATGCTGTCATGGACTGCTTCTGAGAATGGTGTGTCACTGGTCCTGTGGCCCATGCTGCCATGGACTGCTTCTGAGAATGGTGTGTCACTGGTCTCCTGTGGTTCATGCTGCCACACAACGAGGTAGCCCGTGGCAGTGTGGACTGCAGAACCAGTGACCTTACATGACAAAGGGAGGCTGTAGATGTGATTCGCTTAGGGCTCTTGAAATGAGAGATTATCCTGGGTTACTCAGGTGGCCCAGTGTCATCCAAGGGTCCTTGAAAGTGGAGAGAGAGAACAATGGGAGAAGAGGAACGTCACATGATGTGAAGTGGGAGCCTTCAGCGCCATGCTGCTTGTTCTGAGATCCATGGAGTGGGTGTCTGCCAGCCAGCAGGGTGACAGAGGCCTGAATCCTGCACCTGCGCGGAGCTGAGTTCTGCCAGCCCCTGACTGAACAAGAAACAGATTTTCCCCTCGAGCCTCCCGAAGGAACGCAGCCGGATTTCAGCCCAGTGCAGCCCACCCTGTCACTCCTCACCTCCAGAATCGTAAGGCAGTTGGTGAGAAAGCAGGAATTTTTCCCAGCAGCCACAGGACACCGATGCATTTGTGCTGTCTGGACTCCTCTATGGGCACTGGAGAGGTCGCCCGTGTCTGCTCAGATGACACACTGCAGACGCAAACCTTCAAAGGGCCGTCCTGTACCTCCTGAAGCAAGGAGCAAGCCCACCAGGTGACTGTGGTGGAGGGGCCCTCTGGTCCTGGCAGTCTCTGAACTCCTCCCTCTGCCCAGGATGTCATTGGGTGGCCATGCTCTGCCAGGCGGTGACAGTGGTGGTTCCAGCCTGCTCTTCTCCTTCCACACAGCCTGGGGCTTCTGTGGGTTGCACACAGCTGTATGACGGGGGCAGCTCCGGCAATGTCTGGGGGATGCTGCCTACGTTGAGAATGACTTCTCTCCAATGTAAAATCAAGGACTTTATTTCTCTTCTGATCCACGGTTGTTTTGTTCTTTTCGTTTTCCCTGTGAAATAAGGTCTAAAGTAATCAAACTATATGAAAAACTCTGACAACCAAATGAAACCGCCCAGGCTTGGCGCCCTGGCCGACTGTTTATGAGAGGGTACAGCTGAGCTTTCCTTTCAGTGGCCCCTTCTTCCACCCCCACCAGCCCCCGTCACGCCCCCCAGACCCTCACCCTTTGCAGCCAAAGTTGCCTTTCTGTTGGCCACACTGTCCTGCCTGCAGGGAGGCTGCCCGGTGCTGGGTCTTTGGTTAAGGTAAAGGAGTGGAAATACAAATGCTTGAGAAAGAAAACTGACGTTCAGGTTGTTTCCCATTTGAACTTCAACATTCACACTTTTTTAGTAACGACTTCTTGGCCCCAGGAACCACATAGGGGTTAGGATGTGGCAACACATTGGAAGCAAAGGTGAGCTGGTGTCATCTGTGGTATATGAGCCTTCTGCCAGCTTAGCTGCTGGGACCCTGGGCACGTGCCTCCTGCTGTTCCCAAGCCAGCCTCCAAGTCACTTTGCTGAGATCAGAGCCAGATCAAGGGTGAATGCGGGTTGGCCCCCTGCCAGCACCTGTAGTGTGAACGCGGACAGCCCGGGGAATTCCTGATCATGATTCTGAAGGAAAATCTGGAGGCAATTCAGGATGCTCTGGCATCGGAGAAATGCCAAATGCGGGTGAAGGGGAGGAAGGCAGCAAAACAAACTGCCGTGTGTACCTATGCAAATGTCTTGCATGTTCTGCACATGTACCCCCAAACCTAAACTGCAATTAAAAAAAAAAAAAGAAAAAAGAAAGCTCCAAGTGGGCTTGTTTTCCGTGTTTACCAAGCCTGGGAAAGGATTCACACAATTTTATAAGATTTCAATAGAAAAGATCAAGACAAAGGAGGACTGGTTTCACATTTTCGTCAGAACATTCAGATAATGAGAATGCAGCCTTCCCTGGGGACCAGTTGATTGAGGGTTTGCTCTTCCCCGGGGTGCTGGGCTTCTTGAGAGCAGCCTGCAGGGCCTGTGCTTGGCGGCTCCTTCTGCTGCGGGCCGTGGCCAGCTAGCGAGTCCCTGGTTTCCACCGTGCCAGAGTGTGGGACGGGCACGCTGGGTCCTGCCTCAGGAAGCGGCCACGGTTTGCACGTTTCCTCTCACCTTGTCCTCCGGGGAGGCCAAATTCTCTCCTGTCCGTCTGGACTTGAGGTTTGAGCCGCTTGTTTCTAGCACGGTCTCTCTTCAGGGGGTGGCAGGGGCTTATGGCCATCCGGACTGCTTTCCACCCAACACCCATAGGCGCAAAAATCCCTGAGTTTTGAGGTCTCACCAATCAGGTTCAGAGATGCATATTTTAGAAATACGTAAACACTCTATTAGGCACTTTGGCTTCTAACTCCTATCAAGAGTCCTAAAAATCAGAACAAAGATGACCTCTGAATCTCTAGCCATGCTCATTCGTTGAACAGATGGGACTCTGAGGCACACGGGTTAAATCGCATGGAAAAGGTCACCAGTAGACCAGTTCCTAGCTCCTGTGTGGCGACTTTCTGCCACAGTCTACACCAGGGCCCCTCCCTGCTGTTTTTTGACTGTCCTGCGAAGCTGGCATACTTTCACGGCTTTGTTCCCTGCCAGGACCTGTGTTCTCGGTTGTGGGGGAAGAACCACAGCCTCACAGAGGATGGCAAGGAGAAACAAGACCCCAGAAGAGGAGTCTAAAATAGCCACAGGTTGCCCGCTGTAGCTCCTCGGGCACTGAAAATAGACACGAACACTCAGGCATGAGCGCACCGCGGGCAGCAAGAGTACCAGCAGAACGCCGCTGGTTTTCGTCCTCAGAGTCAAACTCAAGAACGGACATTCATTTGCTCATGTAATTCATCAAACACAAAGGCCAACTGTTTTAGGGTTCCCCATTGTGGGGTGGCTAGGTCAACCGAAAGTGGTTGTACAGCGTTCACATGGGTGTGGGTGGGGGCTGGAGCTTGGAGGGCAGCCAGACTCCTACCCCAAAGACTTAGAATCATTCCAGAGTGAGGATGCAATCAAAGAAGAAGCTGAAACAAACTGACAAACCAGTAAAGAGCATGGGGTGTTTAATAAAGTTACAGTGATCCTTGATGTGCAAATCAAATGTAGTGAAAAGGTTCCTTGGAGACCAGCTCGAGTGCCGTGTTCTCCGGGTCTGCCCTGTTCTGGCCCCATCCCCCAGCCTGTGGGAACAAATTCCTCCCTCCCAGGGTTCTTGCAGTTTTGACCTGTAATCTGTCTGTTCACCTGCCCCACCCCCAACTAGACCAGGAGCCCCTCAAGGGCAGAGACCTTATGGACGATGTGCCTGGGCATCCAGCCCTCAGCATGGGCCAGCCCCAGAGGGGGTACACCATGAATGTATGTTGAATGAACTTGAAAGTGTCAGAGACATATAAAAGCCAATAAGCACAGACCCGGAGACACCCAAAAGCCAATCCAGACAGACCCAGAGACACACAAGAACCAATGAGCACAGACCCAGAAACATACAAAAGCCAATAGGCACAGACCCGAGACACCCAAAAGCCAATCTGGACAGACCCAAAGACACGCAAGAACCAATGAACACAGACCCAGAGACACACAAAAGCCAATCAGGACAGACCCAGAAACATACACGAGCCAATGAGGACAGACTTTCCACAAAACTCATGGAAAGGAGTTTGAAAGAGAGAAATGTTATGGGTGGATTGGCAAAAAGTGAGGAGAGGGTCTGACCTTTGCCTCCTTCTTGACTTGACTTCATTTTTATAATGCGTTTGGCTGGGTTTTCCATGACAAACCCTCAAAGTGAAAATCTATAAAACCTTAAGTCCATTTTCTTCAAAGTCACATACTTTGGCCTGTCCTCCCTCTCTGTTAGTGTGTGTATAATATACACTGTCAGGCCTGTGACTGCCCATGCGGCAGTGTGGTCTGAGTGGGGTCACTGTGGGGAGGGAAGAGCCAAGGAGACACTAATGTGTCTGCTGCAGGACAGTCTGGCTCTCTGCTCAGGGTGCAAGAGCTTCACAGTTAATGTCCATTAGGGTTCCCATGTTTAAAAAGGCTCCAGAGAAGCGCAGGTCTCCAGTTGTCATTTGATTTAGTACTTCAGTACGAATGGCCTTGTATTCTACATGGTTATGTAATCTGGTAACCAGCACGCACGCAGGCAACCAAGTCAATATTAAAGTCTTTGTTGATGAATAGATTTTATTTTTAGCTGAGGAGTTGGCCAAGTGGGAGGCCACATGGAGGAGATTAAGGTTTCACAGGAGCCATCTCATCAGACTGTTTAGAAAATGATTATGAATGCTAATAGGAATCCCATGCGTGCCTCTGAGATGTGGGGCTTTCCCTGGAAGGATTTTACAGTTTGAGAATAAAGCTCTTTGGTCTTAATAATTTGGAACAAACAAATGTGCCTTTCCATCTCCCAGGCTTCAGCCAGCTCAGCTGGAGCCTCCCGAGTGTTGGCCCAAATCTCTTCACCCCGTCTCTGGCCGTATGAAATCCCCATGTTGAGAGCCCCTTGTTACGCAGAACTCTTCCCACTGCGAGCACAGAGACTCTCATCATCACATCTGCAGAAGCTCTTCCAGGAGAGGGCCGGGCGGGCGGCTGTGGGCTGGGCGGGGTCCGGGTTCTCACTTTAGTGATCTCCCCTCTGCACGGCCCTATTGCCTGAACTGTCTCCATTGTTACGCCTTAGGACTTCCAGCGTTTGAGGTCTCCTTCGAGTAGCCTTGCAGGGAAGCCCTTGAACCGGCCGGGAGAGGCTCTGCATAGTCCCAGGGGGCCCAGTCACTGTGTGTGCCAGGTCGTGGGTGCCCCATCAACTTATGCAATGCGGCAGCCCTGCCTGGGGAGGAATCGGAGTAAATGGGACGAGAGTTAAAGGGACACTTTGTGCTTCTGATGATGTGAGGGGCCTGAGAGAGATGATGATGAAGAAGGAAGCAGGGCCTTGGAGAGGAGGCTTGTGCCCTTCTCCTTTTGCTGAGTTGTTCTGGGCATAGTTGCTTCCCCATAGGTCAAAGTAGGAGATCCAGAAGGTCGGTCACTCGCCTTGCAGGACAGCTGGCACACGGAGAGATCTGGTGACTTTTTGTGTCCTTGCAATGGGGACGTGAAACATGTCTCACATCCAGAACACTGGGTGCTGCGGCGTGGCCCTCTTCCCCCTGGAGGCTGTAACATGGGAATGTGCGCCCCGGAAGTGCTTGCCTCCATCATGGTGGGCTGGCAGCTTGCTCTGTTTGTCCCCTGTGGGTTGAAGGTAGGGGTTACTAGAAGAGCAAGGTGCTGATCATGCAGGAGGGAGCAGTGCCCAGGGCAGCTGGGGCCCAGGAGCGAGGAGGGCACTTAAATTTGGAGGCTGCCCAGGTGACAACAGTTTCCCTAGGGGCTAGGCCTGTGATGCATCCATGCACTTCTTCAGAGAAACAATTCACCCCCCCTTGTCCAATTATATAGGTGGCCCACATGGAAGCACTGTGACCCCATTTCCATAACCCCAACGATTGGGCTAATTAATGGCCACCTTGCCACACCCTAACGCATTGATTAATCCAGAGGCTGGACATGTGACTCAGCACTTGTTCACTGAGGATTTTCAAACTATAAATTAGAGGAAGGAGCCAAGATTTATCTTTGTCACAAGTATGTAAGCACGCAAACGCAAAAGTTGATACTGGAAAAATTCTCAACTACGTAACGACACAGCGAACAAAGCTTACCCTGGTAAGTCGTGAGATGGCCAGGATGGCTGATAGAGCTGTGACAGCAAGTGCATCTCTCCTGTAACTCAGTCTCCTTCTCCGGCTTCTTAGTTAGAGCCTTAGCTGCTTTGATGTTTTAAACCAAAACCAAGAATCCAAAGAGTTTTGACTATTTTGATAGAAATAATGAAGGTTCTCATTAATTATATGCATACTGTCCTAAGCAGTTGAAAAGCCTTTCTCTTAATATTTTAATTGTTGATTGATTGAAGTTGCATCGACCCAGCTGGAGGATTTGCATCACGGTATCGTGCTTTTTCAAGCTGTACTGGATGTTGACCCTGACATATCCAATGTGTGAATGTGTCCATACAATTCTAACTTTTTCACAGAGGAATGTTTTGATTGTGTAGACAATTTCTTAATAAAAATTAACTTACAAAGAACACTAAAGTGTTAGTTAGTGGAATATTATTTAAATAGTAAAACTTGAAGGGTGGGATCTGGCTGGCAGTGTGACATAGGATAATCATAATGAATAACATTTTGAAACCTCAGAAAAGTGAAAGGATGAACACATACAAATGTTGTACCTAGAGTCACCTCCTTTTAACATTGGGCTGCTTTTTGCTCTCTCTTATTATTTTTAACCACTGAGGAATAAGTTGCAGACATTGTGATATTTCATCCTAAATATTTCAGTAATTATAGATCAGAAAAAAGGCATTCTTCTGTGAAATTTCCCAATGGTAACGCTATGATTTATCATAGCATATGTATTTACATTCTACTAACCATTCTAATAGAATTCTCTATTAGTGGCTCTTTTCTTGATCTAGTCAAGATCACACATTACATTTAGTCATCACACTTCAATCTCCTTCCACTGAGAATTGTTCCCTAGACCCCACTTTCTTCTTTCTTTGGTTTTCTGTGAACTTTTTTGAAGAATCCAGGGCAGTGATTTTTTTTTTTTTTTTGGTGGTGTGACTCTCAGTTTGGATTCTTAAAGAGAACACATTATTGTGTCCCCATTAGAATAGCTCTTGAAGGTTTTCATTAGATATCTATTAATAAACTAAAACATTACCTTCTATTCCTACATTGCAAGAATTCTTTTCATACTTTTTTCGGCATTCATTTAGATGAGCATATTGTTTTTAAGATCTGTTTTCATGGCAAATTGCATTACTAGATATTCTAATATTAAGCCATCCTTGCATTCCTAGGATGCATTTGACCTGGTCATGACTTACATTTTTTCCCCCATGCACTTTAGGATTCTTTGCTAGTATTTTATTTAGGATTTTTGAGTCTGTGCTCATAATTTTCCTTTTTTCCATGCCTTACCTTGTTTTGTTACCAGAGGGAGAAAGGGAATAGTTTTCCTTCCTTTTCTAGTCCTTAGAACTTAATAGATCAAATAGAAATTTCGGTAATTAAATTTTAGGAAAATTACTTATTGTGTATGCAATTTCAAATATATTAGTCCAAAATTGTTCATTTATTTTTCTAAATCACTACCTATAAGTAATTATTTTTATTTAATTTCTAATATACTTTATCCATGTCCTTTTTAATTGATAAACCAAGAAAATAAGAAGTTTGTCTTTTGTTGTTAGTTCTTTGCAAAGAATCAGCTGTTGATTTTTTTGCTTCTCACTATTGCTTTTTTGTTTACTATTTCAAATATTTTAACTTTTCTGCCAGGTGTGGTGGTTCACACATGTAATCCTAGCACTGTGGGATGCTGAGTTAGGAGGATCCCTTGAGCCCATGAGTTTGAGACCAGCCTGGGCAACAAAGCAAAACTCCATCTCTACAAAAAATAAAAATTAGCCAAGCGAGGTGGTGCTTGCCAGGAGGCTGAGGTGGGAGGATCACTTGATCCAGGAAGATTGAGGCTGCAGTGAGCTATGATCATGCCACTGCAGTTCAGTTTAAGCGACAGCAAGACCTTGTCACAAAAAAATTATTTTGAGAAAACTTTTCTTATTTTTTCTTTGGCTTTACACTACTTGATTTGTCTAACTTCTTAAAGTTTTACCTTATTAATTTAAAGTCATTTTGCTTTCTAATATGTAAACACATTTACTCGTTTAAATGTCCTGTAACATGCCCTTCGTGCACATTGCACAGCTTTTGAGCATAGTTCCTTTGCTGCCCTTCAGTTCTCAGTGTTTATAATCGCCATTCCAATTTCTTCCAGACCCATGAATTATTTAACAGTGCTATTTAGTTTCCAAATGTATGGGTGGGTTTTAGCTGACTTTAAAATTTTATTTTTAAATTCACTGTGGGCCGCAGGGTTTTCAATCTTTGGATGTTTTCAAGACGTCCTTTGTGATCCAGGATGCATGTATGTGGCCAATTAAAAAAAATTCTGTTTGAAATGAATATGTAGTCTGGATTTGTGGGAGCCTGGGATATATGTGTATGCATTCGTGAAATGGCATTTTAATATTTTCTCTTCTTTCTGATATTTCAAAAGCTTAATTTGTCTGTTAGCAGGAGATGTGTACCGCAATTTCTCCCCCTGATTATGGGTCTTTCAACCTCTTATAATTGTGTCAATTTTTTCTTTGTATGTGTTGAGGCTACATTGGGAGATGTGTGTGGGTTGAGGACCATTAATCTTCCTAGAGAGTTGTAGCTTTTATCATTAAAAATGGCCTTTTTCATTCCTACTAAGACTTTTTGCCTTAAAACCTATTTTGTCTATTATTCATAAAGCCATCTAAATCTTCTCTTGCTTAGCAATTGGCTGTATCTTTTCCTGTCTCTTTACTTTCACTGCCTCTTTCCTTGTGTTTGGGGTGTATCTCTATTCAAATCTGAAATGCACAGCCAGTGTTCAACTACATGACCTGTGTGATTTTGGCTGCTAGAGGACATTTGGCAATGTCTGGAGACATTGTTGATGGTCACAGTGGAGGGTGGGAGGTTGTGCCTCTGGTATCCAGTGGGTGGAAGACAGGGGTGCTGCTAGACAACAGGACTGCCATGCACAGCAAAGAATTTATCTGGTCCCAAATGTCAGTATTGCCAAGGTTGACAGTCCCTGGCTTAGACACAAAAGTACTTAAAAGCTCTCACTTACAAAACCCATATACTTTTGTAATTGTTTTTCATTTTTTTCTGTATGCAAAAAGGTACTATCAATGCCTTTTATGCCACCACATCACTTTTAAATTGATTTCCTACAAATAATTATTAGGCTTCAAAATGTTCTTGAAAAACATATTAAAAGACTTGCAAATCTTTAATAATCAGAGACGGTATGTTTTAAGGCCAAAGGAATGGAATGGCATGCCTGGAAAGTCACTGTGGATATCTCCTCAACCTTCCTGAAAATGACAGTTTACAGATTCAGGAAGAAAGACCCTGGGAGCATGGCCCCCAGCAGTGGGGACCCCCTCAGTGAGATCCCTTTGATACCTCACTCTCTGCTTGAACCATTCTACAAAAGATCAGTGGAGTAGAAGCAAAGCCTGCCACGCAGAAGATTCTCCTGCAAGGGGCAAAGTGAAGACACATGTTCTGTCTTTGTTCAAAACAGTAACACATGAAAGTCTGCCTAATTTACGTCATTTTGCATTTCCGTTAGCAACATCCTCTGCATGAAACCATAAGTGACTTGGAGATGCCTTAGGATAGTTCCTTGGCCCTACTCCAGGGGTCAGAGAGATGACCTGGCAATGTTAAGTGCCTTTAGGAATCCAGAGCCTCAGGGCCGGCCACTAACAAGTCATGAGACTTTGAGAAAGTAATTTCATCTCTGTCTCAATTTCTTTATATGTCGAAGAGGTTTTATCAGAGCATCCTCTGCTTTCTTTATGTCTGCAATGCTAGGATTTTAGAGCACGGTCTATGAAAGACAGGGCAAGCATTGCTAATTAGCAGTGCAGTATGCTTTATAAATTATTCCTTCACTGCTGTTTCCTCTTCAAATTTGGAGATGGTTTCAATTTTCTTTCCACAGGTTTTCTTTAACAAAAGCAGTCTGACTCACTAGTTAATATGAGTCTATTTGGGATGATTCTAGAAAGAAAACAAGTTCAAAGAATCGTTTGAAAGGAACTGAAACCAGAAGATGCATATGGCTGTTGAAAGTACATTTATGAGCTAAAAGGTATGACACATTTCTCTTCTACCCAGAATGTCTTTAAAAAAAGATGCTTCAGAATAAAAGAATTTGAGCTTCACATTTGATTGCTGCATTTTCATTTAATTAATAACTGTCTTTGGCCATTTATCATCTGGTAAAGCAACGTAACCAGGAAATAATCAGGAAAACATTGCTCAACATATTGCCAATAAATTATAACATGGCAACTGAAGACATCTGAGTCTGGTTGGTCCTTGATCTTTTCATGGACCATTTGACATAATTTCCACAGGGTTCTTGC
This sequence comes from Callithrix jacchus, assembly GCF_049354715.1. Classification (NCBI taxonomy): domain Eukaryota; kingdom Metazoa; phylum Chordata; class Mammalia; order Primates; family Cebidae; genus Callithrix; species Callithrix jacchus. The sequence continues at coordinate 159,961,378 of NC_133507.1, forward strand.
AGGTGGAGGAAAAAGCTGGGAATGCTGAAAACTTGTCTAACCGAGACGGCAGAGCAGGGAAGTGCTTATGCTTTGATTGAACTAGAACCGCTTTCCCCCAACTAGAATCAAGGCCAAATTCACTGTTACCTGGAGATCTAGGGAACTCTCTTCCCTAACTTCTGAGGACCTTTACAACACTAAGCACAGCTATAATGGTGTGATGCTGTCTGTGGGCCAGTCTTCAGGTTCTTTGGGGCTGTCTTGGGGCAGTGTGATAGGTGGGATTATAAGATGACCTAAAGATCCTACCCTGGTGTACACACCCTGCTTAGTATCAGACTATGTGAATAATGGATTTTACCCCCACAATTAGTGGTTACATGGCACAACTGACTTTAGGAAGGAAAGATGATCTGACCCAGGACATGACCATTGTAATTTGGGTCTAGAGGTTAGAGACAAAAAAAGGGAGAGAATCGAAGCATGGGAGAGACTCCACATAAGAGAGAGTCTCTGTTGCTGGATTATTGAGGGGACCATGTGGCAGAGAATGTGGGCTGTCTCTTGTAGTGGAAGGCAGTCCCTGGCTGACAGCTGCAAAGAAATAGGGACTGTGGTTGCACAGCCATAAGGAACTTAGGTCTGCCAAAAACCTGAATGAGTGCAGATGTGGATTCTTCCCCAGTCGAGCCTTCAGAGAGTAGCCCAGCTCAGCATAGCTGGCACCTTGATTTCAGCCTTTGAGACCCTGTGCAGAGAACCCACTGACATTTGCCTGGACTTCTTCACCTGCAGAGCTATGAGTTAATAAGTGGGAGTGTCTAGAGCTACTCAGTTTGTTGCGATTTGCTACACAACAACTAAAACTAACACAGCAGCCGTGTACACAGGAGGAATGAAAACAAGCTCTCATTTCAGAGATGGTAGGAAGTGTTAAATCAAGTTTAACCTAAAGGTGCCTGCTTACGTATTTTAAGTTCAGCCTAAAGGTTTCGCTGTACATAATAAACTGCAAGTTAAATGTTGATGTAAACAGACTGTAATCTACTCTTGTGGCAATCACCAAGCTTTGGCCAATCAAAGGGGGCCAAGCGTTCAAACCGTGTTCAGATAAGGTAAATGCCAAGCTGTAAGCTTGAAGATATAAACCTTCTTCCCTCACATGGCTGTGCCGGACTCTGTGAGCCTACTCTGGCTCAGGAGGCTGCCTGATTCATGAATCATTCTTTGCTCAATTAAACTGTTAAATTAACTTTGTTAATTAAACTCTGTCGAATTTAATTTGGCTAAGGTTTTATTTTCTTTCTTTTTCTTTTTTTTTTTTTTTGAGATGGAGTTTCGCTCTTGTTACCCAGGCTGGAGTGCAATGGCACGATCTCGGCTCACCACAACCTGCGCCTCCTGGGTTCAGGCAATTCTCCTGCCTCAGCCTCCTGAGTAGCTGGGATTACAGGCACGCGCCACCATGCCCAGCTAATTTTTTGTATTTTTAGTAGAGACGGGGTTTCACCATGTTGACCAGGATGGTCTTGATCTCTTGACCTCGTGATCCACCTGCCTTGGCCTCCCAAAGTGCTGGGATTACAGGTGTGAGCCACCGCGCCCGGCCTTTCTTTCTTTCTTTCTTTCTTTCTTTCTTTCTTTCTTTCTTTCTTTCTTTCTTTCTCTCTCCTTCCTTCCTTCCTTCCTTCCTTCCTTCCTTCCTTCCTTCCTTCTTTCTTTCTTTCTTTCTTCCTTCCTTCCTTCCTTCCTTCCTTCCTTCCTTCCTTCCTTCCTTTCTTTCTTTCTTTCTTTCTTCCTTTCTTCTTCTTTCTTTTTCTTTCTTTCTTTCTCTTTCTTTTTTTTCAGGAGATATCATCTCCACGTACTAATGTCAGCCCTCGCTGGACTCTTGGCATCTTCGGGACGGTGGTTCCTCACAGCAGGTAGTCTTCCTGCCCCCACTGTGAGAGTCTGCTTTGCATTGTAAAGGTGGGAGACTGCCTTGAATTAGAAATTGGTGGACATAATTCTGTTGTTCTCAGTTTTGCAGTTGCTTGATAGCATTTGATCAAGTCACTTTACCTTGGGACCATAGTTTGATCATGTTTACACATACTTGAATTAGATGATATCTAAAGTCTAAGAGGCTCATATAATCCGTGATGGTTTCATGACTGTTCATGCCCCACCTCCCCAAGTCCCTGAAAGCCTTGAACAGAAGCTAATGGAAGCTCATTCCAACTTTGGACAGCAGTGATTTTGGCCAGTTCAGTCATTCATTCCACATGCAGTGACCATGTCCTACGGAAAGAATCAAGACCAATTACAGTGTGGAGGGAGAGAGAGAGTTAATTCAGAGCTAGTACCTTGAATCAGTGTGGGTGAGAAGATGCCTTTTTTTCCATAGGAAATTTGGTGATTAGGGTTGGAGTGAGAAGTGAAATTTGAAAAAGACTCATGCAGGGAAGGACTCCATCCATTGGCCAAGAGGAAGAGGAAGAGGAAGAAAAGAAGAAGAAGGTGGAGGAGGAGGAGCAGAAGGAGGAGCAGGAGGAAGAGGAGAGGAGGAGGAAGAGAGGAGAAGGTCTTAAAATGGAGCTCTGATGACATGCTGAAAGTATGCTAAGTGAAAGAAGCAGGATATAAAGTAGCACGTATTGGAGAATTAGATGAAATCGTTCAAACTGGGTGTGTTCATCCACTTCTCAGAAAATGCCTCATAGCAGAGTAAGTATAGGCGCAATGTGACCTCGCTGCTTCTGCAGGTGCACTTTGCATGAGAATCACCCCCAGCAGAGCAAAAGTGGATCACAGATGACTTGAGTCATCTAATAGCTCTGCTATTGCCAAACATATGGGTAGTTTCTTTTTACTTTCTTTTTTTTTCTTCCAAGTTTTAAATTGTGGTAAAAAACACATAAGATAAAACTTGCCATTTTAACCACGTTAAGCGTACAATAATATCAAGGACATTTATATCATTGTGCAACCATCACCAACATCCATCTCAAGAACTTTTTCATCTTGTAGAATGGAAACTTTGTCTCCATTTGACAGTCATGCCCCATTCCCCTGCCCCCAGCCCCTGGCAAGCATCATTTTACTTTCTGTTTCTATAAATCTGACGACTCTAGGCTCTTCATGTGAGTGGGAATCATACGGTATTTGTCTTTTTGTGACTGGCTTATGTCATTTGCATAATGTTCTCAAGGTTCACTTATGTTGTAGCATGTGTCAGATTTTCCTTCCTTTTTAAGGTTGAATAGTATTTCATTTCATGGATGGGACACATTTTGCTAATCATTAGTGTGCAGGTGGACACATGAGTTGCTTCCTCCTTTTAGCTACTGCAAATAATGTTGATGTAAATAGGAGGGTACTTCTTTTCCTTTTTAATCAACAATTTTTTTTTTTACAGAGTGCATGAATTCCATGTATACAGTTCAAAGAATTCTCACAAAGTGAACACATCCATACAACAACCATAAGGACATAGAATATTACCAGCACCCCAGGAGCCCCCTCACGCCCCTCCTACTCACCTCCCTATACCTTTCCTCAAAGGTAACTGCCGTCCTGACTTCTAACAGCACCTATTAGTTATACCCGTATTTGATGTTTGCGTGAGTGGCGTTATACAATCCTTAAGCCTGGCTTCTTTTTCCAGCATCATATTTGTGGGACCTACCTATGTTGTTGTAGAAAACAGTGATTCAGTCGTTCTCCTTATTATGTCTATGTAAAGTATTCCACTGTATAAAAATATCCCAATTTATTTATGAATTCTATGGTATGTTGGATATTTGGTTTGTTTCCAGCTTGAGGCTATGTTAGATGAAACTTTTATAAATGTTTTTATACACGTTTTTGGTGTCTATATGCATTCATTTTTATTGGGAATATAACTAGGAGTGGGATTGCTAGATCAGAGAATAAGGGTATAGTCAGCTTTAAAAGACACTGCAAAATAGTTTTTCAAAAGTGTTATTTCATTTGTACTTCTTTTACCGATCTACGAGAGTTCCAGTCATTTCCCATCTTCACCAACACTTGGTTTTGTCTTTTTTAAAATTTTAGATATTCTTGTAGTAATTTTGTGTTATCTAACTGATTTAAATTTTCATTTTCTGGATAAGTTAAAGAGGATGAGAACCTTTTTTATGCTTATGGCCACTTGGATATTCTCTTTTGTAGTGTGTCTGTTCACTCTTGCCTGCTTTTTAAATTGTGTTGTCTTTTTCTTATTGATTTATAGGCATTCAAAAATATTTCCTGAATATTTTTGAATATTCTTGACTTATAGGAAGATCTGAATATTCTTGATTTATAGGAATTCAAAATTGAGCTATAGGAGTTCAAAAATATTTCCTGAATATTTGAGTTTATAATTCCTTACCCCATATTGTGTGAGTTGGATTTTCAACTATTTAGTTTTTTTTCGATGAGTGAAATTTGACAATCTTAATGTATTCCAAAGTATCAGTTTTTCCTTTAGGATTAATATAACGTTGGGCTCCCTGCTTATGGAATGTTTGCCCACCACACACTTATAAATACACTCTCTTACAGTGTCTTCTAAAGGCTTTTCTGTTCCATCTTTCCTGTTTAGATCTACAGTCTGTGTAGAATTTATTTCTTCATATAGGATGAAATACAGGTCTAGATGCTTTTTTTCTCTTTATGAATATCTAGCTAACCAGCACTATTGATTTGAAAGGTAAGACTTTTGCCACTGCTCTACAGTTTCCTTTTTCATTAATCAATTGTATGTATATGTGTCAGTCTCTTCCTGGACTTTCTGTTCTATTCGATTGGCCATTAAAAAAAATTGCTTTGTCAATACCACAGTCCTCTTTCTCTTCCTCCTCCTCCTTCTCCCTCTCCCCATCCTTCTTTTTCTACTCCCCCTCCCTCCCCCTCCCTCCTGCTCCTCCTCCTCTTCCTCCTCCTCCTCCTTCTTCTTCTCCTTTTCTTCTTCTTCCTCTTCCCCTCCTCATTATTTTTCCTTCTTCTTGTTCTTCTTCTTCCTCTCCCTCCTCCTCCTCCTCCTTCTTCTCCTTCTTCTTTCTCCTCCTCCTCTTCTTCTTCTCTTCTTCTTTCTTCTCTCCTTCTCCTTCTTCTTCCTTCTCCTTCTCCTCCTTCTCTCTTCCTCCTTCTCCTCCTCTTCTTCTTTTCTCCTCCTCCTCCTCCTTCTTCTTTCTCCTCCTCCTCCTCCTCCTCCTCCTCCTTCTTCTTCTTCCTTCTTCTTCTTCCTCTTCTTCTTCTCTCCTTTTCCTTCGTCTTCCTTCTCCCCCTTCTCTCTTCCTCCTCCTCCTCCTCCTCTCCTCCTCCTCCTCCTTCTTCTTCTTCCTCTTCTTCTTCTCTCCTTTTCCTTCATCTTCCTTCTCCCCCTTCTCTCTTCCTCCTCCTCCTCCTCCTTCTTCTTCTTCCTTCTTCCTCTTCTTCTTCTTCCTTCCTCTTCTTCTTCTTCTTCCTCTTCTTCTTCTCTCCTTTTCCTTCTCCCCCTTCTCTCTTCCTCCTCCTCCTCCCCTCCTCCTCCTCCTCCTCCTCCTCCTCCTCCTCCTCCTCCTCCTCCTTCTTCTTCTTCTTCTTCCTTTTCTTCTGAGGTGAGGTCTCACTGTGTTACCCAGACTGGATTTGCACTCCAAGGCTCAAGTAATCCTCTTGCCTTAGCTTCCTGTTAACCACTATCAATTTATCATATCCCGTAACGTAAGTCCTCCAAGTTATTCTTCTTGTATACTATATTGGCTATTCATGGCTACTTACATATCTGCATACACTTAAAATATCAGCCCATTAAGTTCTCACCAAAAACATGTTGAGGTTTTGATCAGGATTGTGTCGAATCTACAAATCAAAGGACTGACATCTTTTACAATATTGAGTCTTTAAATCCATGAACCTGGTATATCTGTCCATCTGTTTAGGTCTTCCCTAATTACTTTAAACAATATACTGTAGAGTTCTTCCTAGGATTTTCAGACTATTAAGTGCTATTGTAATAGTGTTATTTTTATTTCAATTTATAATTGTTGCTTGTATATTGAAAAAAATTGTTTTTGTTTATCTTGTACTTAATGATTTTTCTAAATTTGCATATTAATTCTAATAGCATAGAGTTAGAATTTTTTCATTATGTATTCAATCATCTGCAAATAACAACAGATTACTTTCTGTATTTATAATCTACACACCAGTTATTTCTTGCATTGTTCTCAAGAGAATATATTCTTGCCTTATTTTTTGAGCTAGGACCTGGATCTGTAGCACAATATTGAATGAAAGTAGGGATAATAAACATCTTTATCTTTTCTCATTTGTAATATTTAGAAGTTTTAGGTATTTCACAACTAACTGTAATGCTTGCTATAGATTTGCATAGATACTATTTATCAGATTAAGGACAGAAAAATTTTTATTATGAATTGATATTGAATGTTCAAATATTTTAGAAGCATTTGTGAGATAATTTTATAATTTTTTTCCTTTAATCTATGTGGTAAATTACCAACCTTGAATTCTTGGAAGGAAACCAACTTTATCATGATGTATTATCGTGTCTGCTTATTGAGGGATTCTATTTGCAAATTGAATTTTGATCAGATTAAACTGTTTTTAAGTAAAATGCTTCGTAAGTGGTATTTTTATCAGGCGGCATGCACTGTTTGGTTGTCCCTCTACTTGTCGTGTGAAAAACCAATGGTGATTATTGTCTAGATCCATTACTTCAATTTTTTTTTCTGTGTGCAAAAATGTGATATTCTAATTCTGTTGTTTTTCTTCAACTGTCAGTGTGAACACTTTCATGGAGAAAAGTTTTCCTTATTATTTATTTTTACCCTGAAATATGGTCCACATAGGAAAGACAGAATAAGTACTTTGTTTCCCTTCATTTATCAATTTTCTTTAAAAATGTTTTATTGGTAGATAATAATTGTACATATTTATGGGGTACATGTGATATTTTGATACATGCATATAATATGTAATGATCAAATCAGGGTAAATAGGATATCCTTCACCACAAACATTTATTTCTTTGTGTTGTCAACTTTTAAAATCTTCTCTTTGAGCCATTAAAAAATCTGCAATCATTTAGTTCCCCAACTGTGCTATTAAACACTAGAACTTAGTCCTTTTATCTAACTGTATTCTGTAGTCCTTAGTCTATCTCTCCCCCTGCCTCACCCTTCCCAGCCCCTGGTAATCATCATTCTAATCTCTACCTCCATGAGGTCAATGCTTTTAGCTTCTACATATGAATAAGAAAATGTGGTATTTGTCTTTCTGTGCCTGCCTCATTTCATTTAGCAGAACGACTTCTGGTTTCATCCATATAGCTGCAAATGACAGAATTTCCTTTTTATGGCTGCATAATATTCCACTGTGTACATATACCACTTTTTCTTTTTTTCCTTTCTTCTTTGAGAGTTTTCCTTTCTTCTTCGAGAGTTTTGCTCTTGTTGCCCAAGCTGGAGTGCAATGGCACAATCTTGGCTCACTGCAACCTCTGCCTCCTGGGTTCAAGTGATTCTTTTGCCTCAGTCTCTTGAGCAGCTGGGATTACAGGCGCCTGCCCTCACACCCAGCTAATTTTTGTATTTTTAGTAGAGACAAGGTTTCACCATGTTGACCAGGCTGGTCTCGAACTCCTGACCTCAGGCAATCCACCCACATTGGCCTTCCAAAGTGCTGGGATTACAGGTGTGAGCCACCATGCCCAGCCATCACAGTTTCTTTATTCATCTATTCATGAGCACTTAAGTTGATTCCACACCTTGGCTATTGTGAATAGTGCTGTAGTAAACATAAATGTGCAGCTGTCTCTGATAACCAATTTTCCTTCCTTCCCCTTCCTTCCCTCCTTCCCTCACCTCCCTTTCCTTCCCTTCCTCCCTTCCTCCCTTCCTCCCTTCCTTCCTTCCTTCTCTTCTTTTCCTTCCCTTCCTTCTTGCCTTCTTGCTTTCTTTCCGTGGAGTCTTGCTATGTCACCCAGGCTGGAGTGCAGTGGCATTATCTCAGCTCAATGAAACCTCTGCCTCCTGGGTCCAAGTGCTTCTCCTGCCTCAGCCTCCCAAGTAGCTGAGATTACAGGCATGTGCCACCATGCCTGGCACTTTTTGTATTTTTAGTAGAGATGGGGTTTCGCTGTGTTGATCAGACTGATCTTGAACTCTTGACCTCAAGTGATCCACCCACTTTGGCCTCCCAAAGTGTTGGGAATACAGGCATGAGCCACTGCACCCAGCCAACTGATTTTCTTTTCTTTTGGACCATATTGTAGATCTATTTTTAGTGTTGTGAGAAATCTCCATAGTGTTTTCCATAGTGGCTTAATAATTTACATTCCCACCAGAAGTGTATTAGCAGTTTACCCTTTGTCCACATCCTCACAATCATCTTTTTTTCTTTTTTTGTCTTTTTGGTAACATCATCTCACCCCATTTTATCTGGGGTGAAATGATAGCTTGGTTTTGATTTGCATTTCCATGGTAATTAGTGATGAGCATTTTTTCATATACCTGTTATCCACTTGTGTATCTTCTTCGGGGAAATGTCTATTCAAATTATTTGCCCATTTAAAAATCAGATTATTATTTTTTGCCATTGAGTTGTTCAAGTCCCTTACATGTTCTGATTCCTCATCAGATGGGGAGTTTGCCAAGATTTTCTCTCATTCTCTAGGTTGTCTCTGTATTGATTGTTCCTTTTGCTGTGCAGAAGCTGTCTCATTTTTCTGCTTTTGCTTTTGTTCTCTGTCCTTTTGAGGTCTTACCCAAAAAAATCTTTGCCCAGTCCAAGTTTTGAAATGTTTCTCCAATGTTTTATTCTGGTAGTTTCATAGTTTCAGGCCTTACATTTAAGTTTTTAATTTGTTTTCAGTTGATTTCTGTATGTGGTGAGAGATAGTCTAAGTTTATTTTTCTGCATATGGATACCCAGTTTTCCCAGCACCATTATTGAAAATTTTCCACTGAGTTGTCTTGGTGCCTTTATTTAAAATCAGTTGGCTGTACACACATGGATTTATTTCTGGGTTCTCTGTCTGTTGCATTGCTCTAGGTATCTGTTTTCATGCTAGTATTATGCTGTTTTTGCTGCAAAATATACCACATAGCTTTGTAGTCTATTTCGAAGTCAGGTAGCGTGATACCCCCAGTTTTGTTCTTTTTGCTCAGAATTGCTTTGGCATTGAGGAAGCTTTCTGTGATTCCACATGTGGATTTTAAAACTCTTTTTTTCTATTTCAGTGAGCCATGTCTTGGTATTTTGATAGTTATTACATTGAATCCATGGATCACTTTTGGAGTATGGTCATTTCACAGTATTAATTTTTCCAATCCATGAGCATGGGGTGTCTTTCTTTTGTGTGTGTGTGGCTATCCCAATTTCTTTCATACTGTCTTAAAGTTTTCCTTGTACCTATCTTTCACCTCTTTTGTTAAATTTATTCCTAGGTATAATTATTATTTAAAATTTTGTAGTTATTATAAATGGGATTGCTTTTTGATTTCTTCTGCTAGTGCGTTATTGGAGTACAAAAGTGCTATTGATTTTTGTACTTTAAAATTTCATATCCTATAACTTGCTAAATTTGTTTACCAGTTCTGACAGTTTTTTGGTGGAACTTTTAGAGTTTTCTACATGAAAAATTATGTTATCTACAAAGAGGAATATTTTTATTTCCTTTTTTTCCAATTTGGATACTCTTTATTTATTTCTCTTGTCTAATTGTTTTGGCTAGGATTTTCAGTACTATGTTGAATAAGAGTGGTGAGAGTGAGCATTCTTGTATTGTTTTAGTTCTTAGAGAAAAAGCTTTCAGTATTCCCTTTAATTGTATCTAGTTTTTTGAGTTTTTTAAGTCATGGAACAATGTTGATTTTTATCAAATGCTTCTTATGTATCTGTTGAGATGACCATTCAGTTTTGTTTTTCATCCTTTTGATGTGATGTATCATGTTTATTAATTTGCATATGTTGAACCATCCTTGAATTCCTGGGATAAATCCCTATGTTGAACCATCCTTGAATTCCTGGGAGAAATCCCACTTGATCTTTTTAGTGTGCTGCTGGATTCAGTTTATTCATTTTTGTTGAGGATTTTTCCATTTATGTTCACCAGCAATATTGGCCTAAAGTCTTATTTTGTTGTTTTGTCCTCATCTGGTTTTGGTATCAAGGTAATGCTGGCCTTGTAGAACTATTTTGAAGAAATTCCCTTCTTTTCAATTTTCTGGAAGACTTGATAAGGATTGGCACTTATTTTAATGTTTGATAGAATGTATCAATAAAGCCATTAAGTATTGGGCTTTTCTTTGAGGAAAGATTTTTATTACTGATTCAATGTCATTACTTGTAATTTGTCTCTTCAGGTTTTCTATTTTTTCATGGTTCAATATTGATGATTGCATGTGTCCAGAAATGTGTCCATTTTCATTAAGTTTTACAATTTGTTGGTGTATAGTTGTTCACATATCATTGTTGGCAATAGTCTCCAACAATCCTTTATATTTCTGTAGTAAAAGTTGTAATGTCTCCTTTTTGTTTCTGATTGTGCTTACTTGGGTCTTTTTTTTTTCTTGATCAGTCTAGTAGTGTGTCAATTTTGTTCATCTTTTCAAAAATCACCTTTTTTTTTCATCAATCTTTTGTATTTTTTCAGTCTGAGTTCCATTTGTTTCTGCTCTGATCTTAATTTTTCTTTTCTTCTACCAATTTTGCATTTGGTTTGTTCTTGCTTTTCTAGTTCCTTTCAATGCACACTCCCAGAAGTTTTGGTATGCTTTGTTTCCATGCTTATTTGCTTCAAGAAAAATGTAAATTTCCCTCTTAATTTCTTTATTGACCCATTAGTTATTCACCACCATGTTGTTTAATTTCTATGTGTTTTTACAGTTTTGACAGTTCCTCTTGTATTGATTTCTACTTTTATTCCACTGTTGGTAGAAAAGACACTTGATTTGATTTAAATTCTATTAAGTTTGTTGAGACTTGTTTTGTGACCTATCCTGGAGAATGTTCCATGTGCTGATGAAAAAAATATGTATTCTGCAGCTGTTGGATGAGATGCTCTGTAAATGTTTGTTAGGCCAAAATGCAGTTTAAATTCAATGTCTCTTTGTTGATTTTCTGTCTAAATGCTCTGTCCAATGCTGAGAGTCGGGTGTTGAAGTCCCCAGCTATTACTGTATTACAGTCTGTCTCTCTTTAATTTTATTTTTTTGAGACAGTCTTACTCCATTTCCCAGGAGGGAGCACAGTGGCACAATCATGGCTCACTGCAGCCTTGAACTCCAGGCTCAGGTGACTGATCCTCCCACCTCAGCCTCCTGGGTATTGGGAACTACAGTTGCATACCACCATGTGTGGCTAATTATTTTATTTTTGTTTTTTGTTTTTTGTAGAGATAGGGTTTCACCATGTTGCCCAGGCTAGTCTCAACGTCTGGGCTCAACCAATCCACGTGCTTTGGCCTCCCAATGCGCTGTGTGCAATTGCAGATGTGAGTCACCATGCCCAGAATATCTTTCCCTTCACATCTAATAATAATATTTGCTTTATATATGTGGGTGCTTCAGTGTTGGGTATGTATATACTTACAATTGTTATATCTTTTTGCTGGATTGATTCCTTTGTCATTATATAATAACATGCTTTGTCTCTTTTTACATCTTTAACTTAAAGTCTGTTTTATCTGCTGTAAGGATAGTTACTCCTGCTCACTTTTTGTTTCTGTTTGTGTGAAATATCTGTTATCATTCCTTCACTTTATTTAGTCTATCTGTGTGTTTACAGGTGAAGTGAGCTTTTTTGTAGGCTACATATTGTTGGGTTACTTTATAAAATCCATTAAGCTAATTCGTATCTTTTCAGTGGAGAATTTAATCCATTTGTACTTAAGGTTGTTATTGAGAGGTGGGGACTTACTTCTGTCAGTGTGTAAACTGCTTTCTGGTTGTTTTGTGTGTCTTTCTTTCCTTTCTCATTGTTTGTCATTGCAGTTTGGTGGTTTCCTGTAGTGAGAAGGTTTCATTCCTTTATCTGTTTCCTTTGTGTATCTACTCTATCAAGTGAGTTTTAAAATATCATTTTGCATGTTTTAATTATGGTAATTATAATCTTTCTTCTTCCAGATGCAGGGCTCTTTTGAGCATTTCTTGTAAGGCCAGTCAAGAGGTGACAAATTTCCTCAGTTATTGCTTGTCTGAGATATTTATACATTTTATAAGTAATTGGTTCCTAATATCTTCAAGGGTGACAAATAATTCTTTTCAGTAGTATAATCATGAATTCATGAGATAGAAACATATTTGATATGTTTCAATCTATTTTAGTCGTTAATATTACTCATGCACAAATTGTTTCTTCTTTGGCCAATAGAAGCTTTTTCAAATTGGGTCCTGAGACCACTGACAGATCCTAGTTCAACCTGATACCCCCTTTTTGCTTTCAGTATGACACAATGTTTCTGGTGCATTCTGTTTGTCCCTGCCATGACTTCGACTCAGCCATTTTCCCAAGGAGCCATGGTTTCCTTTAGAGGGAGATGATATATAGAAAACACAATTTGGGTTCTAGGAGTGCTCATAGCTCCTGGGATTTTCCTCATTACCAGATGTCTCCAGTGGACAGAACTAAGACATACACATTTTTTAAAAGACAAAGTATTTCTTGAGTTAAAAATTTTACTACCAACTCAAATTTAGTCCCATTACTTTTTACTAAGCTTGACTGATCCGTATGTATCTCCTTCCTCCAAAGCTCAAAATTCTGATTCTTCCTGACGTCAACATAATTACTGATCTGTCTCATCCTATAGAATAAACAAAACCTCAGGACAAAAATTCCTACTAATACCGTAATTGTCAGCAGTATAAACACAGAAACATTAACTTTTTTGTATATGTGCATATGTCTTCCTAGGGTTTATTTCACTAGGGATCAATAGTCCATCGTTAGGTTTAGAAATCACTTCAGTAGTTGCTTTCTGTTTGCTTATCACTCACCTGATACACATTCAGGTTCCTTTTCTTCATTTTGCTTTTGATTTTTAGGAGTTGCTCTGTAATTGATTTTTATGTTATAACTATTTACATGGATCCTAAGTCAGAGCTATAAAACAATGTTATATTCAGAGAAGTCCAGCTTCTCTCCCTGTCCCCTCTATCTTCCTACAGATAATTTTGTGAAAATGTGTGTTTTATCCTTCTATCTCAAAATAAAAGCAAATATTTATTTTCATATTCTCCTATTTTTTAAACACATATCAACTTGAAGATACCACAGTTATCCATTTTGTTTTTTCTTTTAAGAATGTGTTCTAAATGTCACATCAAGGAAATATGTAGAAATATTTTTAATTGCTTTTTATGGTTGTATAGTACTCTATTCTGTAGATTTAACATAGTTTATTCAGCTTGTCCCCTTGGAGAGACCTTTAGGTTGTTCCCAGTCTTTTGCTACTACAAACAGTGTTACAATAATTCATCTTATGCATATAATATACATTTGTATATTTTCCCCAGTTTTTTGGATATGATTTTAGAAGTGGAATTGCTGTGTCAAGTGTTAAATGAATTTGAAATTTTGCTATGTATTTTGAAATTCCTCTACATAGGAGAATTTGCATTTTGCATTCCCATCTACAATGTATAAGAGTGACCATTTTTCCACCCTTGCCAAAATATTTTGTCCAACTTTGGAAAATCCAATACAACTTCACATCCAACAGTTTGATTACTGTGCTTTGAAAAACCCTGGAATGTTTGATTTAATATACCTATAACCTTTTAATATACAAATAACTAAATAACTTGCAACTTGAATGAACACTTAATTATAGAAATTAACAAGCTAATTAAAAAGACAGGAGCTTTAAACACATAAATTTATTAGAAAACAACTCAAAGAATGAAGTGCAGGTTCTGCCTCCGCTGCGGGCGGCATCATTTCCTGTAGCATGTTGCCCATCTTGCAACTGTCCTTCTTGGATCCAGTCGATCCTCTGCCTTATTTCTGACTCTTTACAGCTTCCCCTTGCAGCTGCTTATGATTATCACCTGGGAGCCTAATCCTTTCCTTAGCAGGGCCCATAATCACTCCATTTATTTGGAAATCTGGACTTAGACTTCTGATCTCTCCACTTGTCCAGATTTCCTTTTGTCCTGCTGTGCGCAGCCCCGTGCTTCCTTCTCTCCTTCTCCCTTCTGTCATCCCTTGCTGCATGTGCCATTCTGCCTTGAACCGTGTGGGGGGCACTGGAGACACCCAGATCCTGGGGACTCCAAGTCAAAGGCATAAGTCAGAGTAGGAATGTGCCTTCCCTACATCTGTGGTTCCGTCAGTGCTGATGTTAATTTTTTAGCCTATTTTCATCCTCTATCATTTACACCATCACTGTTTTCACTTAAAACTCTATGTTTTTCCTTTACACTTATTTCCAGTATCAATTTAAGATTATAAAATGAATTCATAGTTACTGTAGAATATTTGGAAAATGAAGCATAAAATTATAGAAAAAACATATGAATGCAATGACCAGATGTGGCATTTGATATCTTGCATGTTTTCTTCTGAGTGTTTTCTATGCTTTTAAACATGATTGAGATCATAGCACACATGCACATTTTTATCCTGTTTTTCTTTGCCTATTTATTGCTGTTTCAGAGAACACATGGCTTTATTAATGGCGCTGTTTTCTTTCACATTTCCTTGATTTATTTTTTATTCCTTATTATTTCCTTCCTCTTGTATTTTTGAATGAGAAAGATTTGTCCCTTTTCTAACTGTCTTAGTTGAATGCACAGATGATTTATTGTTATTATTTTTATTCAAAATGAAATTTCAGAACTTATTTTTCTTACCCTCAAAGTAATAGATTTTTATTGAAATCAGAAAATATAGTAGTAGACCAAACCAATGATGGTCCCACCTACTGAGAAGGAACTGCTGGCGGCTTTCAGAGTCTGTTTGTGTTTCCGCATGCTTTCCCACTAAGACTTTAACCTACGGCTTAACCTAACTACATTTTATGAACGTTTTCAATATCGATATGTGCATTGCATCAACATTACTTCAATGGCTACATACTATCTGATTATGCAATTTTTAAATTTAATTGAATTCATGTTTCTAGACGGTTGCTTCTGTTCTAATACTTCCTCCTGAGAAACAGTTTTGTTATTAACATTTTTCGTGATATAATTTTTGGACATGGCTTTCATTTGGAGAAGAGGAGAATTAAATTTCTGGAAGTAGAATGGGTTACTTCATGGGCTAAAGCAGCAGTCCCCAGCCTTTCTGGGGCCAGGGACAAGTTCTGTGGAAGACAATTTTTTGACAGATGGGGCTGGGGGACGGTTTTGGGGTGATTCAGGTGTATTACATTTATTAGAAGATTCTTATAAGGAGCATGCAACCTAGATCCCTCGCATGTGTAGTTCCCAGCAGGGCTGGCACTCCTATGACAATCTGAGGCCACTGCTGATCTGCCAGCAGGCGGAGCTCAGCTTCACTCGCCTGCCCACCACTCACCGCCTCTGTGCAGCCTGGTTCCTAACAGGCTGCGGACCAGCACCGGTCCATGGCCCAGAGACTAGGAACCCCTGGGCTAAAAGGCTGACCTGTTTTTGGAGCTTCTGCTGCATGTGCATATTGCCAGTCTTCAGTTCAGAATAATTCATGTCTACCTAGGCTTCAGCATAGTGTCGCTTTGCCATCTCACATTTTTCACCAGCTTGGGACACTGCATTTAATAGACCTTTCCTTCACGGCAGAAAAACACATCATTTAAAGAAGTTATCAGTGAGATTAAAATGTCCCCTATGTTTTAGAGTATGCATATTTGTGTTCTTAACACACAGCCTCATTCCATGGCTTATTGAGCCTCAAATGCTCTCTGTGTGAAGACCACTAACAACTTGTGTTTGTATTGTTTCCATTTTGTCATTTCCCTTTTTATGTCATTGTTGATATACAAAGGTCTCCCAGGTTTGGGTTGACTCACCTATCAATTTTTCTCTTACAGTTTTTGCCTTGGGGTCACGCTTAAAGTTCTCCGTCCTATCTGCGGTCACATCAATAGTCGACTATCATTTACTTTAAGAGTTTCATCATCTTTTCTTCAATGTTTAATAAGTTCATCACCGTTGAAGTGACTTTAGTTTAAGACATAGATTATTTATAAATTTTGTAAATGTTAGTTGCCTAGACTCCACTTAGGAACTAACCCATGATTTCCCCACTGATTTGCAAGGCCACCATTATTGTGTATTTTCCATCTTTACATAGATATAGCATATGAAGTCCTTGGAAATTAAGGATCAAACTTGAGTCAGAGGAGTGAGAAGTAGCGATGAAGTTTCTCATGCTGTCATCTCTGGGATTCAGGCTGCATTGCTCTGGAAATGCAGGACTAGTCTCTGAGTGTCTGTCATACTGGGGGCAGCTCTTCCCGGTTCTCAGTTCTTTCTGGTTCTCAGGGCATGGTCAGTGGTTGCTCAGTTGATCCTGGCTCCAGCCTCTTCATTTTCAAGCCATTATCAATTGTCTCTCTTTTTCTTCTTCCTAGGTTTACATTTTGAGGTTCCAGAGGGCGAGATCCAGTTTTTCTTCTCTGGCAACCTAACCCCTCAATGCACAAACTCCCTTTCTTAGGATGGGCTCCCCCAGTAGTAAGCACTGAGACAGGATTTGAGCACAAGTAATTATTTTGAGGGTGATTCTCGGAAGCACTGATGGGTGAATGTGGAATGAAAGTTGAGAAAAATGCTAGAAGGAGCGTCACTGATTGCTGTGGGTGGCTGGGCCCAATCCCACGGGGGACCTCCGGCCAACTGTAGAATGTCAACCACTGTTGGCCAACCTGAGGGGTAAGAAAGTTGGGGCCTTACCCCACGGACTCTTGTCAGTCACTGGGTGAGGGCTGTTCCCAGGGGTGCCCTTAACTCCTTGGTATTTCTGGCTTGATTTTCCTTGCAGAGAAATCCTTCAGACAGAGCTGTGAGCACCTTCAGTTGGAGGCCACGGGCGCCATGGGCAGGCCACCAACTGTGACAGCTGAAGGCCACCCCTTGAAAGCATCTCCGACTGACTGTTGCTCAGGTCCCACTGAAAATGTTTTCAAGAGAGGATAATTCGAGACGGACTTTGCCGTGGATGGGCGGCTCTCGTTAGAATGTCTTTCCCTATACTGAGCCCAAAATATTGCTCTTAAAACTTCCACATGTTGTTCAAATTCTGCCACCTGGGAAAAAAAAGTGTCAAAAAATGTTCCAGAAATATTTGAGAAATTACCCAGAAACAGCAGACTTTACCCTCTTGCACAAACCAGGGCATAGCACCAAGTTGCACAGCTCCGAGCGTCTGCCTCATCTCTGTGTTTGTCCACTGTTGTCACTGCTTAGAACAGCCAGGATGACAGTCCTGCGGGTGGAGACTAAGGAGAGGCAGTAGACTCCGCTGCCCTAGTGCAGGTGACGATAAGGTCAGCTTAGCCAGTGAGCACCTTGATTATGTCAGTTGCTCCAGGGAGCTGGGGAAAAGCATACACCGTATGACTAATCCATGAGTCATATGAATGTTTATTCTCATTTTCAGATTTTTTAAAACTCACAAATGTTTTCCTCCCACAAGCAAACAATTGCCATTTTTGTTCTAGAAGACTGTAGACCAGCCAATTCCATCATCATTTGAATCTCTTACCACACACTAATGGAATACATGCATTTAATTTGACCTAGAGGAGGATGGGCTCCCAAGGCAAAAGCTGACTTGAATCTATTCCCTTCTTTGCTTCACAAGCAAGTCCCAGGAGAGAGCTGTGAGGGACTCAGCACTCAGAGCCACCCCTGACAGGCCCACAAGCAAGTCCCAGGAGAGAGCTGCGAGGGGCTCAGCACTCAGAGCCACCCCTGACAGGCCCACAAGCCAATGTTGCTGGGAAGGAGTGTACGCGTTGCATTCTCTGGCTTTGCTTCAAATATTTGGGTGGAGCACTTGCGTCTCGTATTTTAGTGGCAGGGAGGGTGATAAATGAGATCATAAACGAAGTTCTGTTGTCATCACTTGACGAAAGTTAAGTAGGATTAATTACAAAGAATCTGAGCTGAGAACACCCCTCAAGGTCAGAAGTTGAATGCAATGGCCTTCAGTCTTGCAAGACGTCCATGAAACCAGAAGAATCTTCTTTTTGCCATTTTAGTTGGCTCACATTCAGCAAGGAGACCTGGGTGTGGAATTTGGAGTTAATTTCTGGCCTAGCAGTCGGCAGCCGGGCTGCACAAACCTGCAACAGGAAGGTCTAATTTACAAAGGTAGGTAGTGTGCACCTGCCTCCTCGGCCCCCAGCACACGTGTGTTCCCAAGGCCACCTTCTCTGTGAGCCCTGGACTCTCCATCACCCCACAGCTGCGCTGGTGCTGGATCTCCAAGCTCAATGGACCGAGCAGGGCTGGGTTGGCAGTGTGGGCACTGCTCAGAGGAATTACAGAAGGGCCCTGAATACTGGAGAGTTCTGTTGGTGATGATATTGGCTGCCAGCTTTCAGAGAATGGAGTTTTCATTAATGTCAGTCTCATTCACTATCTATTTTTCATTAAAAAATAGAAATGTCATTAACTCAAAATGAAAATATCTGCTGCCATACACTACTGGGGACAGATGTTCAATTTCAAAGCATGCATACATGTACTTTATTTTCCACCAGGGTGTAGGACCCATACTCCTAAGAGCCCTTGCCAATCAGCAGTGCCCCCTGCCCCACACCCACTGCCAACACACACACTGTGGCCGGATTTGCTGTTACGGAGCCCAGAGTCATTGGATCTAAGGGGGGTCATCTGCCTGGGCTGACCTCAAATCCTACCTTGATGCTGCCCCCAAGAATGGGTGTTTTCTGAGGTTCCATGTCTGTCTGTGTCTTCCCTGGCTGCCCTTTCTCCCTCCACAGCCCCATCCGTCTCCGGCTGAGCACTTCCCATTACACTCGGCCCCCCTTCTTAGCTTCAGCCGAGAGGATGGGGTGTAAGGGAGAGTACGTAGATAATAGATGCAGGCTATTACAGCTCAGCTAGAATAGATGACATTTTCATGATAATAACCCCCCTAACGTGTGACCAGACCCCAGGCTAAGGTGATCTTGGGCTAATGGCACTAACAGCTGTCAGGCAGTGGGACGGGCTGCTTCTTGAGCTGGAAATGGTGTCACTGCACAAATCTGTGATGCCCACATGGCAGCCACCTGACACCTATGCAGCCCTGTCAAACAGCAGCATTGGCAAGGGCACTGACTCTCTCTGCTGTGCCCAGGTAGGGGCACCGTGACATGCCAGAGGGAGCGGTACTCTGTGAGAGCAAAGGACTCGTGCAGACTTAGCAACACCAGCATGACCTCAGCATTCAGAGAGCAGGTGTGAAGTTGGCTTCATGAGCTGCCTGAGTGGAGGACAGCTCAGGGCTGATAGACGCCCAAGACCATGATGAGGTTACCTAGAACAGAAAACACAAGTGAAGCTGAGATGAAAGAAGAAATAAGAAAACACACAGGGAAGGACTGCTAAGAGGCAGGAAGAGACACAAAGGGAGCTTGGCATGAGGCGGAAATGTGGGTTTGAAGTCAAAGACAGTCACTGCAGAATTAAAA
This sequence comes from Callithrix jacchus, assembly GCF_049354715.1. Taxonomy (NCBI): domain Eukaryota; kingdom Metazoa; phylum Chordata; class Mammalia; order Primates; family Cebidae; genus Callithrix; species Callithrix jacchus. The sequence continues at coordinate 159,980,990 of NC_133507.1, forward strand.
ATCCTATCAAGGGCAACACAGGCCCCTCTGGAAACTCCCCTGTGGTGTGGAGGGGGAGCCTGGATGCCTCCAGAACACACAGGGATGAGGCAAAAGGGAGGAAGGGGTTTTTAAAAGAGGAGAATGAAAGGATACTGCATACGGGGGAATGTCTGAACTATGGGCATCCCCAAGGCCGAGCCATATTGAAAACAATATTCAGAGACACGGCAGGGCAGCAAGGCGGGTCTGCAGGAGCTCCCCCCGCACCTGCTAAATCAACAGAAATAGAATACAGAAAGAAACACATCCCTGTACATACACCAATAAAACACGTGAGCTGCAAGGAAAGACGGATCTTCCAAATGCTTAGGTCAAAAAGCAACAGCACCGTGGGAAAAGCTCTGAAGGCCTGAGGCTTCCCCTTGGCTGCACACAGAGGCATAGACCCCAATCACATGAAGCAACAAGAAAACTGCCTTTGGTGTACGGGCATTAGGAAGAGCGGCAGCTGCAGCTCATCCTCGTGTCTGCTGATGAAAAGGCATAGCGGAGGAGAGATGGACCCGAGTGGCCCAGGAGTGAGGCTCGTGACAGTCTCCATTTCTAAGACAAGAAAAAACCAAGCTAGGACACAGAGGAGGCAACATTTTCATTATCTGAGGATGATCTGATTTATTGTCTTTCTAGAGACAACTCAAAAATGACTAGAACCGATGTGAGTGCAGGAGGTGGTTGGTTACAAAACATCCATGTCCAAGCATCTATGATTTCTCGAGATGCTCCATGTACCAGCAAAACCAAGCTCAGGACCTCAGAGTGGAGGACCGACTCTGCTGGGGAGAATTCCAATTAAAATTCCAGAAGTCTACTTGGGGGGAACAAAACGTTGGGTTCACTTGGAAGAAGGAACAGTCGGGAGCCTGGAAAATAACAAGTGAAGTGGCCCCACGTCCTAAATATCACCACGCCTTGGAGCCGGGGAATGAGGGAGAGTGGCACTGCACTGACAGAAAATAGCCCCAGAACCCAGCGTTGATGGTTCAGAAATGACTCAAGACACTTCAGTATTTATCACATGAAAAGGGAGAATGAAATCCTCGTGGAAAAGGCGGATTGTGCAATAAACGTTACTGGCATAGGTGGTTACAGTTTTGGGGGAAAAAAAATTAAAGCTGGATCCTTACCTCACAATGAAATCAATTCCAGATGGTTTAAAGAGATAAGTGTGACACAAATGGAATGGTAAAGGAATTTGAGGGGAATATTGGTGAATATTTTTACACTCCGGGGGTGAAAAAGGCCGCTCTTAGCATAACACCTAAGTTAGGAAACAGAATGGAAAAGATATATTACTCTATATAAAAACGTAAAACTTCCATATGTGACTTGCAAAGGCAAATGAAACACTGACGTCACTATTTGCAGCCAGAAATGAAGAAACGGAGAATTTCTACCTTTAATTTATAACAACACGGCCCTTGCCCTCAGCCCAGCACTATTATCGGAGCTGATTTAATCCTTTGGCTGGAGGGGGTCAGTGAGTCCCACTGCTCAACGAGGAGTGGGGAGACACAAGGACACTCAGGGACTTACCTAAGAGCTCCCAGACAAACATTCACAGGTGAATCAGCAGCTCACAACATAAGAAGGACAAAGGAATCTAAGACGGAAAAGTCTTCACATTCATAGACAATCAAAGAATCGGCATTGAAATCACAGTCAAATGTTGATGAATGGGTTCAAGGGGATTGTGAAAAGCGTTAAGCACTGCTGAGTCTGCCCTTGCCCAAACCCCAGGAGGAGGCGGGTGTGGCCAGGCAGCCCAGCGTCACATGGGGCAGGCCACTTACTACTCAGCCCCCATCTCCTCTGTAGGCTGAGGGCAATCACGCGTGTTCTTCACGTTGCTGCTGTGAAGATTGCCTGACTACTCGGAGATCCTGGCGTGGAGACGATGGATTTATATGATAGCTCAGACATGCCGGAACAGGGCTCTCAGGGTCCCGACTGCGGGCTTTCCCTTAGACGTCCATGAATCAGCGAGGCAATAGGAGGCTGTCCTAGGAGGAGGCACACGTCACGGCAGTGTTCGCGCACTAATGCGGGTGGTGCTGTCAATACACACCTGGCACAGGTGTTTGGGGTTTGCCAAATGGAATAAACCTCCCAACAGCCAAAGAATTGATTTCTTCTGCTTTCTTTGGGGATTTGAGGAAATCTTTCAGCTCTTCAGCAGAGAGAAAGAAGGAAGAAAGGAAGGAGTGTAGGAAGGGAGGGAGAAAGGAGGGGAGATGGAGCGGAGTCACCATGTCCTGCCCCAGGTATGATGACAAATCCAAGAGCCACTAACACCCAGAGTCCTGGGGGTGCTTAGGATTCAGGGCTCCCACAGGTGGGCTCAGTGGTGCTGAGTTCATGAGACTTCTGCATTTGGGATGGGCCTTCCAGAAACATTCTGGTTCCTTAGTCATCCCTGCCTGGGGCGGTTGCCCACAGCCCAGGGTACTGGAGAAGACGGCAGGTGCAGCCACCCCAGGTCCACGCCATGATGGACTCCTCCTGAGTGTCCTCCCAGCATTGCTGTCCTGACTCGAGACCTTTCTCTCAGCTGCACATTCTTGAGTCTTTGGAGGCCAAAGAAAGAATCCTCCTCTCCTGGGGGCTGTTTTAATTTCCCGGGCAGACTCTGCCAACTCTGCCACCTCAGGGCAGCAGCCAGGTCTGTCTGCACAGTGGGGGGAGCAGCTGCCCTCCAGCCCTCACTGGCTGTTCCACTTGCTGCTCCGTGCTCTCATCTCAGGGGCCTCCTGGGCCTCATCTTTGTCCTCTGGTGGGGACACTGGTCTCCATGCACCATGACGTTAGCTTTTGATGTCACAATCTTGGCCTGGTCTCACGGAGGGCAGGGCCTGGGGAAAGGCTCCATAAATGAATGAGGAGACTGAAGAGCCAGGGCAGGACTGAGAGATGGTAGAGAAGAGACAGGGTCCATGCAAAGATGTTATTCTTGTGGGGCCTGGCGCTTCCCCCTGAGGCCTGCTGAGGAGGAACACGCTGACCCCGTGAGTTCCCATCCCCCTTGGACATGGCGGCGCCTTTGGGGTCAACCCCTGCTCCAGGTTCCAGGCAAGGAGACCCTGAAGTGTGCCCCTGTGAAGCCAGCCACCACCTGTGGAACTGGCCACTGGTCACCCCAGCAGCAGAGCCTGGGGTGAGGCGGGGCTGGATGTGTCGCACGAGAGGCGTCTGTGCTTGCACCCCTGGTCAAACGGCACCTTCCCCATGGGCTCTCTGTACCATCTGCTGACTCTGGACCCAGCAGTTTCCAGAGAGTGAGCTGTAGCTGGCTGTGCCACTGCAGGCTGGCGGAACGCAAGCTCTCGGTCTGTATTTGAAGGGTTTTGGTAAGATCTCCGAGTGCACGGTGAATTGTGACTGCCCTGGGCTGCCGTGAAATGAAGCTGCATTTGAGACGTGGCATCCACAGGGAGGGCATAATCCAAACCAGCCTGGACCCATCAGACCCTCCCAGAGGCCAGAGTCCCTCCCTTCATGCCTTTAAAAATGCTGCATTTATCACCCTCTCTCACTCTGCTTCTTGAGACACATGGTCCAGAGAAGCTCCGGCTGCAGGTGAACCCCACATTTCTGGGCAGGATCCCTCTCCTGGGTGCTGCAGCCTTTCTCAGTCTGCAGAGTGAAGGGCAATATAGAAAGGTCTCCTGGTGCCCTCCCCTTTCTCCCAGGCCAGACACGGGGGTAGCTCCTCCCTGCTGGCCCCCTGCCTGCCGCTCCTGTCCCTGCCCCAGATTCCCTAACCAGAAAACAACCCCTAAACCAAAGACAGAGAAAATTAAAGAGCTGAGCCTGCAGGACCCACCTGGCCTCCAGGGGGTAAGGCTTTCCTAGTCCACACTCCCCAAACCTTCCCAGGCCCCTCATCTGGTGACCTAACCTCCCTCCTCTAACCCGGGCATGGCCCAGGACTTGGGATGCCACCATTTGAGGGTTCAGAGTGGCTCTACAGACCCTAAATTCATTATGTTGCCTACATGTATCACTCTGGCGTTTCCCAGCTCTCCCCAGCACATGCTCCCTCCCGGTCTGGAGGCCCAGCAGGCTGGGAGGTGGGGACATCAGTAGAGCTCCAATGCACTATGCAGAGGCAGATGGGAAGAGCCCAGTGGGGAGTGGACCCAGACCCTTCTGTGAGGACTCCACAAGGCCAAGGCCTCACTGCAGACCCCAGGAAGACCCTTGGGAGAGTCAGCAGTGTGGGGGTGACCAGTGGCATGTGAGGAGTTTGAGTCACTGCGGAATGGACACTCGAAGGAACCCTACTAGGAGAAACCTACTCTGGGTGTGTGGCTGGGTGACTGATCCGTGGCCTTTTAGAGTGAGTGGCTGCGTCTATAAGTGAATTTCTTCTCTACTGAAACTCAGACAGGCAGTGGAATGGTCAACCCCAGCCTCTTCATCCTAGGTCAACCGCAGAGACCACACCGTGGCTTTAGAATTCATCTGTCCCGCCCTTGAAAGCCAGAGGCAAGGCAGGCTCATTCAAGGCCTTAGGGAGACAATGTTGCCGTGTCTCCTTGGGTGGCTGGCATTTGGCATCCACGTGGGAATGGCCAGGCCCGAGTAGAAACACATGAGGAAGCTCGGGGCTTCCAGGATGATTCTGCAGAGGGAACAATCAGGGGAATTCATGGTTCTGGGATCAGTTACATTCCTTGGCCAAGGGAGCTGACAGACCCAAGGGTCTGGGGCCAACCGTCCAGGGCACCCTCAGTGCCTGCCTGCTCCAGATATCCAGGCAGAAGAGCGGCTGGTCAGCTAAGACAAGGAGGATTTAACAATAAACTTCGTTTCTTATAAGAGTTTTAAATTTACAGAAGAATTTCAAAGATAGTAGAGAGAGTTCCCATACACCCCACACCGATGAGGGGACCTTAGCGTCCCCTTGGCCACTGCCCCAGCAGGCGGCACACGTGTCTGGGGTGGCCCCAGTGCCAGCCTATTGGGGATGGGCCATCTCGTGAGATTATTCTCATGTGGTTGTGCTGTTACCATGTCCATAAGCCCTGCTGAGGGTCACGTGGCTCTCACTGGACTGCAGTGAAGATAAACATGTCACCAGTGGACATCTGTGCATGTCCAGCCGAGGAGGGAAGGGTGATGGGGAGAGAAGCGCACAGGTACATTCAGGGGAGCCGAGGGGCACTTTGTACCCAGGAACTGCTGTCCCTGGAACTGAGCTCTCCCAGGCAATTGAGCTGGGCTGGGTGGCTCCACTCCCTCTTCCTGGACAGCCGTGAGCATCGGCAGAGAGCTTTCCAGCTTCTTCCACTCTCGCTGTCTGTAGCAGGTGCGTGGCCCTCTCTGCCTTGATGGCTGAAATTATGAAATATTTTATATATATATATAATTTATACCTTACATGCTACTTATAGTGAGGCAAACCCTATTAATCAGTGAATATTCCCAACTACCCCCTGGGGTAGGGAGTATTGTAATTCTCATTTTAGAGATGAGGAAACAGGCAGAGAGGTGACATATCCAGTCCAGGTTAGGGAATCTTTCCCAGAGACTGGGCAGCCAAGTGGAGAAACAGAACCTTGCTGGGCTGTTTCCAGCCACTGCGTGCTCCTTCCTGGTCATGCCCCCGTCTCAATCCCTGGGCAGAGGGCAGCAGAGCAGCCCAGGAACAGAGGAGCTCCCTGGGAGGAAGGACGCCTACCCGGGGAAGGGCTGAGGCGGTAATGGCTGCTTCGGGAAAGGCTTTCAGGCAATGGAGGATGCTTTATGTAAAGCGCATTCCCCAGTAGCCTAGGTGTTAAGATGGAGTTTGTGCTTCCAACAGGAGCCATGCTGAAGTCGGGAAGTGGGACCCTCTGGGAGGCTGGCGCTCACAGTGCGGCTGCTGTGGCCAGCGGTCTGCGGTGGCAGCAGGTGGCCTGAGAGGCGTCGGCACCCGGCTTGCTTGTGCTTGCACTGCGAATGCACTGCACTCCCCTGCGCTCCTGCGCATCCTGGCAGATGTTAGCGCACTCTGTAAATGATGGCAAATAGCAGGATGTGGTAGGGACAAAGGCTACTTGACCACATGCACTGAGAACCAGGTGAGGGCCGTAGGGGACACTTGTGCCAGTGGGCTCCAGCCTTTACACTGGGCTGGGGGTTGGTAAAAGAAGCAGGCACATGGCTGATGTCTCCAGGACAGGTCCTCTGACTTGGTGAGGGGGTGGGGGGCTGCATGCCCAAGGCTCTGTCCTGGTCTCCTGTCTCACCCCATCCCTGTACTCACTGTGCCTCTGGGACAGGTGGGTGACAGATCAGCCAAATAACAGGCGCGTTGGGAGGAGGAAGACCTGAAAATGACCGAAGGAGGCCCTTAAAACACCTGTCTACAAGTGACTTTGAAGCCATTCCCATGCGACTTTGACCCTGTGAGTCTCCCACAGACACGCACAGGACTCAGTTTCCATATGGTCATTAGCACCATTAAGAAACATGTCTGGGAAACAGAAGGAGGGAGGAGAAAGAGGGAGAGGGAAGAAGACAGGAGGAAAGAGAGGGAAAAGAGAGAGACAGAAGGGGAAGGCGAGGTGGAGAGACAGAAAGGGACAGAGAGCGGGACAGACGGACAGAGAGAGGGACAGACAGACAGGGAGAGAGAGTCAGAGAAAGAGTCAGCAAGTGAGCGAGCGAAAGAGGGGAAAGCACCAGCCCCAGCCTTGGCAGGTGACTGCCCTTCTGACGGCTGATGCTTTCATTCGTTGTGTTTCCACTTTCATCTGGGAGCACTTTGCAGTGAAGCTAATTGCGTGTCTTCCTTATGCTGTGGAATCACGGGCCGGGGTTCCCCTGCTTTTGTTGTGGTGAGAGGAGATTTCTTCTGAAAGCTCTCACAGCCGACCCTTCCTGAACAAAGGAGGACGGAACATGGACACGTCCTTTTGATCAAGAGACGGCTTTGCTATATTTCAGGCTAGAGAGGCCTGGCAGAGGCTGCCCCGTGGTCCCTGCCCCGTCCACGTCTCACAGGGGTAGGTGGTCCCTTTCCTGGCCCAGATGCTGCACAGGCTTCACCTAAAGTTCTCCGGGCACCATCTCAGGGCCCTTGCCCTTGCTCCCCTTTCTCTAGTTTGTGTCTGTCGGGAGGTTTTGGACACCTTATTATACATCTTAACCATCTCCCGACGTTCTTCCTGCTTTCCCAAGACTCTGCTCAGATCCTGGATTTCACGTGGGTTTCTCTGTTTTCTCCCAACCAAGCTGGGATTTGCTCCTGGGGCAGGGGAGAGAGCCCGGATGCTGCTGAGCTGCCCGCCCCGTCCCCTGAACCCTCCTGCCCTCTCCCCACCCTGCCAACACTGTTAGCCTTATTTATTTGTAGTCAACTTTCATTTCACAAGATCTCCTGGCTAAGAAATACCAGTGGATGCCTAAGGCCATGCATTTGCCCAAACCCACGCAGTTACAGCCCTGTATCAAGTATCTCCAACTCCCAAACAAAACCCAGGACCATCACAAACCCCCACACATGGTCTTGTTTCAAAGTGCCTAACGTGTTCGGGGCAGTGTAGTAGTGGAGGAGAGAAAGCCCCAAAGCACTTTAGAAACCTTGGTGGGACTGACCAGCGGCACTGACCTTCAGCACGCGTGCCCCGGGCGGGGCCGCAGGAAATGTTTAAGAGCCTCATCAAATGTTTTAGATGATGTCAGACCATTTAGGCTTCATGGAACTCATGTATTCTAGTGACTAAAGTATTTATAGTTAAATGCTGGCCTGTGAAACATAATTCTAGGAAGAAGGACATTTTTACTTTTGGATACATATGCACTTGCTCCAGTCAGCTGGACCCTGAAGCCAACCTGAAGGGAACACGTCTTGGCTCTTCTGCAATGAATCCTGGAATAAGGAAACTCATCAGCCGCCTTAGATGGCCACACAGCACGGCACAGCCAGCTGGCAGACGAACACTCACATCAGCAGAAATGCTTGTCGTACTGTTTGGCTTAAAGAAAAAAAGCAAAAACGGATTCTGATTAAGCTGACCTGTGTGTGCAGACCACGACGGAGCAGGCCTGGTGACTTTCCTTTCAACTGCATCCCTCTAGGACACACATCCCCCTGGAGGCGCACTCTGGCTGGGCCTCTGTCACTGGAGGGGAAACGTTTGGAGCTTTGTCAGTTGGCTTTTACTTAGGTGTTCAATAAACGGCGAAATGAAGAAGGAAGCATTTTCTTTGCTTAAATACAGTCGCAAGCTTTAAAGCTTGTTTTAAAGCTGGAAAATTAAAATGGTGTAAGTCTCGTGACAGAGGCATTTGAAATAAATCTCAAACTTAATCCAAGCCCCTTTACTCTGCAAGCAGAAGAAAAACATATGTCCCGTAGAGCCTGCTCAAGCGGCTCCCCAGAAAGTCAAGGCTGTGTGAGAGCCCACCCGGCTCGGGGTGCCAGGAGGCTGAGTCTCAGGCCCTTACTGCAGCCCCACAGCCCCCCCGAGGGCTCTGACAAAGGCCAGCACACGCCGGGAGCCGTTCCCGTCACTGAGGGTTGTTTTCTGAAGGGAGCTGAGCAGCGGTCATTGAGCATGAATACAAACCTGCTGCCCCTAGTCAAATCGGGTGGAACGAGTAGCTTTTCCTGGTTCCAGGCTGCCCATGAAACAAACGTGACTCCTGATCCACAGAACAAAGCTCTGTGGGTGCAGCTCATTTCCTGCCAGGGCCTGGGACCCTTTGGCAAAGTGGGTAGAGGCGAAAGAGCTTCAGGAGGGAACTCATCCCTCCAGGTCAGAGCCCAGGCCCTTCTCCCTCCCAGGGTCTCCGCCCCAGGGCTCAGAGCTTGCCCTAACCCTCAGCCCCCGTGACCACGCTCTCAGTCCGGCCTGCAGGGCACCCCCAGCTCGAATATGAGTGTGTTCAAACCCTCCCCATCCAGTACTTCATTCTATTTCAGAGCTGACATTAGCCCTAACCAGCTAATTCACACTAGTGTGCAGACGGCGGGCAGATCCTGAGCACTCACGGAGGCGTCTGCATTGCTACCTGAGAGGCTTTGCTAGATCAATTTCTACTGAATGAATTTGTTAACACTTTTCTTTTGAACTAAGACTCAGAAGGAGCTGCAAAAATGACACAGAAAGGTCCCACGGTCCATCTCCCAGCTTCCCTCAACGGTGACATCTTGCACAACTAAGGACTGTTACCCACACCAGGAATACTTCACAGCATTGCAGGTTGGGTGACCGAGTGTGCTGGGAACACAGGTGCAGGGGATGGAGGAACACTTTCGTCATCAGTTCTCTGAGCTGGTCCTTCTCCTCTGGCTCCAGAAGCTCTCTCAAAGCTCCCAGCACGTTCCTGATGCCCTCTGCCCCCCAGCTTCCTGCCACCGTCGATCTCTAGCCCTCCCATTATTTGGGGTTGAGGACTAAGCGCTGGGATCCTGGGAGGAGAGCCACTGCTCGCTTCCCGGGCCAGTGTGTGCTGCTTCCACTCCAGCTAAATGAGCTCTTTGCTGGGCTGTGGTGTTGGCCTGCCTCCGGGTTCCCTCACCGTGGGGTTCCCAACCTGAATGGTTCCAATCTGGCCATCACAGGCCCCGGTCACCACTTCCTGCTGCTCACCTGAGGTTGAACATCCCACAGCACCTCTCATTCTGCACAGTTCAAAGCTGCCCATGGTATCAAACAGCACCCTGTGGGGTCCTGCTCTTCTCAGGGTGGCCCCTGGGGGCTCTGCCTCTGTGGGGGCACCCCCTTCCATGCATGTACCCCACAGTAGGTGGATCCTATGGTCTTCAGGGTCTCCGCCTCAAACGGGGCAGGCTCCCTGCACTTCCCCATCGCAGCCCTGCTGTGCTGGTAACTATGAATGGTGCAGAATCTCGGTATTATCATCCCAAGTGCCTCCCTGCTGGAGATGGTGCCGTCATCCACCCAAAGTTGTGGGCAAGTGTATCAGTGAGTTAGAAATATTAGGAGTTCCCATTCTGAAACCTTCCCAAGATCTCGGCTTTACACTGTCGTGATAGTAGGACATTGTTGTGGGCTTCAGTGGGTGTCCTCTTTGGAAGGTTGCAGGCCTGGGCTTCTCAGGTTAACGGCTCACAGGTAAGGAGCTGTCGAAATGACACAACTCAGCACTCACCTGCTCCATCATCTGGAGGAATGCAGCAATAATAGCTCCAAGTTGCCTGTGATGCTCGCGGGTTCCGCTACGGCCAGGCACCTCGTGGTGGCTGGGTTGGCCTCGTAAGCTGTCTGAGATTCATGCTTCACATCCTACTGGCTCCCGGCATTTGTATCAGGAAGTCTGGCCCCGTTCCCCGCTTTCCTGCTGGAGCTCGACTCCGCCGCCTATTGCGTGACCCTCTTATTGATGTTATTTGTGTTACACAGAGCAAACCTTTACCCATCTTTCTACTTTCAATGTTTCAGGGCCATTCTGTGCTTAACGTGATTTTCCGCCCAATTTGAGGCCTTTGTCCGTTAGCGCGGACATTTTCAGTTTTAATTTTGGCACAGCTGTTCCCGTCTCTGTCCTCTTGCTTTCTGCTTTCTGTTTGAATTTTTCCTTTTCTTTTTTGCCGTGCCCTTTTCTCTCTTTTTATGTGGCCGTGCTTGGCTTGCGGCCTTTCTATTTTTATCCCTGCTGACGGCTGCGTTTCTGGGGATAAAATGTCTGGTCGAGTCTGTACTGTCACAGTCACATCTAAAGAGAAGCTCTTTATGTGCCTGCATGCATCGGGTGCCAGGCGTGAGCTTGTGGGGATGGGACGCGTTCTCCCTTTCAGGCCTGGAACCAGGTGGGCCGAGTGCCTCACTCTGCCCCGCACCTTGAGTCTCAGGACTTTTCTTGAGGGCTCTGTGGTTGGAGGCGGGGTCATCACTGATGGACCCCCTGGCTAGTGCCTGCCAACAGGATGGACAGGCAGGGCCGCCGCCACCGCCCATAGGCACAGGACTCTGCGGCCCCATGGGGTGCTGTCTCCCATTCATCTCGATGACTGCCCTGGTCAGTGGCTGGTATAATGTCAAAGGCACCCAGGACCTGGTCAGAGGATGGAGGAAGCTGGAGCCTAGGCACAGCCAGGACGGTCTCCGGCTGGTCTGTCACATGGTGGCCTTTCACATGTACCCAGGCCCTTCTGGAAGCACTGGCAGATGGCCACACCCTCCCTCCTGCCCGACACTGCCAAGTCTCAACCTCCTGCCCGCTTCACTCCTGGTCTCCTGGCTTCTCTGAGCACCAGTCCCCAAGGGCAGGTCACCCCTGGGCATGGACGGACGAGGCCCACTGGATTTGCTCTCACTCTGTGACCCCACAGTTGGTCCTCAGGGTGAGGACTCCATGTGCGCCCAGGGGCACTGGGACAAAGCTCGGAGGCCTTCCTACCCAGTGGGCCTGCCCTCCCTGGATGACACCAAACCTACTGCATACTCGTCCTTGGAGTGGGCAGGGTCTTGGCTGGGTCTCTGCCTCCCATAGGGGTGCCTGGAAGGGTAAGAAGAGGAACGAGGAGGGCTCCTTCCTTGGGCGTTGAAGCTTCTGCACATGGCGAGATGAATCCCTGGCCTTGAGCCTCTCGTGGAGCAAAGCTTTTCTTGGGGTTGGCCCCTCAGGGGAGTGGGCGGTGAGGGAGAGGGTCGCAGAGTGCTCAGAGTGCAGCTTGGTCCAAAGAAGCCCCTCTCCAAGCCCCGTTCTTACTACACGCAGGCACCTGAATGGGCTGCCTCCTCCTCCTCCACAGGGAAGATTCTGGGTCTGCAGCAGGAGTTCAAACAGCACCCTGCGGGACCTGTCCCCAGGAGCCTGGCCTCCGCTGGGGACCTCAGCGCAGTGCCATCAGAGCACAGGGCATACTTCCACCTAGTGACCACTTCCAGAATGCCTCCTTGTCAATGTACAGAGTCACACCTGAGCAACACTACAGTGTTCACAAAAAACAAACTCAAACTACAAAAATGATCACAGCCAAGACTTCCTGTACCAAGCAGGGTGGAGGTGGATGATGCTGAAACGGCTGAGCCAGCGTCAGAAGGTGTGAAGGCGGGAACACCAGGTTAACCAGGCATCCCGGATGGGTCAAGTGGCCCGGCCCTCAGCAGGGTTGTCCAATAATGCATTTCACAAGGAGATTTGACTGTTTCAGGTAAACTCCTAAGCAAAAGGGACATAAAGTTCTCTCAACACAGTTGAGATGCTCTTGAGCACACAGACCCCAGCATGGATTGGGCTCTCTGTGTTCTTGGCAAGACAGTGCCCCATGGCTGCCTTCGCCATTGACTCTGATGACTTCGTCCGAATAGTTCCCTCCAGCCTGTCTACACCGTGAATGCGCAAGCACCACAGGAATGAGCCCTGCCTGGGACCTTTCGGGACACCATCCTCGGCCTGGGTGTGAAGGCTGTGTAGCTCCGGGGCTACTCCTGCCTGGGTTCTCTGCAGCTCGAAGTCAGCTCTGTCAGCCTGGTCACCCCTGTGTGGCACAGGAGAATGAGAGGGGCGAGCCTGATGAAGGCGCAGGCACCCGTGTAGACGCCAAGCAGAGAGGAGTGGAAAAGTGCTTCCTCATCGACGCTGGCCCACTAGGGAGTGTGACATCTGTGCCAGCTGGATGGCTCCCCGACCCCTGCCTGCCAGATTGATAAACCCCCCTGGAAGAGTGGACACAGCCCAAGAAGGGGCCAGCCAGGACCACAAAGTGAGCCTGGACGAACTTGCGGGGGACCTGCTCTCCCTGCACTCATGGTCTCCTCCTCGAGTGAATGAGACATTTGAGTGACACAGCCTGTGACTGTCTCACCCACAGACACAGGCAGCATGTTGTGTATAAGGAGGCAACGTGGGCAGCATGACCATGTACATGTAGAGACACAAGCAGCAGGGCTGTGTGCACACAGGCACAGCAATCGTGTCTGAGCACATGCAGAGTATGCCGGCGGTGTGTCTGTGTACGTGTAGATGGCGCAGGCAGCATGTCTGTGTACATACAGGCACTGAATCGTGTCTGAGCACATGCAGAGTATGCCGGCGGTGTGTCTGTGTACATACAGGCACTGAATCGTGTCTGAGCACATGCAGAGTATGCCGGCGGTGTGTCTGTGTACATACAGGCACTGAATCTTGTCTGTGCACATGCAGAGTATGCCGGCGGTGTGTCTGTGTACGTGTAGATGGTGCAGGCAGCATGTCTGTGTACATACAGGCACTGAATCGTGTCTGAGCACATGCAGAGTATGCCGGCGGTGTGTCTGTGTACGTGTAGATGGTGCAGGCTGCATGTCTGTGTACATACAGGCACTGAATCGTGTCTGAGCACATGCAGAGTATGCCGGCGGTGTGTCTGTGTACATACAGGCACTGAATCTTGTCTGTGCACATGCAGAGTATGCCGGCGGTGTGTCTGTGTACGTGTAGATGGTGCAGGCAGCATGTCTGTGTACATACAGGCACTGAATCGTGTCTGAGCACATGCAGAGTATGCCGGCGGTGTGTCTGTGTACATACAGGCACTGAATCATGTCTGTGCACATGCAGAGTATGCCGGCGGTGTGTCTGTGTACGTGTAGATGGTGCAGGCTGCATGTCTGTGTACATACAGGCACTGAATCATGTCTGTGCATATGCAGACTGTGCAGGCAGCATGTCTGTGTACACGTAGTGACACAGGCCGAGCATCTGTGCGCATGTAGACATGGGCAACGGACAGACGCAGTGCGCTCTGCTCAGCTCCCCTGTCACTCTCCCTGGTCCAGGGCACCTCTCCCTCAGCTTCTGTGAGTGTTTCCTCCACCGCAGCACCTGCTGCTCCTCAAACTGCCCTTGAACTATGGGAGCAAAAGGGCCTCGGGGGTTAGGCCCTCAGTTGCCTGTGGGTGAAGCATCCCAGCTCCCCTGCTGGAGGGACAAGCTCTGTGACTGAGGGTGTGGATGGCAGGGTAGCTTGCGCCCCAATGCTGCCCAGAGGGTCCGGCTGGGCGGGGCCTGTGCTGGAGGTGGCCGCCTGGCTTGGCCTCTCCCCTTCCTGTTCCGCTTCCCTGACCCCTCCCCGGCCACCCCCAGGAGCAGTTTCGCCTTGGACACCCGTACAGGAATCCTGCCTCACGCCAGTGTCTGCAGAGCGTGACCTAAAATGAAGCTCCCTGTGGGGCCACAGGTCCCACGTCCATGCTGCCGAGCTCCACCAGCTGGCCTCTAGCCCACACACAGCAGCTTCCTTCCTGCCTGTGGCCTGCCCCACCTTCTGCCAGCCTTGCACAGGCAAGTGAGTGGGAGGAGGGCACCACGCGGCCTCCCCAGATGGCGCAGGCCACCCGCACCCTCATTTCCCTCGAGCTTTGAACATGCCTCTGGGTACTTCTGAGCAGGTGGGTTCAAGAGGACGTTTGCATGTGTGTTCCCGGCTTCATGTGTGTCTTCCACTCCATCCACACTGGGGCTTTTTACAGATTGGAGGGTGCCGCTGTGAAAAGCAGCAGAGTTGGGAAGCTGAGGCGGGTGGATCACCTGAGGTCAGAAGTTCAAGACCAGCCTGGCCAACGTGGTGAAACCCTGTCTCTACTAAAAATACACACACACACACAAATATCTGGGTGTGGTGGTGAGTGCCTGTAGTCCCAGTTACTTGGGAGGCTGAGGTAGAATCGCTAAAACCCTGTGGGTGGAGGTTGTGGTGAGCCGAGATTGTGCCACTGCACTCCAGCCTGGCCAACAGAGCAAGACTCTGTCTTGACAAAATAACTAAAAGAAAAAAAAAAAGCAGCACAGAACTCAGGGCCTGCCACTGCCTGTGTTTTCCCCATGTGGCCCTGGCTGCACATGCCTGGACTGCCTCTCTACCCAGAGGATTGGCGTCCTGAGCCCCAACGAGGGAAGTCCCTTCTGGCTGTGGCATTTCCGGCATTTTCTCACGCCTTGTCCAGCCTTGTCCATGCCTGGCATCCCGCAATACCCACGTGGCAGGTGACACTCACACCTGTCAGAGTGCGTCTATGTTCAGTTCATAATAATCAGTATAATAATCAGAGTTCCTAGAATCGGTATGGACTCCTGGGCCCTGGAGGGAGGTGGCATTGCCGGGAGGAGGAGCATGTGACAATGACAGGCAGCTGCTGCTCCAGGCAGGCACCAACCGTCTCATGGCCCTGGCGGTTTAATGCGAACGAGGCATCCTGAGCTTTGATGTGGAGTTGGGGGTCAGGAACATCTGGGCAGCCAGAGAGGACCTGAGAGAGTCAGCACCTGGGGAGTGGGGAAGGCTGAGGAGGCCTCGCATGTACTTCTTCCAAGGTCTGGCTTCAATTGGATCCTGCTTCTGGAAAAATAAAAGAAATTCATAGTCATGTAACTACAACAAAAAATCTTCCAGTGGGTCTGCGTGAAAACAGCTCGCAGGAGAAGAAACAGCAAAGCTCCCGGACGGAGGCAGCCAGGCAGACGCGTGTATGTCCCAGCTGCAGGTGCAGGCCGGAGCGGTGAGGCCTGGAGGTGGACGCCACTCAGGACGGAGGACAGGGACAAGGCGAGGCTGGACCCACCGTGGGGTGCCGTGGCCCATCTCTAGGCTTCCAGGTGGTCACTGGCTTCTGGATTCTGCCCTTCCTTTCGGGACAGGCAGCATCCCCTGGAGGCTCCTCCAGCCCTGAGGTCTTCCTGGGCTACAGACCCACCTGCTGGGTCACTCCATCTGAGGGGCCGGGCCCTTCCTGATGCCAACACCCAGTCATTGTCCTCTCGCACAAGCCTCTCTCCATCACCGAAGGTGACCTGTGCCTCCTCTACCCTGCCCTACCCTGCTTGTAGCCTGCAAAGCCCTCCACGGGTGTCCTGGGCAGTGCTGGCGCTCCTGCCTGGCTCCCACCCCACTGCACTGCACAGGCCATCACCTCCCTGCCTCCTGGTGGGTCCCAGCCTCTGATGTCCATTTCATTCCTTCCAGAATAATTGTTCAAAGAAACAGCTGGGGGCCTCCGTTCTGCTGCATTACCTTTGAAACTTCCCACTGTGAGTGGACAAAGGTCACACTTTCAGCCTGGCCTTCACGGCCCTCACGATCTGGTCCTCCTCTGCATCTCAGCCTGGTACCCTGCCGGTGCAGCTGGCATCCTTTCCCTAAACAGCCAAGCAGGACACACCGGGGGACTCAGCCAGGCATCTGCTGACCACTGGGAAAAAGAGGGAACAGGGTGAGGACAGGGCTGGGGCGAGGCCCGCTGTGAAAACTGGCTGGTCCTGAGCCCATTTTGCAGGTGACCTGAAGGTCAGACCATGGTGGGGGTCAACAAACACAGACTCAAGCTGAGGTGGCCCCAGTCCTCACAGGCTCCAGGTGGGAGGGGTGTGGCTTCAGGCATGGGGCGGGTGGGGGCCGACACAGTAGAGTCCCACCAGCCTCAAGTCTCCCCTGGATCCTGGTCTCCAGACCTCCAGGTCCTAATGCCACACCTGCTGTGACTCTAGAATCCTCCCTTCCCCACCCCTGCCTCCCAGGCAAGCAAGCATAGCAAGCACACATGCCCTGGGCGCGCCATTCCGAGTCCCATGCCTCGCTTCTCAGGCCTATGCTTCCTGCCTCCCAGGCACGGTGTGCCAGGGACTGGATGTGAGTATGGCCTGTGCTGGATCCTGGAGGCTGGAGTCTCACTCCAAGGGCGTCTTCTCCAAGCCGATCTTTCAGCCTCACGGTGCATTCCATTCTCACCCCTGGTTTGCTGGAAAATGGATTCTTGGGTCTGCAGTGAGGTGATGCCAAATCCCATATGGGTAGTTTGAACTCTCCCTGACCTCTCAAAGACTGATGCTGGCTGGGGTCTATGGGCTTCTGCAGAATGGCCAGGTGACCTGTGTTACGGCAGAGGGGGGACAGTGGCCATGGGGCAAGACCTTAGATGCTGCTGCTCTCCATCCACACGAAGGCAAACTGCTTCTGATCCTTTCTGAGACTGGGAACAGACACACGCGCCTGGGCGGAGCCTGCCTTCTCCCCACCTACAGCCCTGCTGTTCTGCTCTGGCAAAGATACTTCGTCTGGCCCAGCAGCTGCAGCTGGGGGTAGGGCTTGACTGGGTCTGTGGGAGCCCATGCAGTTCTGGAGGGTGTGAGCTTCCAGGGGGGTCAGACTGGTGGATTCAATGGGGTAGGAAGAGGCCCACACTCCTGATCTTTCAGGTATCTGACAGTGGCAGACATTTCTGTGTTCCCAGGGTGCAGTACGATTTTTAACTTACTGTCTTGGCTGGGGAGGGGGAATGTTTACATGGCGTCTACTCACTTTCCCTACGCTGTGACAGCTGTTACCCATTGGCCAAAGAGCCAGTGTGAGGTGGTGCCAATGACCAAGTATGCCCATTCTAAGCATGGGTTTGAGAAGGAGGGAGGTGACTCTTGGGTGGACCCCAGAGCCCCCTGTGATGCATAGCTGGGCCGGGACTTCCCTTATTACCTGGCCTCCAGCTGCTCTCACTTGAACAGATGAGCATGTTTCAGGTCTCCTGGCACCAGTGTCCACCCAGACACAGAGTCCCACCACCCTCTCAGTGCCCGACCTTCCCCTTGCCCACATTGCTTTGGGTCTCCCTGCCTCCACCTGGCCTCTGCTATTTCATGATTCTGTCATCCTCATTGTATGAGCCTCGTCCTGCCCCTCCCACCGTCAGCCCCAGCCTCCCCTGAGCTCCTCAGCGAGCTGACGCCCCTGCATTGCTGCACGCCTTGTTGCTTTGGTAAATGGGATGTCCCCAGCACCTTCCTGCTGAGCACAGTCAGTGGGGACTTTGTGGCCTCGAGTAGCAGGCCCCCTCTGGCATGGCCATTCCTCTGAATTTTTGATCTCTTCTTCCGTCCTCTGGCACTGTGGTTCTAGATTTCTGCTGCATTTAGTTGATGGGTCATTGGCTTTCTCCAAGCTCCCAGGAGCTGAGTGAGCAGCACGTTAGCACTGTCTCCTGGGGTCTTGCCAGAAGGCGGATCACCGGATCAAGGACCATGCTCCCGGATGAATAAACTCTCCCTTGGCCGAGCCAGGTTCTCCCACTCTGGATCCAGCACACTGGGTTCTGTCCTCCTCGTCTTCAGACCTTGTTGGCACCTAGAGGCTAAGTTCTGCCGCTCTTTTGGGCTGGAGTTCCTTTCTTCTCTTCGGGGTCCAGCCCATTCCTAGTAGGGTAATTTCGTGACTTATCCCTAGCGTGGTGAACCAGGAAGGAGTTAGGAGAAATAGATATATTTTTAAGGCTAAAATATACCATGATTGTTTCCATGGAAATTCAGGTCTGTAAGGGTCTTAATCTTACCAATTTTCAATCCGTCTCTGCTTCATTTCGTGTTGAGAATCCCGGTTCCCTCCAATGCCAGGCCTTTCCTTTTATCTCGCGATACATATCCAGAGTCTCTGCAGAACTATACCCAGCACCACCATTAGCAATGCAATGACGGAGCGGACTTTGTCTCTGGTTCGTTTTTCCTTTGCACACGGATATTCAAATTGCAGTCTTCATTCTCAGTGGTAGCTTTCAGCATTATGAATGGTTAAGACAAAAATCCCCGAACAATGCATTGTTCCATTTGTCCTCAATTCTACTTTGTGTCTTTTAGGGGTATTTAAGGGTTTCTCTCATTTTGCACATTTTTGTTAAACTTTCCTAAATTTCATCTTTGGCATTATTGTGATTTTCCGTGCACTTGTATTTTCTGCCCACTGTATGTATATAATGTACTAATTTTGCCTGATACATAAATGAATCTTTTATCATCCGTGTTTGTTTCGTGGTTGATTCCCCTGTTTTCCAGGTGTGCTACTGCATCATCTACAGATGAAGATGGTACTTTCTAACCTCACTGTGTTACCTAATTCCTTGTGACGCACTGCCATGCTGTTGTGAGCCAGACGACAGTCTTGCCTTTGCTCTGATTCTGGGGGAAATGCATCCAGGGTTTGTCCATTAAGTAGTTTGTTGGGCTTGGGGGCTTCACTGGTGGCTATCGATGTCATATTTCATAAAGGCTGGGCGTGGTGGCTCACGCCTGTAATCCCAGCACTCTAGGAGGCTGAAGCAGGCGGATCGCTTGAGGTCAGGGGTTCATGATCAGCCTGCCCAACAGGGTGAAACCCATCTCTACTACAAACACAAAAATGAGCTGGGTGTGGTGGCGAGCACCTGTAATCCCAGCTTCTCGGGAGCCCGGGGCAGGAGAATCACACGAACCTGTTAGATGGAAGTGGCATCACACTGAGATTGCACTGCTGAACCCCAGGCTGGGCGATAGAGCCATGCTCCGTCTCAAAAAAAAAAGTTATATTAAAAAAAAATAATTTGAGAGTTGTTTTTTATTTGTTATTTTTTGGTGTCTGGAACGGTTTAAGCAGCATTAGAATTATCTGGTTCTCGACAGTTTGGTGGAATTCCCTGCAAAACCGTCGGGGCGGGCCTGCCTGCTGCTGTTTTGTGCTTTCATCTGCGGAATGGTCTATTTAAACCGTCTCTAACAGGATTAATTTTGAAAAATCACGTTTTCTTAGTAAGTTATCCCAACTCTGAGGTTTCAAATTTATTTGCATAGAGTTTTGCCAAGTAATTTAATTAAAACAATTCTTTTATTTTAATGGTTTTTTCACCCTTGTCATTTCTTATTTTGAGTGTTGTGTTTCTTACCTTTTCATGATTAAGCTAGCTTGGAGCTTGTCTTTTTTTTTTTCTTTTTCAAATAACTGGCATTTAAATTTATTTATTAGTTTCATTAAATTTTTTTCCCAACTAATTAATTTTGGATTTCATCGTTATTATTTCCTTCTTTCTGCTTTCTTTTAGGTTGCTTTCTTTTTCTTATTCTGACTCACAGGATAGAATATTTAATCTCCTTCCTTTTCACTCTGTTAGTAATTTAAGCACTAAACTATGAGGTTTTCTTCTGATTACTGCTTTGATTTTTTTCCTATTGATTATACTGTGGCTTTTCCATTATCATCATTTTTTAGGAATTCTCCAATTTAGGTTTGTTTTTGCTCTTTGACCTTAGAATTTTTGGCCAGGCGCGGTGTCTCAGCCTGTAATCCCAGCACTTTGGGAGGCCGAGGCGGGTGGATCATGAGGTCAAGAGATCGAGACCATCCTGGTCAACATGGTGAAACCCCGTCTCTACTAAAAATACAAAAAACTTAGCTGGGCATGGTGGCGCGTGCCTGTAATCCCAGCTACTCGGGATGTTGAGGCAGGAGAATCACCTGAACCCAGGAGGCGGAGGTTGCGGTGAGCCGAGATCATGTCATTGCGCTCCAGCCTGGGTAACAAGCGCGAAACTCCGTCTCAAAAAAAAAAAAAAAAAAAGAATTTTTAATTGGCAGGTTTTTCTAAGTGTCCGATAGAAAGGTCTTTTTATTATTAACTTTGAGTTTTGTTTCATTGAGAGCAGAAAATATTGTACTAATTCTATTTCCTGCAATTTACCGAGCTCTGCTACACAGCAAAGCTCACCCCTCAAGAATGGGCGCTTTTCAAGAATGTTTTGCATGCAGATGCTTTCTCTACTGCTGAGAAGGATGCTCTGCACACCCGACCGAGTGGGTCCTTCAGGCTTTCGGGACCCTTACTGATTTGTTGCTATTCATTTAACCTCTCTTGAGCTGAGAATGGCACGTTAATGTCTTTGAATAAAATAGAGGCCGGGCGCAGTGGCTCAAGCCTGTAATCCCAGCACTTTGGGAGGCCGAGGTGGGTGGATCACGAGGTCAAGAGATCAAGACCATCCTGGTCAACATGGTGAAACCCCATCTCTACTAAAAATACAAAAAATTAGCTGGGCACGGTGGCGCGCGCCTGTAATCCCAGCTACTCGGGAGGCTGAGGCAGGAGAATTGCCTGAACTCAGGAGGCGGAGGTTGCAGTGAGCCCAGATCACGCCATTGCACTCCAGCCTGGGTAACAAGAGCGAAACTCCGTCTCAAAAAAAAAAAAAAAAAAAAAAAAAAAGAAACATGCTAATATAAACTTAATCTACGTCTATTTGTTTCTCTCCCTGCCTCTCCTGCCGTTTCTGTTGATGAGCTCTGTCACCTCGTTTGGAACACGGATATTCAAATTGTAATCTCCGAAAATAGTCATTTTCATCTCATTTAAGGCTGTTTGGCCTGAATTCTACCTCTTCCTGTATCAAGAGCACAACCTGCTTTCTTTCTGTTTGCATACTCCCTGCGATTTTCAGCTTTTCAGAATCGTGTTCTTTTAGGCATGTTTTATATACGGCACAGGATGGGCCTCTGTTTTGTGAGCTAGTTGTAAAATATTTTCCCTAGAGAATTAACGAATTAAGCCCTTTAAACTGATCACTGTGATCACAGGACAGGCTCCAGCTCTTTCCTGTTATTCAATATATATGCACCACGTAGAACACTTTCTATGTACTTGAGCTCTTTTGCCATGCTGTTTTAATTTGTTCTTTTGGTTTTTGTTTTATGAATTTGGTATTTAGGAAAGATAGTATTTTCATATAACTTTTGGATACCATTATGCTTGAATATTTATATAATGTGCGTATTTACACATTTCATACCTTCAGATTGTGTCCGCACTCCTCCCCTCTTTTATTATTTAGGCTTCTAGGATTTGGTTTGTCAGTCTTAATTATATGTTTTGACTCCCACCAATTATCGCCTGTTTTTACTGTAAATCAGTCAATGAACTTATTCTTGTTTTCTCCCAATGGTTTTCTACTTTGTCAAAGGATATAACTTTTATATACTGTTTTTTTGCTCTTATTTCCACTGCTTTTTGTTATTGATAGTCTTAAATCTATAGGGTATCCATTGGTTTGAAAAGGAGACATATTTTGGTTTTTACAGATTAAATGTCCTTGAAAACATTGTATACATGTGTCTATGCTTTCAGACTTTTTGGAGATCCCATGTGATTAAATACATCCTGTATTTGCTCAGGTTCTGCCATATTTTCTCTCCTCTTTTCTCTCTCTGGGAGCCCGTTTATATCTTACATCTCTTCACCTTTTTCTACACACTTTTCCTTTATTCTTCCTTTTCCTTCTCTGTGTTTCTGTTTAGAGATTTTCTTCTGCTTTTTAAGTTCTCTAATTCTCTCTTTAGCTGTGTCTGATCTACTATTAAATTCATTCATTGTTTCCTTGTGGTGAGTTTATTTGATCATTTCTATGATTTCTATTTTTTAAAAACTTCAAGTTCTTTGCCAAATTTTTTCATTTTGTCTTTTGTTACTTAAGTGTATTAGTAATAATTATTTTAAGTTTTATGCCTGATTGCCCCATTATCTGAATCCCCTTTGGGTCCATTTCTTTTGTCTGTTGCTTCCCTTGGTTTTGATCACTTGTTTTTTCTTGTCTTCCCATAAACCTGGTTACTTTTGTTTCCAGATGTGGTATGTGAAAAATTGGAAAGATAATTGAGATGTAGGATGTTATTGTTTTTTGTGAGAGGACTTACATTTATTTCTGGAAGATGGCTAGAGGTGTTAGCAATCCCAAGCTACCTTTACCCTATCAGGATTTGAGTTAAAATTGGGTGAGATCATTGCCAGAATTATTTATTTCTGGTTCACTCATACTGTATAACCTTCAGATTTCCCAAAAAAACTCCCTCCTTGGCAGACTCTAAATTGTCCTATTCACAGGGGCGAATCTGAAGCCCTGCCCAGTTTCTTATCCTTTTCTTCTGGAATTTGACCCTGGAGAAAAGCTGGGCTGATTTTCTTTCTTTTCCTGGATCTGTGCCTTACAATGTTTCTCTGCTCTGTTAGCTGTCTGATGTCTTCCAACAGGTTTTGTGGTCCAGCTTTTCGACTTCTTAGCTGAAGGGCTGGCAGGAGCTGTTTATTCTACTGTTCCTAAAAGTGGAAATGTTAGACAATTTTTATACTACTTGGTATTTTCCATTGTTTTTTAAGACACAGGGTCTCTCTCTGTCACCCAATCTGGAGTGCAGTAGCACAATCACAATTCATTGTAACCTTGAACTCCTGGCCTCGAGTTGTCCTCCTGCTCCTGCCCCCTGAGTAGCCAGGACTACAGGCACATACCACCATGCCCAGCTAATCATTTCCCAAGTTTTTGTAGTAGATACATGTTTGTAGAGAATTAAAGTTTTGAAAATATTAGATAGGTGTAGAAGAATTCATATCAGGAAGTCGCTGGTGAGAATCCCTGATCACTGCCCTCTGTATTTCATCAAAGAAATAAAAGGTATTGATACACTAGGGAATCTTTCATTCTACACCTCATGGGTCTCTATTGCTAATTTTTCAGGGAGAAAACAGAATGACTTGGAAATGTTGCAGGAATGTATGCTTGGCTTCTCTGCCAACCAGATGTGGGTACTGTTGCCCTAAAACACACTGGGAACCTAATGCCTTTCTGAAAAATCAGTCCAATGTTTTGCAATATGGACAGTGAAGTCACCTGAATTGTTTTTAAAAATAAATATTTTGAGTATTTCTTTCTACATATCTTGAGCTTTCACCTCATTTTTGCTTAACTTACTTTTTTCTCTTTTGCTTTTGGGTCAGCTGAAAAGCCCATATAAGTTTACACCATTTAATAGTGTATAGCACTGTGATATTTTGCAACTTGAAGCCAAGTTAAACATATGGACATTTTAATGTTATTTTGTTGAAAAGCCTTTCTTTGGAATGCCTTTTATTCACTGTTAGGCAGATCTAATTTTAGATGGATTTTTAGCTTGCATGTTAAGCACATGATTTGGGGATGTCTGAACACTCAAAAGGGGCCAAATCTCTCCTATGGGAGCAGGAAAATCCTTGGGCTGCACTGGAATTTTTAAACATATTAACTCTTGCTGCAGTCACGCTCGTCATTCTCCTGGGTTTCCAACTATCTTACTTGTAGCACATTTCTGTTATAATGGAACTTAATCTGCAAAGTTAAATGCAGAAAATTCAACTGACAGTCTCGATTTTCATGTTTATCGTCAACGTAAGTTTTAAAGGAGATACAGTTTGCCTATAAGCTGCCCCAGTAACTCTTGATAGCGTCACTGCGCCCCGCCCACCCGAGGGTCACAGGTGAGCTCTGCAACAATTCACACAGCAATTGTTGTTGGACACTTATTGTCTATGTGATCCAGTGCTGGGGCCTGTGGAGGCTGCAGCTCGGAAATAACACGCAGTCTTCGCAATCGCCCTGGACGGACAGGGTCACGCAGCACTTGGCTGCTCCCACACGGAACAGCGAGTTTAAGACTCCTCTCCTGCGACAGTCTCTACATCACAGAGTTGTTTTGGGAGTCAAATAAGGTGCTAGGTATTAATAAACTTAGTTCATTGTCTGGTTCCTAGAAACCTCTGAGATATCTGTTCGATGTTTTTACTACTATGGAAATCTTGAACTGTTTTCCTCATATGACCCAGAAAAGGTGCTCGAACCCTTCACATTTTCTTCCTGACTCCACAATCTTAAATCTAAGAAGTGCTTTCCTAGAGGAAACTTTGTCAGACACACAGAGCATTGTGGGGGGTAGGAGGGTCTTTGATTTAACACAGGGTTGTGGTGGGTTCTGGGGTAGGTGCCTCTCAGCAGCCAGAGGTGGTGGCCAGGAGGCAGTGTGGGTGTCAGGAGAGCAGGTGAGATCCCAGCGAGAGTGAATCAAGCCTACCAAATTGCAGGTAGGGCACCCGGGGGAGGACATTGACCAAGGGGAGATGCCTGGAGCGAATCAGACTCAAGGCCACTTGGGCTTCCTCTGGTTCTCCCTGAGAGTAGGTGGGTTGTAACAGAATGGACACGTATTGTTTTATTCAGTAAGAATTCCATTTCCAAAATGGATTCGGCTTTTATTTCTGCAATGAGAATTGATCCTATGAGTTTATCTGCTCTCCTCTTTCTTATCAAAATGACAAAAAAATGCACAAAGGAAAAAAAATCTAGCAAGGGTGAGTGGTTTTAAGGCCCAGATATTTTTATTTTTTTTTAATTTTTTGGGATGAAATCTCACTCTGTTGCCAGACTGGAGTGCAATGGCACGATCTTGGCTCACTGCAACCTCTGCTTCCTGGGTTCAAGCGATTCTCCTGCCTCAGCCTCCTGAGTAGCTGAGACTACAGGTGCCCACTGCCATGCCCAGCTACTTTTTGTATTTTTAGTAGAGATAGAGTATCACCATGTTGGCCTGGATGGTCTTGATCTCTTGACCTTGTAATCCACCCGCCTTGGATCCCAAAGTCCTGAGATTACAGGCGTGAGTCACTGCGCCTGGCCAAGACCCAGATATTTTTTTAGAAACTTCTGGAAGATATGAAGAATTGTGATCACATGGCAGGACAAGCCAAGCAGTGCCAACCATCAGTGATCTGTTTCAGGTGGGGAGGGAGCTATCCGTGAAGTGGGCAAATCAAATGACCCGAGTGACGGGGCCAGAGAGAATCTAGCCTCACAGAAGCGGGGCTGTCATAGCATCCTGGAAGGACGTGGGCGTCTCAGTCTGTCTGTGTTGTGGTAAAGGAATGTCTGAGGCTGGGCAATACACAAAAGGGGTTTATTTGGCTTGCGGTTCTGCAGGCCGTGCAAGAAGTATGGCGCCGGCATCTGTATCTGGTGATTGAGGCTGATTCCGGGGTTCAGGCTGCTTCCACTCGTGGTGGAAGGTGAAGGGACGCTGGCATGTGCAAAGATCCCACGGTGAGAATGGAAACAAGGGGTGGGGTGGTGCCACGCTCTTTTAAATACTCAGTCCTCATGGAATGAATAGGGCGAGAACTCACTCCTTACCTCAAGGACTGAGCCAAGATGTTCATGAGGGATCTTCACCCATGACCCAAACACCTCCCGTCATATCTCACCTCCGACATTAGTGATGAAATTTGAACATGAGGTTTGAAGAGGACAAATGTCCAAGCTATCTCAGTGGGTTACCGACATGCTTCGGTGCAGTTCGGTAAGTCTGCATTATGCCATGCGCTGTGGAAGCGGTATGGAAAAATGGCAGAGAATCTCCCGGGGTGCCCACGCCTTCTGTCAGTGCAGCTCCTGGTCCACTGCAGCATTGGAGAGAAGGCGGAACCTCATCTTTTTCTCTTTTTTTGAAAGGGAGTCTCCCTCTGTCGCCCAGGCTGGAGTGCAATGTCAGGATCTCAGCTCACTGGAACCTCCGCCTCTCGGGTTCAAGTGATTCCCCTGCCTCAGCCTCCTGAGTAGCTGGGATTACAGGTGCCTGCCACCATGCCTAGCTAATTTTTTTTCGAGACAGTCTTACACTGTCACCCAGGCTGTAGTGCAGTGGCACGATCTTGGCTCACTGCAATCTCTGCCTCTTGGGTTCAAGAAATTCTCCTGCCTCAGCCTCCCGAGTAGCTGGGACTACAGGTGTGCACCACCACACCCAGCTAATTTTTTTTTTTTTGTATTTTTAGTAGAGACAGGGTTTCACCATGTCGGCCAGGATGGTCTTGATCTCCTGACCCTGTAATCCACACCCCCATGGCCTCCCAAAGCACTGGGATTACAGGCCTGAGCCACCGTGCCTGGCCAGCTCTTCATCTATAACTTAAGTGCGTGGGGATCCAGATGTGAAAATGAGTTCTGTTCAGAGATTCCCTTAAGCTTCACTAAGTAAAGGACTGACACCTCTAATCAAATAGAACAGATGATGTAAAGCATATGCAGTAGGTTGCCTGCATTTTTAACGTAGGAATATTTTGCTATTCCTATAAAGTAATAAATAATTTCAATATCTTGTTATACATAAGATGTTTACTCTTTTTTTTTTTTTTTTGAGACAGAGTTTCGCTCTTGTTACCCAGGCTGGAGTGCAATGGCGCGATCTCGGCTCACCGCAACCTCCGCCTCCTGGGTTCAGGCAATTCTCCTGCCTCAGCCTCCTGAGTAGCTGGGATTACAGGCACGCGCCACCATGCCCAGCTAATTTTTTGTATTTTTAGTAGAGATGGGGTTTCACCATGTTGACCAGGATGGTCTCGATCTCTTGACCTCGTGATCCACCTGCCTCGGCCTCCCAAAGTGCTGAGATTACAGGCTTGAGCCACCACGCCCAGCCTACTCCTTGTTTTAAAGCTATTTTTTCCTCTAAATAGAAAAATAATACACAATCCTACAAAATTTTCACAAAGCAAAGAAAGTAAAAATGAAAATCCTTTTTCTTGCCTCGCAAGAATCCCCTGTCTCCGGCCTGCAGCCACCACTATTATTATAACTTGGCATAAAGAGACTCCCCCAGGAGGTATCCTGTATGTGAATCCGTGTATCTGTAAATGGACCTGTATGTGAATGTGCACACATGCACCCGCACACGCACACACACACACACACACACACACACCCCACGTGTAAAGCAAAAACAGAATTTATGCTCTACATATCATCTTTAACTTGCTTTTAGAATTTATTATGGACATCATAAATGCCTTCCCATTTTGAGAGGTAGGAGCCAGCCTCTTTCTTCTGAGAGTTACGAATCAGAACCCACTGAGTGTGGATGAACAGCGAGGCAGCCAGAGGTGGCATTGAACCCTTTCTGGGCTGGGGCTGCTGGAGAACGTTCTTTGGGCACATCAGCCACAGGGGCCCGAAGGCTGTGCAGTCGCCGGAAGACCTGCTCCCTGAAGACCCCCTCCAGCAGCAGGGGCCTTGATTGCCAAGCTCAGTGCCTGGCCTGGCCTGGCTGTGAGCCAGGGAAAAGAGTGATGCATACTCAGGTCCCATTCCAAATCTACCAGCGGGAACTCAGGCTTCCTTCTCTGGGATTGAAGAAGGGCAGAGACACGCTAGGACTGTTAGCTGAAGCAATCTCTGTGTACACAGGAGCTCCAAGGAACGAGAAAGCAAATTCCCAACGCGATGTATGTGAACATTCCCTACTGAGGGACACGTGACAGTTTTCCAATATTTCTTTTCTTTTTTCTTTTTTGAGATGGAATCTGTCGCCTAGGTTGGAGTGCAACTGTGCCACCTCCGCTCACCGCAACCTCCGCCTCCCAGGTTCATGCGATTCTCCTGCTTCAGCCTCTCGAGGAGATGGGATTACAGGCGCTAATTTTTGTGTTTTTAGTAGAGGTTTCACCATGTTGGGCAGGCTGTTCTTGAACTTCTAATCTCAGGTGATCCACCCGCCTCGGCCTCCCAAAGTGCTGGGATTGCAGGCGGGAGCCACCGCGCCTGGCCCCTTTCCAGACTTTTTTTATTATCACTCATGCTGAGGTTTGTACCATCATGCTGATGACTTTATCCACTCATTTATTATTTGTCTGTGGTACATTCCTAAATGTGAAACTGTTGGGTTAGAGTATCTCCACATTTGGCATGTTAATAGGTATGGCCAACTTATTTCCAAAATGGTTTCATTGATCTGTAATCCTACTAAGGGCATGTGAAAGAATACTTGCTTCCTACTCTCTGGTCACCAGCGAATATTACCATTATTTACACATTTTGGTAATGTTGTAGGCAAATGTATAGATGTGTATGGTGTGCAGATACATATACACACATACACACACATGTACATGTATGTGTGCATGCACATATAAAAACATACACGTAAATAAAATAGATGTTCAAATCTGCATTTCTTTAACTATAGATAAGGTTAGTTTCTTTTCACGGATGTACTGCTTATCTGTCTTTTTCTTTCTTCAATGAAGTGATTACTCATATTCTTTGCCAATTTTTTGAGTTATCTTTTTCTTTTGATAGTTGCAGTCTTTTGAATAAATCATAGATACTAATTATTTCTTTTATATATTGTGAATATTTCCATAAAAGCTGTCACTTGTCTTTTCACTTTATTTATAAATCTGTTCAAAAATTTCTTTTTTGCATAACCTATTAAATCTTTTATTCTTTTTCTGGAGACAGAGGCTCGGTCTGTCTCCCTTGCTGGAGTGCAGTGGCGTGATCTCAGCTCACTGCAACCTCTGCCTCCCAGGTTCAAGCGATTCTCCTGCCTCAGCCTCCTGAGTAGCTGGGACTACAGGCACCTGCCACTGCTCCTGGCTAATTTTTTTTGTATTTATTATTATTATTTTTATTGCATTTTAGGTTTTGGGGTACATGTGCAGAACATGCAAGATAGTTGCATAGGTACACACATGGCAGTGTGATTTGCTGCCTTCCTCCTCTTCACCCACATCTGGCATTTCTCCCCAGGCTATCCCTCCCCAGCTCCCCCTCCGCGGTCCCTCCCCTATTCCTTCTAATAGACCCCAGTGTGTAGTGCTCCCCTCCCTGTGTCCATGTGTTCTCATTCTTCATCACCCACCTATGAGTGAGAATATGCAGTATTTCATTTTCTGTTCTTGTGTCTGTTTGCTGAGAATGATGTTCTCCAGATTCATCCATGTCCCTACAAAGGACACAAACTCATTGTTTTTGATTGCTGCATAATATTCCATGGTGTATATGTGCCACATTTTCCCAGTCTAGTCTATCATTGATGGGCATTTGGGTTGGTTCCAGATCTTTGCTACTGTAAACAGTGCTGCAATGAACATTCGTGTGCATGTGTCCTTATAGTAGACCAATTTATAGTCCTTTGGATATATACCCAGTAATGGGATTGCTGGGTCAAATGGAATTTCTATTTCTAGGTCTTTGAGGAATCATCACACTGTCTTCCACAATGGTTGAACTAATTTACACTCCCACCAGGAGTGTAAAAGTGTTCCTATTTCTCCACATCCTCTCCAGCATCTGTTGTCTCCAGATTTTTTAATGATCGCCATTCTAACAGCGTGAGATGGTATCTCAATGTGGTTTTGATTTGCATCTCTCTGATGACCAGTGATGATGAGCATTTTTTCATATGTTTGTTGGCCTCATGTATGTCTTCTTTTGTAAAGTGTCTGTTC
Source organism: Callithrix jacchus (assembly GCF_049354715.1). NCBI lineage: Eukaryota > Metazoa > Chordata > Mammalia > Primates > Cebidae > Callithrix > Callithrix jacchus. The sequence continues at coordinate 160,010,827 of NC_133507.1, forward strand.
ATATCCTTTGCCCATTTTTGAATCTGCTTGTTTGTTTTTTTCCTGTAAATCTGTTTGAGTTCTTTGTAAATTCTGGATATCAGTCCTTTGTCAGATGGGTAAACTGCAAAAATTTTTTCCCATTCTGTTGGTTGCCAATTCACTCTAGTGACTGTTTATTTTGCTGTACAGAAGCTGTGGAGTTTGATTAGGTCCCATTTGTCTATTTTGGCTTTTGTTGCCAATGCTTTTGGTGTTTTGGTCATGAAGTTCTTGCCTACTCCTATGTCCTGAATGGTTTTGCCTAGATTTTCTTCTAGGGTTTTTATGGTGCCAGGTCTTATGTTTAAGTCTTTAATCCAACTGGAGTTAATTTTAGTGTAAGGGGTCAGGAAGGGGTCCAGTTTCTGCTTTATGCACATGACTAGCCAGTTTTCCCAACACCATTTATTAAACAGGGAATCGTTTCCCCATTGCTTGTTTTTGTCAGGTTTATCAAAGATTCTATGGTTGTAGATATGTTGTGTTGCCTCCAATGCCTCTATTCTGTTCCATTGGTCTATATCTCTGTTTTGGTACCAGTACCATGCTGTTTTGATTACTGTAGCCTTGTAGTATAGTTTGAAGTCTGGTAGTGTGATGCCTCCCGCTGTGTTCTTTTTGCTTAGAATTAACTTGGCTATGTGGGCTCTCTTTTGGTTCCATATGAAGTTCAAGGTGGTTTTTTCCAGTTCTGTGAAGAAAGTCAATGGTAGCTTGATGGGGATAGCATTGAGTCTGTAAATTACTTTGGGCAGTATGGGCATTTTCAAGATATTAATTCTTCCTAACCATGAACATGGAATATTTCTCCATCTGTTTGTGTCCTCTCTGATTTCGTTGAGCAGTGGTTTGTAGTTTTCCTTGAAGAGGTCCCTTACGTTCCTTGTGAGTTGCATTCCTAGGTATTTTATTCTCTTTGTAGCAATTGTGAATGGCAGCTTGTTCTTGATTTGGCTCTCTTTAAGTCTGTTATTGGTGTATAGGAATGCTTGTGATTTTTGCTCATTGATTTTATATCCTGAGACATTGCTGAAGTTTCTTATCAGTTTCAGGAGTTTTTGGGCTGAGACGATGGGGTCTTCTAGGTATACTATCATGTCGTCTGCAAATAGAGACAGTTTGGCTTCCACCTTTCCTATCTGAATACCCTTTATTTCTTTTTCTTGCCTGATTGCTGTGGCTAGAACTTCCAGAACTATATTGAATAGGAGTGGTGAGAGAGGGCATCCTTGTCTAGTGCCAGATTTCAAAGGGAGTGCTTCCAGTTTTTGCCCATTCAGTATATTGGCTGTTGGTTTGTCGTAAATAGCTTTTATTATTTTGAGATATGTTCCATCAATACCGAGTTTATTGAGGGTTTTTAGCATAAAGGGCTGTTGAATTTTGTCAAAGGCCTTCTCTGTGTCAATTGAGAGAATCATGTGTTGTTTGTTTTTGGTTCTGTTTATGTGGTGAATTACGTTTATAGACTTGCGTATGTTGAACCAGCCTTGCATCCCCAGGATGAATCCTACTGGGTCATGGTGGATAAGTTCTTTGATGTGCTGTTGCAATCAGCTTGCCAGTATTTTATTGAAGATTTTTGCGTCTATGTTTATCATGGATATTGGCCTCAAGTTTTCTTTCCTTGTTGGATCTCTGCCGGGTTTTGGTAACAGGATGATGTTGGTCTCATAAAGTGATTTGGGAAGGATTCCCTCTTTTGGGATTATTTGGAATAGTTTCAGAAGAAATGGTAACAGTTCCTCTTTGTGTGTCTTCTAGAATTCAGCTGTGAGCCCATCTGGACCTGGGCTTTTTGTGTGTGGTAGGCTCTTAATTGCTGCCTCAACTTCAGACCTTGTTATTGGTCTATTCATAGTTTCAGCTTCCTCCTGGTTTAGGCTTGGGAGGACATAAGTGTCCAGGAATTTATCCATTTCTTCCAGGTTTACTAGTTTATGTGCATAGAGTTGTTTGTAATATTCTCTGATGATGGTTTGAATTTCTGTGGAATCTGTGGTGATTTCCCCTTTATCGTTTTTTATTGCATCTATTTGGTTATTCTCTCTTTTCTTTTTTATCAATCTGGCTAGTGGTCTGTCTATTTTGTTGATCTTTTCAAAAAACCAGCTCTTGAATTTATTGATTTTTTGAAGGGTTTTTCGTGTCTCTATCTCCTTCAGTTCTGCTTTGATCTTAGTTATTTCTTGTCTTCTGCTAGGTTTTGAGTTTTTTTGATCTTGCTCCTCTAGCTCTTTCAATTTTGATGATAGGGTGTCAATTTTGGATCTCTCCACTCTTCTCATATGGGCACTTATTGCTATATATTTTCCTCTAGAGACTGCTTTAAATGTGTCTCAGAGATTCTGGTATGTTGTGTCTTTATTCTCGTTGGTTTCAAAGAACTTCTTTATTTCTGCCTTCATTTCATTGTTTATCCAATCAACATTCAAGAGCCAGTTGTTCAGTTTCCATGAAGCTGTGCGGTTCTGAGTTAGTTTCTGAATTCTGAGTTCTAACTTGATTGCACTATGGTCTGAGAGACTGTTTGTTATGATTTCAGTTGTTTTGCATTTGCTGAGCAGTGCTTTACTTCCAATTATGTGGTCAATTTTAGAGTAGGTTTGATGTGGTGCTGAGAAGAATGTGTATTCTGTGGATTTGGGGTGGAGAGTTCTGTAAATGTCTATTAGGTTTGCTTGTTCCGGGTCTGAGTTCAAGCCCTGGATATCCTTGTTAATTTTCTGTCTTGTTGATCTGTCTAATATTGACAGTGGAGTGTTAAAGTCTCCCACGATTATTGTGTGGGAGTCTAAGTCTCTTTGTAAGTCATTAAGAGCTTGCCTTATATATCTGGGTGCTCCTATATTGGGTCCATATATATTTAGGATCTTCTTGTTGTATCGATCCTTTTACCATTATGTAATGTCTTTCTTTGTCTCTTTTGATCTTTGTTGCTTTAAAGTCTATTTTATTAGAGACAAGAATTGCAACTCCTGCTTTTTTTTGCTCTCCATTTGCTTGGTAAATCTTCCTCCATCCCTTTATTTTGAGCCTTTGTGTATCCTTGGATGTGAGATGGGTTTCCTGGATATAGCACACTGCTGGGTTTTGGCTTTTATCCAATTTGCCAGTCTGTGTCTTTTGATTGGTGCATTTAGCCCATTTACATTTAGGGTTAATATTGTTATGTGTGAATTTAATCCACCATTTTGATGCTAGCTGACTGTTTTGCCTGTTAGTTGATGCAGATTCTTCATTTTGTTGATGCTCTTTAGCATTTGGTATGTTTTTGGAGTGGCTGGTACTGGTTGTTCCTTTCTATGTGTAGTGCCTCTTTCAGGAGCTCTTGTAAAGCAGGCCTGGTGATGACAAAATCTCTGAGTACTTGCTTGTTTGCAAAGGATTTTATTTTTCCTTCACGTATGAAGCTCAGCTTGGCTGGATATGAAATTCTGGGTTGAAAGTTCTTTTCTTTAAGGATGTTGAATATTGGCCCCCACTCTCTTCTGGCTTGTAGGGTTTCTGCTGAGAGATCTGCTGTAAGTCTGAGGGGCTTCCCTTTGTGGGTGACCCGACCTTTCTCTCTGGCTGCCCTTAGCATTTTCTCCTTCATTTCAACCCTGGTGAATCTGACGATTATGTGCCTTGGGGTTGCTCTTCTTGCGGAATATCTTTGTGGTGTTCTCTGTATTTCCTGCAATTGAGTGTTGGCCTGTCTTGCTAGGTTGGGGAAATTTTCCTGGATAATGTCCTGAAGAGTATTTTCCAGCTTGGATTCATTCTCTTCGTCACATTCAGGTACATCTGTCAAATGTAGGTTAGGTCTCTTCACATAGTCCCACATTTCTTGGAGACTTTGTTCATTCCTTTTTGTGCTTTTTTTCTCTAATTTCTGGCTTCTTGTTTTATTTCATTGAGTTGGTCTTAGACTTCTGATATTCTTTCTTCTGCTTGGTCAATCCGGCTGTTGAAACTTGTGCATGCTTCACGAAGTTCTCGTGTTGTGTTTTTCAGCTCCTTTAATTCTTTCATATTCCTCTCTAAGTTGTGCATTCTTGTTATCATTTCCTCAAATCTTTTTTCAACGTTCTTAGTTTCTTTGCATTGAGTTAGAACATGTTCTTTTAGCTCACAGAAGTTTCTCATTACCCACCTTCTGAAGTCTGATTCTGTCATCTCATCATACTCATTCTCCGTCCAGCTTTGTTCCCTTGCTGGTGAGGAGTTGTGGTCCCTTGTAGGAGGCGAGGTGTTCTGGTTTTGGGTGTTTTCTTCCTTTCTTGCGCTGGTTTCTTCCCATCTTTGTGGATTTATCCACCTGTCATCTGAGTAGTTGCTGACTTCTTGATTGGGTCTCTGAGTGGACGTTCAGATTGTTGATGATGAAATTATTTCTCTTTCTTAGTTTTCCTTCTAACAGTCTGGCCCCTCTGCTGTAGGACTACTGAGGTCCACTCCAGCCCCTGCTTGCCTGGGGAACTCCTGTAGCAGCTGCAGAACTGTGAGGGTTGCTACCAGTTTCTTCTTCTGCTATCTTTGTCCCTGAATGATGCCCACCAAATGTCAGTCTGATCAGTCCTTTGTGAGGTGACTCTTTGGATATATGGAGGTCAGGGAGCTGCTTGAGGAGACTGTCTGTACTTTATACTTGAGGAGACAGTCTGTACTTTATAGGAGCTCAAGTACTGAGCTGTGGGAACCGTTGTTCATTTGGGGCTGCTAGGTAGGTACATTTAAGTCTGCTGCAGCAGAACTTATAAAGCCCCCTTTTTTCCCTCAGGTGCTCTGTCCCAGGGAGTTAGGGCTTTATTTATGAGTATCCGTTTCACTGTCCTGCCCAGCAAGGAGACAGTCTAATCACTGCCTGCCTGTATTGGCTATGCTGAGCTGCCGTGGGCTCTGCCCTGCTGCCGTGTGTAATTCCCTGTGGTCCTGTTTATATGGGTGTGGTTAGAGCTGCCATGGTAATGATGGCCTGCCTCTTTAGTGGCGGACTCTCTCTGTTATGGCGGGTTGCCTCGGCAACAGCAGGCTGCAGCAGCAATGGCAGAGTACCTCTGTAGAGGTCGAGTGCCTCGGTAATGGCAGACGCCCCTCCCCCTCCAAGCTGCACCATCCTGGGTTCAGCTTGCCATGAAACTCTCAACCCCAAGCGTTTCCAATTGCTGTTTTGTTTGTTTTTGTGGGGGTGGGACCCACTGAGCCTGATCACCTGGCTCACTGCCTCAGAGCCCCCCCTTTTTTTTTTTAAGTTGAATGGTTGACTCTCTCCCAGGTGTTCCAGTCGCCTGCTGAAAGGGCACCGGGATCTGTGTGATTTCCCGTGTAGCGACCCACTGTGCCGGCTGGAACCACATTGCTGCCTGGGAATCTCCTGGCCTGGCTTTCTGTTTAAGTCCCATTTAATCAGATGAATGTGCTAATCTGCCTTCCAAAATCTCCACTTGCTGGTTTAACAGGGCAACCAAACCAGTGTATTTTGTATGGAGTGCCGCTGCACTGCAGCCCTGGCCCAAACAGCCGCACCGGCCCAAACAGTTGCGCTGGTGGTCCATGGGGTTCCTACACCTGGGAATCTCCTGGTCTGTGGGCAATAAAGATCTGTCTGGAAATGCAGCATCCACTCACCAGCTGCAGTTTCACTGGGAGCTGCCATCCTGAGTTGGTCCTACAGCGCCATCTTCTCTCTCCGCCTTTTTTTCTATTTTTAGTAGAGACAGGGTTTCATCATGTTAGCCAGGATGGTCTCAATCTCCTCACTTCGTGATTCACCCGTCTTGGCCTCCCAAAGTGCTGGGACTATAGGCGTGAGCCACCGTGCCCGGTCTAAACCTTTCTTTTATATCTTCTGGAGTTTGTGCATTTAGGAATTTTCTCTACTCTATGATCATTAATATATTTCTTTAGTTTTTGAGTACCCATATAGAATTTTTAAAAAACATTTAACTCCTTATGTCATATGGAATTTATTTCTGCCTGTCCTCATGGCAGAGAATGCCACCTTGTTTTCCTCCAGGGACTTAGCCCATCAGCCCGTCCTTTGATCACTGATTTGATGGGCTGTCTTGTTTCAAACATCAGTTCCTCATTTATGCTGGGGTCTGCTCCTCTTCTCAATGTTTCTGGTGTGTGCTGTCAACCCAAGCAACAAACACAGAAAGACTTTGTCAGAGAAAATAGTATTTACTTGGGAATACAGTATCACGGTGGGAATATGTGTGCTATAGTGGGCTGTGTGTGTATTCAAGGAGGCGAAGAAGGACAAAGATGTTAAAGGAAACACGAGGAGGGTGGCAGCATCGTTTTGAGATGATCACCATTGGCTGCAAAGGTCAATAACAAGAACGACAAAAGTGGCACCAGTCTGAGGTTGGACAGGCAGCGGTCTTTCTTCTCACATGGGACAATCATTATACCACTGCCCACCTTACAGAACTCCCCCAGTTCCTGGCCCAATCACCATTCTACTTTCTGTGTCTAAGAGCTTCACTATAGACACCTCAGAGAAGCAGAGTCACATATAACACGTCCTCCACTTTCCGTGTCTAAGAGCTTCCCTACTTTAGATGCCTCACGTAAGCAGAGTCACGTAGAACGTGTCCTGTGGCTGCCCGTTTCCCTTCAAATAATGTCTTATGTACAACGGGATGGTCCAGTCTTAAAAATGAGGAGAATCCTGCTGTATGTGACAACGTGGAGTAACACTTTCCTCTTCATTCAAACATTTCCTCAGAATAAATGCAGGTAGGGCCATTCCCTTCATTTCTCCTGGTGCTCTGTGAATCCTTTACGACCTCTCCTAAGCTTGGAGACCCAGCATCTGCTCTCCGACCATGTGTTCACACCCGACTGGACCCGCTGCGCACCCATGCCCAAGTCCTAACTGGACCCGCTGCACACCCATGCCCGAGTCCTAGGTGGACCCGCTGCACACCCATGCCCGAGTCCTAGCTGGACCTGCTGTACACCCATGCCCGAGTCCTAGATGGACCCGCTGCGCACCCATGCCCGAGTCCTAGCTGGACCCGCTGCGCACCCATGCCTGAGTCCTAACTGGACCCGCTGCCCACCCATGCCCACCCAGCTGGACCTGCTGGGGAAGAGGCATGGATTGCATGTTCTGCATCTGTACGAGCCAAACAGCAATGAAACTCTGCAGCATGCACAGCATTCTGTAGGGCTTTGGAGACCCTGTCTCCATTCACTCCCATCTCAGTCTGCTGGAGCCAGAAGAAGCCTCTCCAGAGATGAACGGGGCAGGGCTGTGCACTGCAACCTGTGTGTGCATGGAAACAAACGAGAGGCAGTTCTCAGGCAGATGAAGGCTCCGACACTGCACGGCCATTCTTGGTTCCTGAGTTTCTCCAAACCTGCACTAGACCATCAGGGGACAAATAAAAGTCAACAACCCCCAAATGAAAAGTCCTCATATAGGACTAGAGGTAGGTATTGATAATAGTCAGCATTAGAGAGGAACAGAAAAACAGTGAAGCAAAGATGATTATAAAATTGAGGGACAGAGATGAAAATAATTTGATAAGTGTACTTGACATGAGAAAAATACTTAATAATAGAGAGTCTGCATATTTAAGTCTGGGTAAATTATAGAAGACAGAGAAAGAGCGGGGATGATTAAAGAAGGGTGAGAAATGCGCCACGTGATTTATTCTATATGGGGGGGAACAAAAAGAAGTTTTTGGTTCCAAAGTGTGATTGTCAGCAACACTATCACTGTAGAGCAGTGACTGTTTCCACAGAAAATGACCGAGCATCCGTGACGGCTACAGCATTGTTCTGAAACAGACAACTTAGAAGACACAGAGTGCAGAAAGCTGGAAACGAAAACAAATAAAATGGCTAACTGGCAATCTGTCAACTGGCCAATTTGCCCAAAAGACAAAGGCCTTCCAAAGACAAATTGGAAAGTTGGCCAAATGACTTAATGTCATAACAGCATTATAATTATAATTATAAATAGATATTTCACTCTTCCTAATCAGAATTCAGAAAATCTCAGAGTGGTGAAAAAAAAAAAACATATCAGGCAGCATGGAACACAGCAAGAGCTTCAGAACCAGATAAATTGGGCTCAAATCTGAGTTGGCTATTGACTAGCTGTGAGTCTTTGCCCTGCTGCTTAATTATCTCAACCAAAAAATGGAGATCGCAGCAGTGCCTTCGTGGATTGTAAATGTCAAATGAACCATATAGTGCCAAGCAAACTGATGCTCAAGACCATATCAAGAAATAATACAAGGAAGAGAAGGGATTGCTTAAAGGTAACACTTAAAATGTATTGACTCGTAAAAGGAAAAATGGAAAAGTGGGAAAACTGCATAGGATTGACACAAATGGAAGAGAAAGCAGAAATTTAAGAATTAATGTTTTGGGCCGGGCGCGGTGGCTCAGCCTGTAATCCCAGCACTTAGGGAGGCCGGGTTTTCTCTGCAGAGGTAATTCTCTGATGGTGTAACGTAAGGAATCTTATATAGGGAAAGAAAGTCAGTGTGAGGCTGTGATGGGTAAGGAAGCACCTGCTGTTCCTCTTAGATGGGAGAAGGGGATGTTTTGGTATTTTACCTGTGACTTGTTGTTTCTGCTTAGACAAGCGTCCAGAGTGGTGCTATTCATTGTCTCACTTTATCACGGTAATGAAAGGACTCGTCTGATGTTATTAGTCCATTTGCACAGTGCTGATAAAGACATACCTGAGACTGGGTAATTTATAAAGGGAAAGAGGTTTGGCAAGGTGCGTGGCTCACGTCTGTAATCCCAGCACTTTGGGAGGCTGAGGCAGGTGGGTCACCTGAGGTCAAGAGTTCAAGACCAGCCTGGCCAACATGGTGAAACCTCATCTCTACTAAAAATGCAAAAATTAGCCTGATGTGGTGGCAGGCACCTGCAATCTCACAGAACACAGCAGCAGAATGAGATGGTTTGGCTGTGTCCCCACCCAAATCTCATCTTCAATTGTAGCTCCATCATTCCCACGTGTTGTGGGAAGGACATGGTGGAGATCACTGAATCATGGGGGTGGTTTCCCCATACTGTTCTCATGGCAGCAGCTTGGAGGAGGACGGGGCAGCAATCAGGTGAGGCATTTTCAGCAAAAAGAGGGCAGCTGGAGCCTGCGGTGTGAATGAACTCACCCAGGGGGCAGGCAGAGAGGTTACTCAGAAAGGATCAGAGAGCATCAGGAGCCAGGGGAGGCTTAGAAGTCTGTGTTTTGGTGGATTATCTGATTGTTAAGGTAGGTGTGTGTGTGAAGTGTATTCAAGTACTATGGCTAAGGAGCTGCGTAGGAGGGAGATTGAGAAGAGAGAGGTGATCGTTGATTAAATAGGTTTCCAATGAGAGTTTTAACAAACCCCAGGCTCTCAGGGTGAGTTTCTCCTTAGAGGAGAGGGCAGACACCTTGTCTTCAATGAGAAGGAAGGTAGGAGGACAGAGTAGGGAAGGGCTCCGCCATGGAGCTCTTGGGTGTCCCCGTGTAGGTGAGCCCCATTCCAGCTGGCCCCAAGTCTTAGCAGAACACCCTGTGAGCCTTCCTGGGATTCGGCAAGCAGGCCGGTCTTGTGAGGATCATCTCCAGGTCCTTTGCCGTCCACGTCCCTGTCCTATCACAGGCTCCCTGTCTTGTGGTGGCTGCCGCAAGGCACTGTCTCATCCACTTCTCTGGTTCCAGTGAGAGGTAGGACTTTCCACCTGCCCCACTTAGGGCACCGCTGCAGCTATGAAGGGGTGTGTTGTATTCAAGAGCTGGCTATCCCAAGATGGAGCAACCCACGGCCATGTCTGTCTTCTGGCTTATCCAGTTTGGTATCATCCGAGGGATGTGGGAAACCGATATTATGATGTGGCTGCTTATGCTGTTAGTGCAGGTAGTAAACAGTCTAAAACCATCTCCACATTGACCAAATCTACACAGTCTGGATGTTGGTTTCATGTTGAAACCCCGTGCCCGATGCAATGGTATTAGAAAGAGCAACCTTGGCAGGTGATTACTTCAGGAAGGCAGAGCCCTCAGGAATGGCATTACTGCCCTTATGAAATAGACCCCAGAGAGCTCGCTGGTCCCATCCACCCAGTAAGGACACAGCAAGATGGTGCCATCTATAAGCCAGAAAGTGGGCCCTCACCAGACACAGAGTCCATCTTGACTTTGGACTTCCCAGCCCCCAGAGCTGTAAGAAATCAATTTCTGTTGTTCATACATAGTCCCCCTGTGGTATTTCGCTATGGTAGCCTGCACTGGCCACTCAACCTTGTGATGAAGTCAGTGCTGCTGCTGGGGATGGTGTAAGGCTTGAGGGGAAGTGTGAGCAAGGGGTGGGCAAGCTGGTGCTCCTGTCTGAGAAGTAGGCCAGGTGTTCTGGGGCGGTGGCAGAGAGAAAGTTCAGGAGATGGTGAAAGTGTTGAATGGAAAGTTTATTATTTTTTAAAGTTATTTATTTGCTTTTTTTGAGCCTGGATCTCACTTTGCCACTCATGCTGGAGAGCAGCGGTGCCATCATCACTCACTGCAGCCTGAGACTCCCGGGCTCAAGCCATCCTCCTGCCTCAGCCTTCTGAGTAGCTGGGACTACTGGTGTGCACCTGCACTTCTGGCTGCTTTTTTCTTTTCCTTTCTTTTTGTTGAAATGGAAGTCTTACTACCTTGCCCAGTCTGGCTTCAAATTTCTGACCTCAAGTGATCCTCCTGCCTCGGCCTCCCAAAGTGCTAGGATTACGGGCATGAGCCACTGTGCCTAGCTTAGAATGGGTAGTTTGAACAGACCAGCATCTCTGTGTCCTGTAGGAAAGACCCAAACTCTCTGGAGGCCTCACTACCCAAGGAAATGTGAGCCTGGCCGGCTTCTGGGTGCAGGGAAGCCTCTCACAGAAAGCAGGGCTGCCCATCGTCCCGCAAGAAGTAACGGTCTCACTCTGGGACACCCCGTATTGTCGGGGTCCGGCACGTCTGCCGGGGGGCTACCGACCTGCGGGAGTCCCTGAGACCGCCAACGTAGATGTCTCGTTCAACCTGAGGGAGAGAGTGCACGGAAGTGAAAGAAAAGAGAAAAGTGGAGTCTGGAGGGCTGGCTTAGGCTATGTCCAAGCAGCCATTTTATTTTTGCAATATGTTCCATTATATACTTTTCTGAAGTTAATGTTGTTTACGCCAGATCAACATACTTAAGTTACAGTAAGCAAGTTACGCCCACTAAGTTATGCCCAGTAAGTAAGTTAAGCCCAGTAAGTTACGATAAGTAAGTTACAGTTACGCCCAGTAAGTTATGGTAAGTTACCAAGTGTAAATACTTAAGTTAATATTTTACAATGAAGGTAACAAGGGTCCAAAATGAACACAATCAAGCAATAAACCATAAGGAGCCGAAAGTGGACACATTGCCTCCCAAGTCCTCATATCCATAAAGTAATGTCTGTTAATTATTTTGAATAACATATAGTTCCTCTCTCGGTTCCTGCTTTCCCTCAGCTCGACTCCCCCAACCGGGGATCTGTGTCTGGGCTCAAGCTCACTGTGTGACGAGGCCCATTTCCTAGGGGCCTGACACGGGAGCGATCCCCACAGGTCCCTCACCGTATCTCTCATGGCCCCAAATTGGGCCCTGTGCAGCACAGGTAGAATTGAGGAGGAATCTCTCAGTCTAGAGGGATGAAAGTTCTCCTAGAAATGAAGCAGGATCTTTCCCAGGAAATGTTCACTGAAAAAGAAAAAGTAGCGTGCCTTGGCTAATGTGAAGGGTGAGGTCCCAGAGATGAGGAACTCCAGAGGTTCTGGCGGGAGAACCGCACAGGATTGATTGTGTGGAGCACAGTCCAAGAGCCACAGGTCTGTTGCCAGCCCGTGCTGTGCCTGTCGCATGGAAGAGCAGAAGAGGACACTGAGGCTCCGAGCAGGGGGGTGATGCACCCAGAAGCATGCGGCCAGACAGTGGCAGGACCAACCCTCACACCCATCTGAGCCCTGGACCAGCTCCTCCTCATCCAAACCAGGTTTGTCAGGGAAATGTCCCAAGTAGGTGGCAGGAGGGCACAGGGCCAGGTGGGATGAGGCCCCTGAGGATAGCACTTGGGGTGACATGGAGGGAAAGGGATCCCCGGCCAAGCTCTTCTTTCTCTTAACAAACGTTTGCCGCATACCCTTCCATGCTGGCATGACATCAGGTGCAAAGGACAAGGCAGCAGGGACTGTTTCTGCCAGCACGGTGCATGAAGTCCTGTGGAGACAGAGAGAGCTCAAGCAAGGCATAATGCTCTTGCATGTAACAAGGCTTCCACGTGACTGTAGGTTCCACTTGTGCCAGGCTTTTCGTGGACTCATTTATGCAGGGATGTGGATGTGACTGGCATTCCGTTTTACTCATGACAACAGCCGGGTGTAGGGATGAGATATCTGGAGGTTGCATATGGTTTACGTACCTTGACGAGGGTGTCACAGCCGAAAAAGACAAGAACCAGGCTTCCTACCCAGCACTCGAAGACCCAGGCCCTTGGCACCTGCACAACGCCTCTTCCTCATTTCTCAGCGAGCTCCCACTTTGCTTCCTCTCTACTCCTGTGCCCCCACACACTGTCACCTCCTGCCCTCCTTTGGAAGCATGAGGCTGGGGGCCGCAGAGGGAAGGTGGCCCCTCTGGAATGGTCCAGGTCTCCCCGGTGGGTGGGAGGGTCATGGGGCTGCAGAGCTCAGCCCAGGGGTACGCATCTGGGAGCTTGCCAACCACAGGGTCCGCCTCTCCACCCAGCTGAGGGCATCGTCACAGGAGCCAGCCTTGACCCGGGAGATTCAGTTAGAACCACTCATTTATTTGGCAAATTCTACTCCCAAGGGTCTAGTTGGAAGTCTTGTTAGGATTTGCTAATGGGTGCAGGGTATTTCTGGAACATTGAGTGCAGATGAAGAATGAAATTCCTCCCTGGAGGGTACTTACTAAAATCACAGCAGTGGGGAGATCACTTCACAAAAGCAAAAAGCGAGGTCACTTAAAAATGGTTGCCTCTTTTCCTCTCGTTAAAAAGAAAAGCAGTGCTTGCTTGGAGCTGTGGCTGTCTTGATTTTCAGCCTGCCAGGCAAAGGGACGACACCTCACGGACAACCATCTGATTGTCATCCACGAATCCAGAAAAGTTTCTGGGTAAAACCACGGTGGGAAAATAGAGTTTTTGGCTTTGCCTCTTCAGTACGATACAGCCATGTGGAGGGAGGCGCTCCCCGGGCCTGTGCCTGCCTCGCAGCGGTGAGTTTGAACTCTCCAGCTTCGTGCAGATGTAAGTTTTCAATTAGGTTGCCCGGGTCCAAGATTAGTCAGAAACGCTGCAGTAAAACTTAATCCAATCATCTCGATGCTTCTCCAAACATGATTTATCTTATGATCATCAGCACGTCGATGAAAGGGGTAAACGCAGTTCACTTTTCTTCCCTCGCTGTGATTCCTGTGTCCATCATCCCGGAATCTGAGTCCTGTGGCAGTGTGGCAACAGCTTCCTTGGGCATTCTATTTTTGTCTGATCATTAGCATTCCTTTTTTCCTAAGCTTTCAAAACATTCAAGTCAGCCTTTTATATCCTTCCCCAGAAGGGCTGGAGACCTCGTAAGCTCCTGCTGCAAGCAGGGCCTGCGTAACCTTAAATGTGAACATGTTTTAGTGCTGAAGTCATTCCTCAAAACACAACGGGAACTTGGGAGGCTGCGGCTGGCAGAATTCAATGTGCTCAGTGGAGAGGCTGGTGGGAAGGACGAAGAAACTGGGAACTGCCTGAGACACATGCATGAGCTCCTCTCCTGTGCTGAGGAGGCCGGCGGGACAGAGGTGTCACCCTGCTCTTACGGCCCATCAGTGAGGAGCAAAGCACGGAGTTCAAGTCCTGCCTCCGCTGCTAACTAGCCAGGAGATCTTGAGCAAGCGGCCCCCGCTGCAGTGCCTTAGTTTCCTCATCTCTCACATGAGTCTTCCTCACAGATGGCTTTGAGAATCAAATGTCGTAATGAGCCCGAGATGCTGACTGTCTGGCCAGGCAGGTTGGATACATTCCACTTCCCCTTAGTGAGGACCTACGACGTGCTCGTCCTGGAGGTGCGGGGATGGAAGGTGTGGTTCCTCCCTCCTGGGAGCTCCCAGTCTAACTCAGCAGTTACCAGTCGGAGCTATTCTGCCCCAGGAGACATTGGGCATCGTCTAGAGACATTTCTGGCTGTCGCGATTTGACGTCGGGGAATTGCTGTTGGCATCCAGAGGACAGAGACCAGGGATGCTGCCAAACACCCTATAATGCTCAGGGCAGCCCTGTCCCCGCAGCCAACGGTTATCCAGGCCCAAATGTCAACAGGGCCGAGACTTAAACCCGGTCCAACTGAAGAGCTGCACAGGTGAACAGGCCATTGAAATTCCACATGATGAGGGTCTTACTCACAGGGTGAACTCAGGCAGCAGAGGGACCGCCCCTTGTTTACTTTATCTTAGTCACTGGGTCAAACTTACTGTGACACCCACGGGGCTCCCAGTCCCTGCCCATTTTCAGGACAGCTGAGATGGTTCAAGCCCAGTTTAGCTCACAAGACAACTCCTTCCACGACCCCCATACTGCCATCGAAGAAAAATCTGCCAAAATGTGCACAAAGTATAACAGCTGCTGTGAGCCAGGCACCATGCTCTCATTGCCCCCGCCTCCCTGCCCAGTCAATAGCTAGTGCATGGACATCCTGAGTCCCTGCCCCCAAAGCCTGAGCCTTGGCCATGATCCTATGCAATGTCTCCATAAAGATGCCTTACCCCAAGTCTTCCAGAATCATGCAGTACCCAGAGCCCTGAGGAAAGTTCTGGAAGAATTCCTTCCCTCCTCTGTAGGGACCTCAGACAGAAGGAGCAGTGGACGGTGGCTGTGTTAGCTGAGGCTCGGAACAGCCTGCTCCTCTCTGCATCACTGCTGGGACCCAGCTTCCTGCAGCACGGCGCTTATCAGAGTGGGGTTCCCCCAAAGGCATCCTCAGTCCTCACCCGAGGACTTGTTAGATATGCAAAATCTGAGATCCCAAGACCTACTGCAGCAGAAACCCTGGGAATAGGGCCCAGAAGCCTGTGCTGTGAAGAGCCCCGTGGGTGAGTCTGATGCAGGCTGCAGTGTGAGAACATGCCTGTGGTCAGGCAGGTAAGTCCCTTCACTGCTGACAATGCCGGTCTGAGCGCAGCTGGGTTCCCCGGGAGTCCTCTGAGTACAACCCCTCCCGCCTGCCTGGGAAATCCATCTTCAACTCCATGAAGCCTCAGCTCCCCTCTGCAAAAAGCACAGAATTGCTTTAAAGATAAAACCACGTGGCCATCATGCACGTGAAATTATCAGGTTGGTGCAAAAACCGCAATTACTTTTGCACCGACCTATAAATGCAGCCCCCTTAGTAGAAGGGCTATAAGTGGAAGCTGTTTACTGTAGCTCTCTGTTCTGGTAAGAAGCAACATTGACTCGAGGCAGGCAGCCAGCAGGAAGCACTTACAATGGACGCCAGTGAGTCAAAACACGGAGCGCTGAAAATGCTGTGACTGCATTGGAAATGCGCATAAAACCTAAAACAACAGAGAGCGGAAAAATGCATTCTATCTCCGTCTGGCAGGTTAAAAAAAACCAAAAACTGGAATGCTGGTCGGGCTATCTTGAGTTAGGTTAAAGGAGTTACTCATTTGTGAAAATTCACTGAGTTGAACGAATCCACTTAAGATGTATGTATGAAGATTATAAATTGGCCAGGCCCTGTGGCTCGTGCCCGTAATCCCGGCACTTTGAGAGGTTGAGGCTTGGGGATCACTTGAGCTAGGAGTTCAAGACTAGCCTGCGCAACATAGCAGGGCCCTGTCTCTACAAAAAAATTTAAAAAATGTTCTGGGCATGGTGATGCAAGCCCAGCTGCTCAAGGGGCTGAGAAGGGAGAATCCCTTGGGCACAGGAGGTTGAGGCTGCAGTGAGCCATGATTGCGCCACTGCACTCTGCCCTGGGCAGCAGAAAGATCCTTTCTCACAAAAAGGAACATAAAATATGTCTATATGTCTATAAACGTTGAGAAAAAGTTTCTGTACTTTGCGGTTTGTATGCCATACTTTGAAGTATTTCAAATTGACAAAAACAACAGAGAAATGCATTTTGAGGGAACAGCAGGGAGACTTGGAGACTTCCAGTAAGTAGTGCAGGCACAGCGCATACTGGAAACGGAAGGGACGGAGAATGGCCTCGGGAAGCACGGAGCAGTCTCACCGCTAGGGATGAGCTTGTGAGCGTATGGTCAAGGCAGAGCTAGGTACGGACTTGTAAGAGCTACTGGCAATCGCAACACAGCCCTGAATTTGAGAAAGCCAGAAGGAAGCCGTCGTGGGGACTTCTTGGGTGAAAAGGAGCATGGGAACCAGACTTCCAGACTTTTATTTACAACTGGGCATTAAAGCCAACGCCTAGTCTCAGAAGTTTGTGGTGTGAATTAGAAGCCGCCTGGGAGTTGAGCAAGATTGACTCAAACGCCAGTTCCAAGCCCTGGGACAATCTAATGCTGTCTCGGAAAGTCTATAACTTCCCCATAAAGTTTGTGGGTTTTTTTTCCCCTCTTTTTAAAATTTCTTACAAAATGAATCGACATTATTTTTAGAACAGTTTTAGATTTACGGAAACGCTGACCAGAGCCTTTTTAGACTGGCTTCTTCCACTTTGCCATATGCAATGAGGGTCCGTCCCTGTCTTCACAGTTCTGTGGTTTTCTTCTTGTTGCTCAATAATATTCCATTTTACTGATGTACCCGTTTGGTTGTACGTCCGCCTATTAAAGAACATCCTGGTTTCTTCCAGTTTTTGGCAATTATCAATAAAATTGCTATAAGCATTTTTGTGCAGGTCTTTGTATGGATATACATATTCAGTTCAACTGGGTAAGTACCTAGGAGCACAATTGCTAGATTATAGGGTAAGACTATATTTAGCTTTGTAAGAAATGGCCAACTGCCTTCCAAAGTGGCTGTGCCATTCTGAATTCCTACCAATAATGAACATGAATTCTTGTTGCCATGAACCCTCATCGGCACTTGAAATGATCAGATTTTTAGATTTTAGCTACTGTAACAGGTGAGTAGTGGTGTCTCACTGTTGTTTGAATTACAATTCCGTTGTGACAAATGGACACGAGCATCTTTTTGTATGCTAATTTACCATCTGTGCATCTTATTTCAGGACATGTCTGTTCAGATCTTTTGTCCATTTCTAAATTGAGTTGTTTGTTTTCTTAGATTTGAATTTTAAGGGTTCTTTGTATATTTTGTTCTTTATAATTTACGTATTTTGCAAATATTTTTCTTCCAGTTTGTGGCTTGTTTTTTTTCTCTCCTAATAGTGTCTTTAGCATAGCAGAATTTTTAAATTTTAAGGAAGCCTAAACTATCCATTTTTCTATCATAGATTGTGTTTTTGGTGTTGTATCTAAAAACTCATTGCCAAACCCCAGGTCACCTAGATTATTCTCCTATGTGGTAGTCTAGAAATTTTATGGTTTTATATTTTATATTTATTTCTATGACCATTTTGAGTTAATTTTTTATGCCTTTATGAAAGGCATAAAGTTTGTGTCTACATTTTTTTTTGCATATGGATGTCAAATTGCTCCAGTGTCATTTTTGAATAGAATATGCTTTCTCTATGGAATTGCCTTCGCACCATTCGTGTGGGTCTATTCTATTCCATTGATCTATTTGTCTGTTCTTTCACCAGTACCAATTGCCTTGGTTACCGCAGCTCTGTAGTCAGTCTTGAGGTTGGGTAGTGACAGTCTTCTGACCGTTCTCCTTGGGTATTATGCTGACTCCTCTGAGTGTTTTGAATTTTCATGTAAGCTTTAATCGTTTTATGAATATCCACAAAATAACTCACTGGGAATTTGACTGGGATTGCACCAAATGCATAGCTCAAGTTGCTAAGAATTGAGATCCTAACAATATTGAATCTTTCAATACATAAGTATGAATTATATTTCCATTTATTTAGAACTTCTTTGATTTCTTTTGTCAGATTTTTACAGTTTTCACCATATAGATCGCATACATATTTTGTTAGATTTGTACTTAAGTATTTAGTTTTTATACTCTCATAAGTTGTC
Source organism: Callithrix jacchus (assembly GCF_049354715.1). Taxonomy (NCBI): domain Eukaryota; kingdom Metazoa; phylum Chordata; class Mammalia; order Primates; family Cebidae; genus Callithrix; species Callithrix jacchus. Next base: position 160,028,961 of record NC_133507.1, read on the forward strand.
TTGTTTTTAATTTCAAACTCTAATTGTTCATTGTGGGCATATGGGAAAGCGATTGAGTTTCGCATATTAAGCTAATATCCTGTAACCGTGTTATAATCAGGTGCCAGTTCCAGGGTTTTTGTTGTTGGTTCTTTGGGATAATTTATTTACATCATCTGAGAATAAAGAGTTTTATCTTTTCCTTCTCAATCTGTTTAGCTTTTATTTCTATTTCTTGTCTTATTGCACTAGCTAGAACTTCTGGTATAAATGTTAAACATAAATATGGATGTTGGTTTTGTCAACAGCTTTTTTTCCCCATCAATTGATATGATCATATAATCATTCTATTGTTTTTTTTTTTTTGAGATGGAGTCTCTGTCACCCAGGCTGGAGTGCAGTGCTGCCATCTCGGCTCACTGCAACCTCTGCCTCCTGGGTTCAAGCAATTCTCCTGGCTCAGCCTCTTGAGTAGCTGGGACTGCAGGCACCCACCACCACACTTGTTTAATTGTTGTATTTTTAGTAGAGATGGGGTTTCACCATTTGGCCAGGATGGTCTCGATCTCCTGACCTTGTGATCCACCTGCCTTGGCCTCCCAAAGTGCTGGGATTACAGGCGTGTGAAACTGTGCCACGCCAATCATTCTTCTTTAGCAGTTGATGTGGTGAATCACAAACATTTTTGAATGCTGAATCAGCTTTGAATATGTGGAATAAATTCCACTTAATTGTGATGTGTAATTCACGTCAGACACCATTGGAATTGATTAAGTTTTCTTTCTTTTTTTTTTTTTGAGACAGAGTCTTGCTCTATTGCCAAGCTGGAGTTCAATGGTGCAATCTCAGCCCATTGCAACCTCTGCTGCCCGGGTTCAAGTGTTTCCCTCTCTCAGCCTCCTGAGTAGCTGGGACTACAGGCATGCACCACCATGAATGGCTAATTTTTTGTATTTTAGTAGAGACGAGTTTCACCATGTTGGCCAGGATGGTTTCCATCTCCTGACCTCGTGATCTGCCCACCTTGGCCTCCAAAGTGCTGGGATTACAGGCATGAGTTACGGTGCCCAGCCTTGATTTGCTAAAGTTTTATTGAGAATTTTTGTGCCTACGCATAGGACCTATTGATCTGCAGTTTATTGAAATTCTTTATGTTTGGTAGTAGGGTAATGTTAGCTTTGTAGAACACATTACAGATTGTCCTTCTTCTATTTTCTGGAAGAGTTGGTAAAGAATTGGCAGTGGGTCTTTCTTAAATGTTTGGTAGAATTCATCAGTGAAACCGGCTAAGTCTGGTGCTGTCTTTTTAGAAGACTGTCATTTATTCATTCATTTAAAAATATTTCTAGGCTTATTCAGATTATTTATTTCCTCTTGTGGGAATTGTGTTAGTCTGTGTATTATAAAACTACGAAACTCTGGTAAAACGCATCTCATCTTAATTATCAAATTTGTGAGCAACGAGTTGTTCATAGTATCGCTTCATTACGCTGTAATGTGTATGAGACCCGCAGGGGTGATCTTCTTCTGTTTATGATATTAACAATATGTGTCTTCTCTCTTCTTTTCCTTGGTTAGCCTGACTAGAGGTTTGTCAATTCTTTTGGATTTTTCAAAGAACCCACTTTTGGTTTCGTGGATTTTCTTTCTTGATTTCCTGTTTTCAGTTTTGTTGATTTCTGCACTAATTTGTATTATTCCTTTTCTTCTCCTTACTTTGGAATTCATTTCTTCTTCTTTTCGTAAGTTCCTAAGGGGGAAGGTTAGGTTGCTGATTTGAGGTATTTCTTCCTTTCCAATATGTACATTAGCTGCTGTCAAGTTTCCTCTGAGCACTGCTTTCACTGCATGCCCCATGTGTTGATGAGTTGTATTTTCATTTATTTCAAAATAGTTCTCTTGCCGGGCGCGGTGGCTCATGCCTGTCATCCCAGCACTTTGGGAGGCCGAGGCGGGTGGATCACGAGGTCAAGAGATCGAGACCATCCTGGTCAACATGGTGAAACCCCGTCTCTACTAAAAATACAAAAAATTATCTGGGCATGGTGGCGCGTGCCTGTAATCCCAGCTACTCAGGATGCTGAGGCAGGAGAATTGCCTGAACCCAGGAGGCGGAGGTTGCGGTGAGCCGAGATCACACCATTGCACTCCAGCCTGGGTAACAACAGCGAAACTCTGTCTCAAAAAAAAAAAAAAAAAAAAAAAAAAAAAAGTTCTCTTTGGACTTCGTGTTTGACACATGCTGTTGATTTGTCGATTTGTTAGCTGACTTATTTGCCAGGACGTTTCCTGCCGTCACCTACAGAGTCCTCACACGCAGTCATGTTCGGCTTAGCGCTCATCTCCGGGCGCACTCCTGAGCTCTAAGGAAGCTTCCCTTCTTCGGAGCGACCTGACCTTTCTTCTGGGCGAGGGATGTTATGGAACAGCTCCACCTCTTCTTTTAGCTTCTTTCTTGGGCTCCTCCCAGACTGTATTTTGCCATATAGCAGTGTGAGTTTCCCGAGACGTCTCTGCTGTCGTGTCTGCAGTTAATGCTGTTCTTGATGTATTGAAAGGATTGTTTCTTGTAAGCATCTGGATCTTCTTTGATTAGGTAGCACATGTCATCTGCAGTGTTCTGACCCATGAGACACGTATGTTTAGAGGTAGGATGTTTGATTTCCAAATATTCTGGGATTTTTCCAGTTTTTTTTTTTATTATTAATTTCCAGTTTAACTTCCTTGTATCTAGAGAACCTACTTTGTAAGATTTCTATTTTTAAATACATTTAAGGTGTGTATTATGGCATGAACTGTGGTCTACCTGGGTGAATGTTGCATGTGAGCTTGAGAGAAATGTCTAGTCTGCTCTGGTTGAGTGAAGTCTTCTATAAATGTCAATTAGAGCTGGGTGCTGTGGCTCATGCCTGTAGTTCCAGCATTTTGGGAGGCTGAGGCAGGCGAATCATCTGAGATCAGGAGTTTGAGACCAGCCTGACCAACATGGTAAAACCCTGTCTCTACTAAAAATACAGAACAATTAGCCAGGCATGGTGGCACACAAATGTAGTCCCGGCTACTGGGGTGGCTAAGGCAGCAGAATCGCTTGAACCCAGGAGGTGGAGGTTACAGTGAGCCAGACAAGATCGTGCCATTGCACTCAAGCCTGGGCGACAGAGTGAGACTACATCTCAAGAAAAAAAAAAAGCCAATTAGATCCAGCTGATTAATTGTAGTGCAGTTCAACTCTACTTCACTGATTTTCTGTCTGCTGGATCTATCGATCACTGAAAGAGGGATGTTGAAATGTCCAGCTGTGTTAGTGGATTTCTTTGTTTTTCCCTACAATTCTATCAGTTTTGCCTCATTCAGAAATGTTAGGAGAATGGATCCCTTTATCATCATGTAATGCCCTGATTTACTTGTGTTAATTTTCCTTACTCTGAAGTCTACTTTATCTGAAATTAATAGGGGTACTATTCACTTCTTTTTCTTAATGTTAGCATGGTGTACGTTTCTCTATCCATTCATTTTTCTGTGTGTTTATGGTTTTTTTTTTGAGACAGAGTTTTGCTCTTGTTGCCCAGGCTGGAGTGCAATGGTGCGAGCTCAGCTCACTGCAACCTTTGCCACCCGGGTTCAAGCGATTCTCCTGCCTCAGCCTCCAGAGTAGCTGGGACTACAGGTGCCTTCCACCATGTCATGTCTGGTTAATTTTTGTAGTTTTTAGTAAAGACGGGGTTTCACCATGTTGGCCAGGCTGGTCTTGAACTCCTGACCTTGTGATCCACCTGCCTCAGCTTCCCGAAGTGCTGGGATCACAGGTGTGAACCACCATGCCCAGCACTGTGTGTTTACATTTAAAGTGGCTTTCTTGCAGACAATATATAGTTGGGTCTGGCTTCTTAATCTACTCTGACAACCTTTTAACTGGTATATTTAGATTATTCACATTAAGAGAGATCATTGATGATATAGTCAGATTAATATCTACCATGTTCACAATTATTTAATTTACATGTTCACTGTTTCATTTTTTAAATCTTGTCCTCTTTTTTGCTTTTTCTGTTTTAAATGAGCATTTTGTAGAATTAAATGTTCTCTCCTCACTTAGCGTGTCTATTCTATTCTTTATTTTTTTTAGTGGTTGCCACAGAGTTTGCAACATACATTTATAATATATATATTATAAATCTAATCCACTCCCAGATAGCACTATGTAGCTTCGTGGTAGCACAGTGCCTTATAACCGAGTATTCTCAATTTCTTCCTCTCATCCCTTATAACTTTGCTGTCATCTATTTCAATTATCTATGTTATCATCACAAACTACATTATTAATTATTACTTAGAGCAAACCATTACCCACTAGATAAGTTAAAAATAGGGGAAAGAAGAGATTTTATTGTATCTTCATTTATTCCTAATACCTTTTTCTTTATGTAGATCTGAATTTCTGACCTATGTGATTTTTCTTCTCCCTGAAAGAGTTAATAATTGTGGAGGGCAGGTTTGCTGACCTCTGTTCTCGTTTGTCTGAGAAAGCCTTTCCTTCTCCTTCACGGTTTAAGGATAATTTATCTGGACATAGAATTCTAGTTTGGTGGTTTCTTTCTTCCAAAGCTTTACTCTCCTCTTTTCTTACTTACATGGTTCTGAAGACGAGTCTGATGTAGTTCTCTTTGTTCCTCGACAGGCAATGTGTTTCTTTTTCTCCTTTTATTTTTTCACCTCTGGCTTCCTTCAAGAGTTTTTTCTTGTCCTTGGTTTTCTGCAGTCTGAGTGTGATGTGCCTAGGTAGACATTCGGTGTTTATCCTGCTTGTGTTCTCTGAGCTTCTTGGACACGTAGTTTTGTGTCTGTCATTGACTTTGGAACACCCTCAACCACTATGACTTCAAATAGATCTTTTGCTCTTTCTTCTCTTCCTGGGATTCTCATTGTGTGTGTATTACACCTTTTGCAATTACCTCACAGTCTTTGGATTAGTCTGTGTTTTCTAAAATTCATTTTTCTCTCTGCATTGCAGTTTTGGAAGTTTCTATGAACCATTTCTATCAGCCTCACTGATTTCTTCCTAAGCTGTGTTCAGTCTACAGATAAGCCCAGCAAAAGGCATTCCTCACTGCTGCTATGGTGCTTTTGACTCCCAGCACTTCCTTTCGATTCCTTCTTAGAGTTTTCACTTCTCTGCTTACAGGGCTGACTTGTTCCCATGTGTTGCTACTTTTTCCATTAGAGCCCTTACCATTTCAATCAGCCATCTATGAGAATTCCAAAGTCTGTTGTTCCGATGCTTGACTTTTCTTTTTAGTTCTGTTTTTTTCTTGCCCTTTGAAGTTTTTGATGCTATCTCTAGTTACAGGAATGGATGCGAACAGGCCCTGGTGTGAGGTAATCTCTCTAAGTGGGCTAGAAGCCAAGCGGTGCTTCATGCTTGCTTTAGAAGCTACGAACATAGGAACATGAGGCATATGTGCATGATACAAGTGCTCGTGTGCACATATGCTTTTATCTTTCTTGAGTGTACATCTAAGAGTGGAATCTCTGGTAACTCTGTGTTGAGCCATTTGAGGAACTCCCAGACTGTTTCCTGCCATGGCTGCTCTTCTTCCTTTATCCGGGGTCTTAAGGCTAAGTTGTTCATTTGGAGTCTGTCCCTCCTCTTTCCTGTGTTGGATTCTTAGAGGGATGAAGAGAGGAGGCTGCATGCAGATAAGGGGCCAGGGCAAACTGGCATGTGGGTGGCCACTCCTCCCAGGCTCTGGTATGTCTGTTCTTCTACTCGGTTTCCCCACGCCACGGGCGTGTTTACCTTTCTCCTGGGAGCTCACTGACAGTTTACTAGGCGGAAGGCGACCCTGCAGCAACCAGAGCTGCTCTAACCACACGTGGCCTTCCTAATCACACGTGGCCTTCCAATGCTTGTCTTTCTCTTGATGCAAGGTGTTTTTCTTATTACACATTTTGTATTCTTTTCTTAGAGAATGTGACCTGAGCTGCATGATATAAGAAGGAATAACAGGTGGGTGGGATGCACTCTGGAGTTGTGCCAGGATAGTAACTGGATGCATTTAACAATGCTGCAGCATTTTGGAGAGTAGGGCTACATGCAACAATGCCACGGCGTTTTGGAGAGTAGGGCTGCATGTAACAATGCAGCCACGTTTGGAGAGTAGGGCCACATGTAACAATGTTGCAGCGTTTTGGAGACTAGGGCTGCATGTAACAATGTTGCAGCATTTTGGAGGGTAGGGCTGCATGTAACAATGCGGCTGAGTTTGGAGAGTAGGGCTGCATGTAACAATGTTGCAGCGTTTGGAGAGTAGGGCTGCATGTAACAATGCCATAGCATTTGGAGAGTAGGGCTGCATGTAACAATGCCATAGCATTTGGAGAGTAGGGCTGCATGTAACAATGCGGTGGCGTTTTGGAGAGTAGGGCTGCATGTAACAATGCTGCAGCATTTTGGGGAGTAGGGCTGCACGTAACAATGCTGCAGCCTTTTGGAGAGTAGGGCTGCATGTAACAATGTTGCAGCGTTTGGAGGGTAGGGCTGCATGTAACAATGCGGCGGTGTTTGGAGAGTAGGGCTGCACGTAACAATGCGGCGGCGTTTGGAGAGTAGGGCTGCATGTAACAATGTTGCAGCGTTAGGAGGGTAGGGCTGCATGTAACAATGCGGCGGCGTTTGGAGAGTAGGGCTGCATGTAACAATGGCATAGCATTTGGAGAGTAGGGCTGCATGTAACAATGCCATGGCGTTTTGGAGAGTAGGGCTGCATGTAACAATGCCGCAGCATTTTGGGGAGTAGGGCTGCATGGAACAATGGCATAGCATTTGGAGAGTAGGGCTGCATGTAACAATGCCACGGCGTTTTGGAGAGTAGGGCTGCATGTAACAATGCCGCAGCATTTTGGGGAGTAGGGCTGCACGTAACAATGCCGCGGCCTTTTGGAGAGTAGGGCTGCATGTAACAATGTTGCAGCGTTTGGAGGGTAGGGCTGCATGTAACAATGCGGCGGCATTTGGAGAGTAGGGCTGCATGTAACAATGGCATAGCATTTGGAGAGTAGGGCTGCATGTAACAATGGCATAGCATTTGGAGAGTAGGGCTGCATGTAACAATGCGGCGGCATTTGGAGAGTAGGGCTGCATGGAACAATGGCATAGCATTTGGAGAGTAGGGCTGCATGTAACAATGCCGCAGCATTTTGGGGAGTAGGGCTGCATGGAACAATGGCATAGCATTTGGAGAGTAGGGCTGCATGTAACAATGCCACGGCGTTTTGGAGAGTAGGGCTGCATGGAACAATGGCATAGCATTTGGAGAGTAGGGCTGCATGTAACAATGCCATGGCGTTTTGGAGAGTAGGGCTGCATGTAACAATGCCGCAGCATTTTGGGGAGTAGGGCTGCATGTAACAATGCCATAGCATTTGGAGAGTAGGGCTGCATGTAACAATGTGGCGGCATTTTGGAGAGTAGGGCTGCATGTAACAATGCCGCAGCATTTTGGGGAGTAGGGCTGCACGTAACAATGCCGCGGCCTTTTGGAGAGTAGGGCTGCATGTAACAATGTGGCGGCATTTTGGAGAGTAGGGCTGCATGTAACAATGCCGCAGCATTTTGGGGAGTAGGGCTGCACGTAACAATGCCACGGCCTTTTGGAGAGTAGGGCTGCATGTAACAATGTGGCGGCGTTTTGGAGAGTAGGGCTTCTTCTGGACTTCTTTTCTTCAGCCTTGTTATCATTGGCATGGAAAAACAGGAAGCACAGCTGAGTGCTGTATGTGCCTCCCAAACCCTCTCCTTGTTAAGGAATATTTTCTTAGGGCTCTTCCGTCACAGCAGGACTTCTCAGGATTAAGATCCTGCCGGAGTCAGGGTCCTACAATGGATCTCCACTTCGACATCCATCCTAGAGACTGGGAGTCCTGGTCTGTGGGCAGCAGGGGCCACTCCAGGCCCCATCTCCCATGAAGCCAAACCTGCTCAAGTGTCACTTGACAGTCAGGGTTAGCTGAAAATCAGACCCCTTGTTTTGAAATTCCTGCTGTTTTTGTTGGAGATTAACGGAAGGTGTCAGTTTCTTGGTGGTAGCGGGGGTGGCACGGAGGACAGCTCAAGAACCTTGAAAGGAATCATTGTTCAAAATCCAAGTAAGCAAAAACTGCCCTTTCCCCCACTGCAGGTCTCTCTTCTTTTGCATATACATGGTTACCTGGATTGCCCATGGGAATGTCCAGAACAAATTAGGTGACGCTTGGCAGTGTGTGTTGCGGTGGTTACATTTGGAGCCTTACCAGCTGTAGTAATCCGTTCTCATTCTGCTAATAAACACTACTCAAGACTGGATAACTTATAAACCTCAATGTCTGAGGTATAACCCACTCACACTTCAGCATGGCTGGGGAGGCCTTGGGCACCTTACAATCATGGCAGAAGCGGAAGCAAACGTCCTTCTTCATATAGTGGCAGGAGAGAGAAGTGCCAAAAGCAAAGGGGAAAAGCCCCTTATAAAGCCATTGGACCTCATGAGAACTCACTCACTGTCACGAGGACAACGGCGTGGAAGTAACCACCCCTGTGATTCAATTACCTCCCACAGGGTGCTGCCCATGACACGTGGGGATTATGGGAACTACAATTCAAGATGAGATTTGGGTGGGGACACAGTCAATATCAGTAGCCAATCCCCGTTAAGCTGTAGAGTGTGTTCTAGAGACAGAGCCCTCTGGACCCTGGGAGAAGGTGCCTGTCTTTGTGATTTCCCCCTTTGTAGTTTGGTTGGAACTCAGGCTCTCGTAGCTGAATGTTGAGTTTGCAGATTCTGAATTTTTATTCACTCTGATTCAGAGAGTGCACTTAGAGCCCCTGGGCCAGGGTAGGAGGTAGGGGAGGGCTTGCTAAAAGGCAGGGTTAGGGTATACTCCTCGTGTGGACAGGGTGGGCTGCTCCAGCAATAAGCACAGAAAAAAATGGCGACCAAGGTCAGGAAGTGTCACGGCAAAGGGACCTGCCAGGGTTGGGAGCGGGGAGAACAGAGACATGAGGTTCCTGCTGTGTTTCGGAAGGGGCAGAAGGAAGCTAAAGTCACCTGGAGACATTCACTTCTCTCCCTCTCTCCTAGATGTTTGTCTCCCCCAAACCAACCAAGGCTTTATTAACCTTTCCTTAAAGTAAAAACCAGCCCTGCTTTTATCACGTGGTGGCCAGAGGCAAGCATTCAAATAGAAGCCCTCATGCCATCTGTTTAAATGAGGCTCCTAAACTGTACAATGGAATATGTCTGGTCTTCCCACCTCCTCGCTGCTCAATAGCCTGCCTCTTACCCACCTGGAAGCTGGGCCTACTTTCTGCCTTTCCTGCCACCAGGCCTTGTCTTGTGCCCGGAAGGCCTCAGGCACATGTGTGTGGACACCACATTCTCATCCGCTAGAAGGGCAAACATTATGAAGACCGTTTTAAGTTTTGTCAAGTATGTGAAGCAACTGAAAGCCTTAGACGCTGCTTGTGGGGATGCGAATGGCACAGCCACGTTGGAAAACGGTGGCAATTTCTAATGCAGTCCAGCACGCACTTGCCATGTCACCTAGCAGTCCCACTCCTAGGCGTGTGCCCAAGGAAACACAAGCTAATGGACACAAACACTTGTATGTGAATGCATATAGCAGCTCTCATCCTAGTAACTGGATGCAGCCCACACGTCCCTCACCTGGGGAGTAGATGAGCACCCTGTGGTGCATCCACACAATGCAACACCAGCCACCCAGCAACGGAAAGAACGAGCTACTGACCCATGCATCCGCGTGAGTGCACCTCCAGTGTTCTGCGTTAAGTGAAAGAAGCCAGATCCCAAGCTGCACTGTACGTTGTTTAATTCCGTTTATACGACATTCTGGAAGTGGTGGAACTATAGGAGCAGAGAGCAAGCTAGTGGTTAGTGGCAGCAAGGGGCAGAGGAGGGAACATTTTGGGTGATGAAACTGTCCCATCTTGACTGTGGTGGTGGGTTCGTGACTGTGCACTTGTCAAAACACCGCAAAGCATGGATTTTACTGTATGTTAATTAAACATACTAAAAAAATGTCAGATTGCTCTTTGGATAAAATCCAAAATCAGCTGCGTGGCAGCTGGAGAGTCTCACCAGTGACTTGGCTTGCTAGCCTCCCCTCCTCTCTTCCTGTTCCTCTCCAGCCACTGCAGGCCTCAGGGCCTTTGCACATGCTGCTTGGTCTACCTGGCTGACCTCTGCCACCCTGCATTCTATAGAATGGGCCCACTTCCACCCATTAGACAGACGCCTTGGTGTTCTCAGATCAGCACCTGCCACGCTAGGTCAGAGCAACCTCCTATGGCTCCCTTAGCCCCCATGTTTGCCCTCTGTGGCCTGATTACACAGGTTCTTGAATGAATTACACAAATTCTTGAATGCTGGACTCCCTCTAGAGTATAAGCGCCATGAGGGCAGGGATGGCATCTTTCTTTCCCACCACCAAGCCCGGCTTTCAGGGTGCTTTACACAAACTCCATGCTCAGTGAATGTTAGCTGAGGAGATGCACCGATGACTCTGTCACTTTGTGGATAAAGGCCCTCCAAGGCCTGGTGACAGAGCCAGGGTGATCCCCTGGTCTCCAGGCCTGCTTCCCGTCTTCTTTTCCTGTTGCACAGCTGCCTCTCCAAGGAAGGGGCACAGAATGAGGGTCCTGCCTGGTCAGAAGGGGCTACAGCCCTTAGGAGTTAGAGGTGAGAAGGATGGGTACTTCAACTGTCTCAAGAGCTTCCCACACACAGCTGAGTACTAGACTCTGGATTTCAAGAAGTTCAAACAAAGGAATTACAAAAGTGCATAACTGCAGGCTTGAACTCCACATGAAAAGGAAGAGAGGCAGGGAGGAATTCCAATTCATAGGAGAGAAAATGGAGCTCCAGGGAAATAAGGAGCCTCTATTGACAGAGCTCCCACTAGAAAACTCCAGTGTCCACATACCCAGTGCCGTGGATGGATGCGGCTGTGGATTCGCACGAATCCGTCTTCCCTGGGCTAAGCCAGGGACCCGTGTGGCTCATCTGGCCCAGGAAGAGAATCCAGGTGAGGCCATAGAACAGAGAAAAATTAGCCAGCCTCAAAATTACACCAACCCATGCTTCTAGCAATTGAGGTAAGGAAATGACCACACTTAGGCAAAACCCCTACCAGAGGAGTGAGGCATCCCACCTAACAGATGAGGACACTGAGACTTGGGCAGAGTCACCTGCTCAGGGTCACTCGGCTGGCCGGTAGCTGGACCAGGCTGGAGCCAGGTCTTGTGGGCTCCCATTCAGCATGGCCTAGTCTACTGCGGGTACCAGGATTTGCCTGGTGCAGCTGCAGCTGCTGGCCGCCAGCATGGCCAACGGGCCACTCTGTAATAAGCCACCCCAAAACTCAGTGACTCGCTACAATTAGTGATTTCTTGTTGTCACAGGGCTTGACAGGGCTTAGCGGGCGGCTGTCACTTGAAGCATCTCACTGCAGAGGCAGCCCAGTGGGGCTACTGAAAGGCGTAACTGGGCTGGGCATCCACTAT